>NC_064878.1:6975000-6980000 GCF_943734665.1 Anopheles aquasalis | reverse complement strand
CGGATTCGCAAAGTCACCACCGGGGGGAATGGTTCGCAAAACAGAACAAAAGGGACAGAACCTCGTGAAACGCGCACTCGCGCAAGCTATCTCGAACAGCAGCCAGGACTAACGAGGCTTCGGCGGTACCGGTTAATGGAGGGCGTCGTCTTGGTTAGTGTTCTGCGAGTTCTGTAGCGTGTTGGTGTTGATTTTTTGTGCGTTTACACAACGCACCCCCCTGGGGGGAAGGTCTGTGCCTTGGATTAACAGACTGTCAGCTCGTCCTCTCTAGCGCTCTGTGCGCTAAAGAAGTCTCGGTAGCGCCCTCTCGGTGTACGAATTCTTCTGGGAGGCTTGCTGGCAACGCCCAAAGGAAACGAACTGCGTTCTGTTTAAATTGTAATTTAATTTATCTCCCCAGGAGCAAAGCTCCACAAACCCACATAAAATCTGGTTACAGCCTGGTGGCTCTGATCCGGTGGCTCCGTGTCCGGCCTACCGATCTGGATCTGGGACCTTCCCGTTATGGTTGGGTGAGCCTTCGAGCTTCGGAGCTGCTTTTGCCCACGATTCCCAGGCCCTTCATTATCCTTTGAGCCCCTTCGGGGACACACGCTTGCTCAGCTCTTGGTGAGAATTCCGGCCGGCACTGGTGTCCTTCGAAGGACGATCAATGTCACCACAACACGATGAAGGAATGGGTGAGCGACCAGCAACCGTTCTTCTCACCTGCCAGCTCTCAGCGGTGCTTCAGGGAGTACCTTCCACAATAAAGAACAAAACCACAATCAATCAGGATACGTGCGTGGTTGGTTACGTGCTTCATCCTCGAATAGACGAGATTTTAGAGCGTTTTTCGTTTTGTCGCAAAATGTAGCAATACTTTTGCCGATGTAATGCTGCTGTGGTTGCTAGGACGCGTTCACCGTATCAGCTGTCATTGGTTTTGCGGTTCCGGTGCAAAAAAAAAAAAAAGAAACGGTGTGCCACCATTATCAAGAACGAGTGGGAGAGAGAATGGGTGTTCGAATCGGTAAAACTAGAAGGTGTTATCACATCGAGTGTCACCTCGAGCCGATGGCGCCCACAATTGGCAAACGGCGTGGTGTGGTCGGGATCCATACCTCCAGCAGCCCATCACACCATTGACAGGGTGTAACGAGCCGGCGAATACATGAATATTCGATTCGGTTGTTGATGCTGCTGGGATGCTGCAAATGGGACCACCCGCACACCCGCACCCGCACTCTCAACGGTATGCAACGGAATTCGTGTCCCTCGGATCGTTTCCTTCTTTTCGGTGTTGCCGTCAGTCGCTCGTGTCAGTGTTGTGCCGGAATCGGCACAACAGGACATCAAAGGCGCGCAGATGAAGAAGGGATTGTGTTTGGCATTTGCTCAAGGATTTCAGCACCCGGGAGGTGTGTGCCCAAGGACAAGGACGAGGATGAAACCATTCACCGGTCGCAACCAATGTGAACACACCATCCATCCGGTTGGTGCCCCAGGTGGATTTGCTCCGTCTTCTTCTATGCTTCCTGCAATTTTCCCTTTTCTTTTCAATCGGCGCTAGGACGCACCGGATGCCCCGGTGGTACGGTCCCTTAGCTGGACGAACCATCCGCTCGCTCGATATTGGCTATTATTGCGTACATTAATGACATTATATCAGCTGGACTGATAGAGCCGGTTGATGATTCGATTACCTCTACCGGCTGCCCCCGGGAGGTTTTTGGGCTTTTCCATGCAGCTCTCTCTCGCTCTTTTCTCTCTAGGGATGCGGATCACTTTTCCGTTCACATGTTTCGTGCGATTGGGCGTGTGTTTTCTTTTCCCTTTGGTAGTATTGCAGCAGCTATGCTCATGCTCATGCTTTAATGTAATAAAACAGCAATTGATTAACTTGCAAAAGTGGTGTACCGTAGGGCTTGTGTCACCATTTATTTTTTAACCAAGTGACCTTCACCGTTCATTGCGTTCGAAGCAGCAGGGAACGGTCACGGTCCCTTTGGTGACAAAAGTGTGATAAAACTGTTGGAAACTGTAATTAAGGGCATCAAAAGACGCTTCCTAACATGCGCCGAAACGCGCGCGCGCGCCATACAAGTGTGGCGGCAGAGTGTAAACAACGGCCAACAACAGCGGGGCGGTTCTGACAATGGATAATTGAGTGAATATCATTAGAACTTTGCGACCGTGCCATCCATCACCAATTGCCCGCAGGGGGCTGTCGCGGATGCTGGTATCGAGCTGCCTCTGGCCATCTGTAGTATCAACGAGATGCCCGGATTTACGGTTCGTGGCAGATGAAATTTAATTAAGAAGAGACTGAGCGCAAAACAACGCAACGCAACGCAACTGACCTGACAGTCCACTCCGCTACCCCCTCCACGCCCTCCAGCCAAAAAAATGTGGTTCGATGATTTGCCCAAAAGCGAAACTGACTCGCGAACATTTCTATCTATCGCCAAATTGGCCAATATCTCCGTTGTTTCGTCTTTCAAACGCTTTCCAGCGGAAATGATAAAGAAATACCGCAACAAATGAAGTTGCAAAAGGAATCTCGAGCGTGTTCGTGTCGGATTGGTGGCCGTTTTCAGTAGCAGCAGAGCAGAAGCACGTCGGAAAGCGATCTAAAGTGCCGCGGAGACGAGGGCGGGTCAGCGCGTATTATGCAGTCGTTTCCATTCGGTGTTACTGGCGGTGTGGTTTGGCGATAACTTTTAATTAGACTACCCCACTTGACCGCACAGACACAGTGGTCTGTGGGTGTGGAGGCCATTGTTGTAAGGAGGCTTTTTAACTCTCCGGCGACAGTGAGTGAGATTAATTAAAACAGATTGTCTAGGGCCGGTGTTGATTGCGTTGGTCGTACGGAGAGAGCTCTAGTGAGAGCGAGATGATTTACGTTGCTGTTGCTTCACTGATCCTGGAGGCTGCTATGGGTTCATCAACTGTTCAAAGGACGCAATACTAACAGACTGCTTGACAGATGTGTCGGTGAACCAATTTGTCCGTTATGTGGCCTTGCTATATTTGGAGTAGTTCTCACTGTGTTTCTGGCACGTCATAGAAATACTAATGAAACCTCACTCTATTATCAATGTCACCCCGATGGACATCTGCCATAGAGCTGTCAAACATTTATTACATTCTCTGTTTTTTTTTTGTTGGAACTGAGCTGCTGTGGATCATTTACCTGTCAGTAACTGACCATGGCTGCTTGTGCCTTCTCGGTATTCATCTCATCTCCTCCGGCACTCAATCCTGGCGCAAACAACGTAAGAGGCCCGTTAAGCGCACGTTCCTGTGCTTAACTATACTCGGCGGTCCGGACAGGGAGTGTGTCGCAAACATACCCACCGAAAACCTTCTCATTCTCCTCTCCACTCCACAGGACTATATTTATTGATTGAAAATAGAGCAGGGCACCGGGGATTTTCGACATCTTTCCCTGGTTCCGCTCCCGGCGGTCGGCGCTGGAGTAAATAATAAGAAAGAGATCCTCGAAGCGCAGGAACGCCGTCCCCAACAGCACTGGAGAGAGCCAGCCAGGTGCTTGAGACATTGATTTGAGACACCAACCAAGACGGCAAGACGAGGACCCTTGAGCAGACAAAGACGGCGAGGGGTTTCTTCCACTTTCGTATCGTATCGAAAATGTGTGCCTCTGTGTGTATGTTTGGTAGATCAAAAATTTCGGAAAGCAATCGAGTATTAATAAACGACTAACATTTTGGCCCGAAATAGGACACTGAAACACCGGTGAGAAAGGAATTACGCAAAAGCCTTCCTGTGCTCCTTCAGCAGCAGCAGCATCAACAGCAGAAGGCAGCAGGTCCCGCGAACAGTGAACCAGAATGGTGCTGCGGCGATGCGGCAGCAAATGCGGATCGATAACGGTGCTCCGGTGTGAGCTTTCGTTCCTTCCGTTTTTGGGACGGACTGTGCTATGTAGTGCAAAAGTTAGGAGAGAAAATAGCGCCAACGATTCGTGCACGCCTCACCGTGAGCTCTGCCTCCAACGACGACGACCATCAGCATCAGCGAAATTGGAATTGGTTAGCGTTTCATTCCCGTTCGCTCGCTCGCTGGCTCGCTCGCTACCGGCTTGTTGAACACGTTCTGATGTTTAGTTCTTAATTCAATTAAACCAATCCGAATCAGGAACCAGAACCGGAGCATGCTGATGGTCCGTCCGGTGGCAGCGGAGGTGCGCCAGAGAGCGTTGCGCCACAGCTACTACTGGTAGGCTAATGGTTTTGCTGTGTTCACCACCCGCCCCACCAAAAGTGGTTTGAGATAGCATTAGAAAAACACTCAAATTAGTTAGTTTAGCGAGGGAAGAAGGACTTAAATTAGGTCGCCGGATATTTGCTCACAACTGCCTCATTAGGTTGCGCAAGGTTACGCTTTGGGGTTTTGTGGTGTTTTTTTGGGAAAGATTTCAGTTCAAGGACAGACTTCTTTTTCATTTATGCTCACGACTTTGCATAAATCAACGACTACTACACGACGATGCCACACCAGGGAGTTAACACACCTTCCCAAACACGTCACCGTGTTAGTGCCGAGTGTTGTTGCATAAGAATGTGTTGAGTGAACCACCACCACCACCACCACCACCTCCACCGGGGACTTGTGGCGTGCTTGAGCGTGCTAAAGCCTAAGGCTGGCTTTTGGCATACATTTTCCCACGAGCCAACCAGCAACACGACCGCAGCGGCATCACGTTGTCCTTGACGTTGGCCAAGAGAGCGAAAAGCCTCTCATCAGCATACCCTCGACCCTCCGGGGGTGCAAAAGAAGAAGCGGATGAAGATTCAGGAATCGATTCTTCGACCTTTTTTTTCTCATCCCCCCTTCTCTCGTTCTTTTCCTCCGCATAATTCTCACACAGTTCCTTCATCCTTCACTCAGCATCACGCACGACCTTACTTTCAACCACATCACAGCATCGCCCCCGGGGGGCTTTTGCTAAGTTTCTTTAGCTTCCTTCTCCACCGCGTGCATGAATG
>NC_064878.1:6970000-6972500 GCF_943734665.1 Anopheles aquasalis | reverse complement strand
CCCTCGGAATACCCGTTACCGTGCTAACGACCGCTTTATCGGTTCCGAAAAAGGAAACTTTTCGGTTGACAGCCTTAGCTTCGCAAAGGAAAAGTTTATATCTTCCATCGAGAAACCCCCCAAAAGCTGAACCGAATGCTACAGAGAGACCGAAAGGGCGGATAGGTTCTGATAGGAGGCGTTTTCGGGGCGTTTTGCTAGCCATTTCATCTCGAACCGTTGGCGACGGTCCAATTGCTGGAACCCGAGATCCCCCTCCCCTCAGGGGGGCGCTTGGACTTGATTCATTTGCACGGCGAAACTTACCTCGATATCATGAAATAGCTGCCGCCCGCCGGTACCACCCCGTTCGTGGCGATGGCCGACATGGAAATGGCAGTCAACATTGTCTGAGGATGGGCGTTGCGAGGTCATCGAGCGGCGGTGGTCCATCGTTTACCGTCGTCGTCGTGGTCGTGGTCGTCGTTGTTGTCGTCGTCGCACGAGTTTAGGTTTGTTCCGATAAGGCGAGGGGGATGAAGGGAGCAGTGGGAACAGCATGATTAGCATAGTTTTTCGGTGAGTTGTTGCAGAAACTTAAGCGAGCGGTAAAATGAGCAAATCTACAACGGCAAATGGGAATGAGGAACGTAGGAATGGAGGCTGATGATGATGATGATGATGATGATGATACCTATAGCTGATGGTAGATAATGGGAATGATTTGCCTGGATGCTTTGCATTCGATTAGATGAAGAGATGAACTAGATCGGGCATAGTTCGTCGGCCACACCAGAATAAAGACCATTTCCCCCAAAAGTGTCACCAGGGTTCGTGTGGTCGATCGACATTTGTTTGTCGGAGCCCCCTCGATTCGAGTCCTTTGTCCTTTAAATGGAGCTTCACAGGGTATTGCGAATGGAAGCGTTAAGGCATGGCGCATTCTGAGGGATTCCATTGGACGTGTTACGATTTACGTTTGTGGACCTCCTCCTCCTCTTCCTCCTCTTGCTCAATCGAAACTGTTTATTCGTCCACATTACTTCTTCGGCCGGGCTTCTCGACCCTAACCTAACAAATTTTACATTGTGCCAACACAGTCAGCCAGCCAGCAACGCTCGGGTGCTCGGTGCTGTTGCAGGAGCTTATTTATGACGGCACAAAACGTGCCGGCATGGTCAAACGATCCTGACGATGGATCCGGATCGGTCACCTTTTGTGTGCTCCGGTTCCGGCACCGGCTCCGGTGGCATGGTCAACCAACCAACAAAGGCATAAGACGGGTTTTCCGTGAAATAATGTCGGACTTTATATCCGGAACAGCCGCTGGGCCAGAGGGCTGTAAGCCTCTTCAATGATTCACTCGGCTCGGTGGAATCGTCTTTTCTCCTGCAAGACTTTTCTTTGTCTAGGTGTGGACTCACGACCACTGGGCGGATGTTTATCCCAGCATGGGGAAAAAGGCAAAGATAAATTACGAATTTAAGACGCAAAATCTTCCAGCTACGGCACAAACACACCCATGGCCACCCCGCTACGCACAGCAGACTCCATTGTCTTCGGCCATGTTCATGTGGCGAGTCTTCATCTCCACAACCACTCGGTGAGAGAGAGAAATATCGAAAAATATGTGGCTCGATAACGAGGTAAATTAAGTTCTCAACCATTAGGGGAGCCGCTGCAGCGCGCCCTAATCGAATCGGACCACGTTCTCCAACCACCAAGAGGACCGATATCGAAGGAAAGTGAGCAAAGGGAAGGACGAAACCAAATCCATCCATCCATGCGAGACACGTAGAAATTCCTTCGAAAAGCGTCTGTCTCGCGGCTGCGTCGGCATTCCTGATGTCAGCCTCGTGTCTGGATTAGCAAATGATGTGTAATGGGATTCTATCATCAGCTAGCGCTGAGCCGGGTTCAGGCTTTAATGGATTCTTCGCCCAATTTCTCCGGCGCCCAGGCAGGCCAGTCTGGCCATGGGCAATTGATTTGCTGAAAGCCATCACCGATGATGTTATTAAGGGGAGCTGTATAATTACCATCGAACCGAAGTGGCGCAGATATAGGGTATAAATGTTAGCTTCCACTTCGTTTAGTCCACTCCAAATTTATTCGTAGGGAGTTAGTTAAGTGAAATAACAAAAAAAAAGGCAGTGTTTCATGGAAAAGGCAGTCTGGTTTTATGTTTCACCCGGGTATAAATGGCTGACAAAACAGGTTTACTAGCTAGCACCATTACCAATACACGGCGTCACGCACCTCGAACGAGGCGTTGACGGTATTTCATTCCAAAAAAAAAACATTCCAAAACACAACATCACCCCGTGGTGCGTGGTGAAAATCCTAATCAACTCGTGCGAATCTGCATGCAGCTACAGGAAAAAGGGGAGGCAGGGGATAGTGGCCACCACAAGAATACCGGATGCTTAATTTCCAATCCTTCCTCACCTAACCTCTCTCTCTCTCTCTCTTTCTCTCTCTGAACGGTCTGGCCACCAAATCGGAAACGCCATCATTAATT
>NC_064878.1:6920000-6965000 GCF_943734665.1 Anopheles aquasalis | reverse complement strand
ATTGCGCAACTGCTCGTGCTTCCTGTGTATATACTAGTATTTATGGAAAAGTCCTGTTCCGACAGGATATTCCAGATAATTAGTCACACTATCTTGCGTGCCTGTTTCGCCGCCGTGCTGCTTCTCCAGCTTCCAGCAACCTAGTTAGTGCGATGAACGAACATCCCAGTGACACACCAACGGAGCAGCAAAGCAGTGTTTGGCTTGGAAAAATCGGGAAAAGCTTCCTCACCCTCCCTTAATCTTCCCGATGGACCAGTCTCCTCCGACGGCGACATTCAGGTCGTTAAAAACGGTTGGCAAATAATCGGAAGTTAATGTGCGAAGCTCATAAAACACATTCCGCCTCGGTTAAGCGATAGACACGCAATATGCTTGGGCCTTGGGACGGAAGAGGAAGGGGGGAAACGGTAGCATTCCAACCGAACAAACTACTCCCCAATATGCACACCATATGCTGCGGGAGCGACACTTCATCTTGATGCGATGCGGTTCGGATGCTAAGGACAGCTGGCCGGGGGGTGGTGGCTTGTGGCTTGTGTCCGGGCAAATGGGGAATTGATGATTCCACATAAAACCTTAATCGATTCGATCGTTGCGGGTGCGGTAGGAAAAAGGGGGGGACCGACCGGGAGTAACATTATGGTCGCACTAATCGGTCACGAAAGCAACGCCACCGTTCCGCACCGAAGACCGCAACGGAAGAAGAAGTCGAATTGGTCACCGAAAAGTCGGAAAACCTCGGAAGTAGTGCGCGCCCTGTGGCCATAAATAACCACGGCTCGCGTCTTCGGGCGTCCGTTCGGCGTGTAATCGCTCTGTGCGGCATTCTCCATATTTGTTTTCCAACCCAGTGGCCTCGACGACGACGACGACGGCGGCCGTTTGTCACGACGGCACGGCTTGAACCTTGGTGTCCCCTTCTTAGCTTAGGCTGACCTGTCGAAGTGGCGAAAAGCTGCGTCCAACGAATGGCCATCTTCGGTCGACCAGAAGTCCCCCTTTCCACTCTCTTTCTCCTCTCGCCACTCGCCAGGAGGCAGTGGCGCACCGAAAGAAGGGCGAGCAGCAGTAATGAGAAATGACTTTTCATTATCTAAAAGCACGAGAAGGGCGCTTCGTCCGGTGTGTGCCAATAGCTGGTGCTGTGTGCTGGGTGTGTCCTTGGAACTAGCAGGTCCCTCGGACTCGGACAAGAGAATCGGATTGAGGCAGGCGCCACCTGCGGATAGGGAAGCTGGCTATGAATGAATGGAAGCTAGAACGTTGCGAGTGAAACTGGGACAGCAGCAGTTCAGAGCACGTCGGAAGGTCCAAGTTAGTGGCAGCAGCACCAATCCGCTGACCGAATTCTATTTTTCCTTTCTCATCCCTCTCTTTTGCTCTCTCTCTCTTTCTGTGATGTGTTTTTGTGCTCGAGCTATCTTCTGAATGCTCGTATGAGCGTGTGGAAGGACGACGGTAGCCGGTAGCGAGATAAATTTCCCATAAATATGTATGCGCACAGTTTTACGATAAATCATCGATGAGACCCCACACACATCGGAATCTGGGTCCCATACCTCGCTCCGAGGAGAGCTCGAGATCGAGTGTCCTTCACACAACACATGGTAACGGTACGAGACGGCGGCACCGGCGTCCAGCACGATCAGCACGAATCAGGAATTCGATCGATTTTTCATCTTCGATCCGTGGACTTTTGGTGCGACCAAAAAAGTGGTTTAATTTGTTTTGATGAAAGAAGAATGTTGCGGCAACATTGGGTGGGCGCTCTGCAGAGGGTCAAACTTTCTTTATTACGTCCGGTGTAGTGTCCGGGAACTGCCGATGATGATGATGATGATGATAAAAAGGTAAAAGTTGCACGGTATGAATCCTGCCAGAAAAAAGCTTCGTTTTCCGGAAAAATCCGGAATGGGTTTTTCGAGGAGCAAGCAGCTGGAATCCTGTGCTGTGAATTAATAACTTCCAGCGAAAAACGGTCAACGCAAAATCGTCCACAGCCTGGACATTTTCACTACCACACATGGTACCACGTTTCCGGTTTGGAAAAAGTAAAAAAAAAGGGGAGGAAAATTTTCCAATCGCACTCAAACGAACTCTGGTGTATACCTTTTGCATAAACAACGGAATTCTATGCGTTGGATGCGTCGCCATGTACCGAAAGGGAACGCAACACCGAACTGTGTGCATGTAGGTCATGGCTTTACATGAGCAATGCGTGGGTGTTGGTGTGCATGAGCGATGGCAGCACAATAAAGGAAGAGAAAATTGTGCGAAAAAATCATCCTGCGCTCCAGGAGCGGTTACTCGGCTGCCAACCGTTTGTTTGTTTCGTCCTGTTGTTGTGTTCGTCCTCCGTTGGGGGTGGTCGGTTGATTCGGTTACATGTTTCACCCCCGCAAACCCCCCCCCCCCCCCAAAACCCCTCCCTCTCGTGTTTGCCATTCGCTGAATAATTTGCGCTAGCCCACTAAATATTGCACACAGCACAGTGCTAGAAGCGGCGTGGTACTGCTGCTGCTGCCAGTGATTCGGTTACTGGGGCAAACATCTACGGACCCACACCAGGAGGCACGTAGTGGTAGTTGAGCGCTCTGCCAGCTATCCCGGTATTGTCCGGGGCCATTTGATGATATGTTTTATGTTTTTTATGTTGTCCAGTCCGACGAAAAACGCGCTTTCGCGTTCCGGTCCAGTGTTTGCGCAATCAACCAACGGATTTGATGCGCGTGTGCCCAGCGAAGGGTGGAAAGGGGTGCCATTCGTGGGAGTTTGAGCCGTCTCCCTGTTGGTCCTGTTGCGGTTATTCATGATGGGATTAATTTCGGTGGCACCCGCACTCGCCGGTTGTTTAATGACTTTCCCATGAATCATCTGGCGTGGCGTGATGGTTCTCTGTCCGGTGCGCATCAGGATGCGCTCGGTCGGATTAAAACAAAACATTTTTCGGGAAAAAAGGGGAGAAAATGTGGGTAGAAAACCTGATATTTTTGCAGACGTAGTCGTTGTGCGTCCTTTTAACGAGCTGGTATTAACTAAATCTGATCCTTTCGGGAGCAGCCCCATCCATTTCCACCAAGTTACTTATAAACTTAAGGGCAAGCCATCAACCATCCCCCGGCTGATTGCATTTGTGTCGTTTGGCATTTTCGCTTTTTTCGCGGTTATGCTTATTAAAAGTTGCCGTAAAATGTTATAAATTATGCTGCGGCGGTGTCTTTGGCGCTCCTAGCGCTTAAATCATCTTGGGGAAATGTTTCGCGATGCGCTGGCGAATCCTTTCGCGGCCCAAGAAGGACCACATCGAACGGGGCCGTTTCGGGAAAGTTGGTCCGAGCGAGTGCGTGGGCTGGAAAGGAGAGCTTTCTCTCCGGACTCGGTTCATTTCATTAACTCCGTATTGGCCACCTTCTTCGTCTGCTGCTGCTGCTACTGCTGGTCGAGAATTCGCGAGAAGCATTCCTGGTGGTGCAGAACGCGGCGAAGAAGAAGGTTTTCCCGTTTTTTTTGTTCCTTCCACGGAAAAGAAAAATGGACGGGTTGGGGAGGAAATACAATTTGTTACTAAAATAATAAATGATCCTCTAAGGACCCCTCCCTGCCTGTCTGCCGGCCGGCTGCCAACATTCTGAACAAACGCCCGCTCCTTGGAGAGTCCAGCATCTCACCATTCTTGGCCTGAGGTTTGTGTACATAACTTGGAAAGGGCATCCATCGTCGTTCATCGACGTTGCTAGCTGACCTTGTGGTCTTTGACGAAGGATGCGATTCTCTTCGATTTGTGAATGTGAAACGGAAGCCTCTTCCAGGGGTTTTTAGGTTGTTGTTGTGGCCAGACAAACCAGCGCCAAAGGCAAAGGGTTCCAAGGACCCTAGACTACGTTTTGGTTGTGTAGGGGGAACCCGAGGATGATCCTTCTGGACTTTAAAAATGGCGTTAAAAATGTGATAAGCGAGACAGACAGCTAGCGGATCGTTCACCGTCGAGGGAACAGGTCGCTGGATTCATTTGCCTAAAAGCAGACCTTTGATAGCAACAGACAAGCAACCATCTCCAGGACGCCAAAGGAACGCCGGTGTATGCAAAGAAGGGTAGCAAGCGCACTTCACTCACTGGAATCGCATAAGAAAACGCGCCAGACTCATGCATACGATAGAAGGTGCTCGGTGCTAGGTAGAATGTTAACATAAGCTCCTCGCGAGAGTTGCCAGCCCTTCCCGTGCCTTGTCTTGCCGGAAAAGCGCGGCTCGCACGAGGAGGAAAAGTTGTAAAAATATCTTTTTCCTTTCTTGGCTAGATCCTTCCGCGCGCGCACACCCAGTACAGTACGAGACGATGTTCGGCATCGTCCTGATCTTCTTCCTCTTCTATCCAATCATCTCATCTTCCGGTTGCCGCTATTCTCCGTTCTGGGTAAGTGCGCTCGGTAACAAAAAGAAAACATCGCGCAGCATAAAAAAAAACTGAAAAAGGGATCTAGGGCGTGCTACGAGGCATGCTGCGGTATGCAAGTGTGCGGACTGTCCGGAACGGGGCTTAACGGGACCTTAACCGCCCACGCCGAAAAAAGGATTCAAGTGGGATCTGCGGGCCAAGAACGTGTTTGAAATTCATATCGTCCACCGGCGTCGAAGGACGGAGTCCTTGGTTCAATCGATTTCAATAATAGTAACGCATCGACATGGGATTGGATTGGTTTTCGGGGAGGACCGTTGTACTAGGACGCTCGCCGGATTATGACATTCGTCCCGGGAAAAGCGTCTGTGCGTTGTTTCAACGCCGAGATTCATGAGCATTCGAGCGTATTAAGCGATTTAGTGAACATTCCCGCAACATACAGTAGGACCGTCAGCATCGCAAGATTGATGTAGAAACATTACATTATCTGTAAGACGTTAACCTCAACCCGCCCCAATGAAATCTCGTTTCGCTCGAGTATGTTTTGGCAATTAGTTACAATGGTTGCGAGCGATTAATATGTTGGCGGCGACTCCTCCTTGGCAGGCGCTCTTTGGGTTGAATTGAATGCGTTCAACATTGACAAATGAAGCACGCAACGACCCACGATTTAGCTCCATTAACTGGGGTGGGATAAGCCTCGATTTATCAACATTTCCATCGGCGAAGGGAGAGGGTGAACCAGGCATTGAGCAGGAGAAGCCATGCGTGTTCTCTTCGAGGCCTGTGTCGAGGCAGGTTGCTGACGCTACGCCAGGAAGCCCAACACACAACAATGGCACATATGATAACTCCCTTTCGCTTTTGTCGCTTTCCCTCTCTTATCGCGCCTAATGTTGAACGTACTTTCCTTTACTAGCCGAAGCAAAAGGGGACGACAGCACCACCTGCCATGGCTGGCATTGAGAGGCTAATGGTGACTACTTTATGGCTTTCTGAATGGTGGAACGCAGTCCAGCATTACAGCTTCTACATCTGATCACAGTTTTGCGTACCATGGTGATCGGCCCTTTCCGTCGACTGGCCAGCTCGCGCGTGAAACATGATCCGCAGCATAATAGAAAGTCAAATCGCCGCCCGGCATTGTTAGGAAGCGTTCGCAAATCAAAAAGTGCGTCGCAGGCTTCGGGAAATTAAGTTCAGAGAAAAATGGTTCGTTTGCGTTCGAGCGACATTGATTGAATGGCCGGCAGACGACGTCGGCCACGTTTTGCTGATCGAAGCCCGAATCCTTGGTCAAAGGATTCTGGCTTGTCAGTGCAAATCGTTCGTCTCTTCTTCTTCTCGCTCGCTCGCTCTCGCCGTTTACGCTCCTCGTCGTTGCCATCGCCTCGTTAATCGATTGCCGAGTGTGCCCGGCATGTAAAAATGCCGGGAGCGCGCGACACCGTCCAAAGCGCACGTCACATTCGCTGCCGTCCGACCGACCGACCGACCGTGAAGATACAGTCCCGCCCCGGGGCTTTTTGCCGGTACACTTGGCAAGCGATTTCGATTCATTTGCATAAAATATTCTAGACTCGATCGTTCCGCGCTGTGGATCAGTATCGATGGCAGCAGCGCTTTTCGTTTCGAGCCACGGTGTGAGCACTCGATTTCAGCTGTTTAACATATTTTTTTGTAACGCTCTCGCGCGGAGATAGTTTTTTTTTGTTGAAGAAACACGAAAGTAGTTTTTGTACAAAACTCTACCGAACCTCAGATGCGGATATTTTTGGGGACATTGCTTCATCTTTTGATCAGGAATAAGCTCCAGGAATCGGCGGTTAGCAGGGCGTCCTACATTAACCTCAAAAGCACATCGAAGGCTTAATCAATGCCGATCGTTTGGGTCAGTCCAAACGTCAGCAAAACTTGCTGCGCTTCGCAAAACTTAACCTTGTCGCAATCAGAGGTCGACAGGCGACTCCCAATTTACACCTCATTTACCAACGGCGCACGGGACGCGAAGATGGCCCCTTTCGGTCCGACTTGCGTTGCGATGCGATAGAACCAGTGACCATCCTGACCGGAGCTCATTAGGAAGATTGCGCAAAGTCTTGCTAGCTGAATAGTTTGTCATTTATCATCCGAGGGTATTCCGAGCGGACCAAGTAGCGTTCCGCTCGGCACCTCGGCCGCAACTTGCTCGACAAAAACGGAACTTTTGCTGCTCCCCTTCTTGGTGACGACGAGGACGGTGGTGGTTGGCCAGATTTTATGTTCTGGTTGGAGCAAAAGACAATGTTTGCTGCGCGCTGCTTGTCCTAGAAGGAAATAGTTCAGGTCCGTCCGGTGGAGGTCGGCCGAGATAATTGAGCCAAGGGGTGCTGAGGGGAGACGGTCATCAGCACATCAGGTCCGGGTTTCCTTACGCGACCCTTTTTGCACACGCAGACACACAAGCGGAGGTCTTTAATATAGAGCGTGTTTAGTACACGGCGCGCACCTTCCACACAGTGGACGTGATTTCATTAGTCCCGGGACAGGTTGGGACTTCTTTTTGCTCAGGAGCGGACCGGAAAGCCTGACAGGAGTCTGGAAGGAGTTCACTTCAAGCGAAACCAGGCTAACAGCACCTTATCATGTAGCAATTAGGGCTCGTTAATGAGCGTCGGATGTACTAGTTCACCGGACCGACTATTCCAGGCGTCTTAGCGGTACCGAGAATGTTCTTTCCCCCCCCCCCCCCCTTTTTCTCTTCTAAAATGAAATTCACTTTAACGAGTAGTTACGAGACAGCTTTCAGCCTTTTCAGGGGTCAGCTTTGGAGCCATTCTGACCTAAAAGGAAGACGCTAATGGTCGTAAAGTCTTCGCATTTTATTGTTTTCTCTGTAGTTGCGTTGAATTGTCATGGCCACCCACTCGATGATCGTTTGCATCGTGCTGATATGTTATGAAGCGATAAAAGAAGACCTTCCTCCCGGGTTATCCTGGTGACCGGTGCATTCCGACACGATTCGGCATCTACATAAATCATCCTTTCTGCAGTCCAACTGCTAGTAGCGTCATACTGAGGGCCTCCCGAAACAACCCTTCCGCTGCCAGAGATAATGCTCCAACGCGAAAGAACCCCACGCAGTGACGAAGCGATGAAGCTGTTCACGAGCGTTCACTAGCGTCGGCTGGCGAATGATGGCGAATAAACAATTTTAATGAGATGACATTTGTTTTAATTCTGTAACGGTTCGCACAGGTCGTCGTCGGTCGGGGTGTTGCCGTTGGAAGCGGTGCATTTCCGGAGCTTCCTCGCGAGTGGAGAGTTGTGTCTTCCGCGATTCGTGATGACGCCATCGCCACCACTTGGCGGCGTGACTAATGAAGTGTAAATTTGTTTTAATTATGCGCGATGTGCGAATCTTTCACACTGGCACTGGCACACGAAAACCTGGAAAAGCGTGATGGAAGAAGATGTTTTTCACGGTTGAGATGTGCTATGGCATGGTAAAGCTCGTTCGGTCATTTATCAGAGCCCCGGCGATGACGCTTGCAACTTAATCCGATACTCAACTAGTGCTTTAGCAGCGCTACAAAAGACGTCGTTAGTGGCCAGGTAAAATTCTAGAATAAAAAAATGGTTCGGGAAACGACTCCATCGACATGCTGCCTCCGGTATTGTGACGTCAACGAGCGCGCGACAGGCGTTTATCAATTTCACCGGAGGGGGTTTTGGGCTGCGGGTAGATTATGCCTCTCCAGCAATAAAGTTCTCGATGCTTTTCATTCTTGGATTTACGATCGATTAATCAGCCGGCTGCCAACCAGTCAGGCCATCAACAGGGCCATCACGACCACGGGTCTCTGTTCCCGGGGATAAGCGTTCCCTACCTACCTCGCCAGCGACCACTCAAACATGAGCATGAGGCTCGTCGTGTTTGTCGTAGCGAAGCGGCCGTTTGACGGTCGCCTGTGTTTGTTGCCGCTCCCTGGTCGCTGGTTTATTGGTCGATTCCATTTTATTGGTTTCGCAACTGACGGTGCTGCTGTTGCTCGTACATCAGTAATCCGGCTGTTTATTTGTTTGTTTGTGGATCATTGATTTTTCATACACCCCGCAGCACGCGTAATGACGCCCTCGATACTTTGACTAGTGCTCAGCAATCACAATCATATTTTGTCAACTAAGATTTCGTCGAATCTGGATGTTGTCGAAACACAAACACAAACACCGCACGGTGTCTAATTTCCAGCAATGTTTTTTTGTCCTGTTCGATGAAAGATGTGCCCTCGAGATAGTGTCGAACGCGAATTAGCGTTTCGCATCTACTTTCCATAATTTCGCCCGTACCGCGAGCGCCGGAGAGTGTTTTTCGAGGTGTCGAGACCTGAATGTAGTTGGACAGGCGACAGAGCTTACGACATGCTCCGTTCCACCACTCTGTCAACCAGTATACCCACGGGGTGTGTGCCCTCGAGGTTCGATCGTAGATTGTAGTGACACATTCAGCGAAGCATTTCGGGGCAATTTTGTGGCAACGAATTTCCGGAACGCGCCCACCTTTGGTCCTTTGGTGTGGTGAGAAAGCCTTCTTGAGCTTGAGGATCGCGTGGGATGAAAGACACGCCAGGACGTCGGTGTTTCGAGAGGGTAGCGAGCAGTAGCGCAACATAAACCTCTAGCCACCCGTGGTTAAGTCAGCCGAGGACGATTAAAGTGGTCGCATTTGCATAATCACATAATCAACAGCGCCTGCCTGACTTGGAATTAGTAATCAGCCCCAGTGTGCCGTGTTGTTTGGTTGCGGCGAGTTGTTGTTTTTCGTTGGCACACCACACGAGTGGTGGGTTAAGCAGGGATCTGTTTTTGTCCCCAAAAGGTTGGTTCCTATAATGGCGATCCGTGGATAAGTCGATCCAAGTGTTTTCTGCTCGGTTGCTGTTAACCTCGGTTGATGACTTCGATTCGAATTTTAGCAAAAAGAGCAAATGTTGTTTATAGAAAAACAACTGAATTGTAAGACTCTCTTGGCAAAAAAAAAAAATTGACCGAAAATATGTTTAATCTTGACAACTTCCAACGGCAACCTCCTTACTCAACGATCAACCTACTAGAGTAAGGTCCCGGTCCCGAGCACTAGAGCACTCCAGCAGCTGGATGCTGTAAGCAGAAGGTCAAAGTTCGTGCCTTATGGTGTGTCGGCGCATCGTGTCGTCAATTTATTTTCTGTTCCGGCCACCATACGGTCGCCCGTTTGTTGCGTCGTGCAGCATGGCGGCCCGACATGTTTCCTTTGATGACCGAAATTGGCTGTTTTTGTAGCGTCGCACGTGCGCCATGGCCGTACGGTACGGTGTTCTCTTCGGATCACGACAAAACATCCTCGTTCCGTCCGTTCCGTTGTCCCGGCTCGGTGCGCGAAGTGAATTTAATATTTTTCATCAGCCTGCATGTCAATGGCTCCCCCCCACACATGTCGTGCATGCCAAAGGACGAGACAACTTTGAAGCGGAGCCACATATTGTTTCTGTCGACAGTCGACAGTTGCCGCAAAATTGAGTTAACGAGACGGAGGACGCCTGGCAGATGTCACTTTAATCCCGCTTGCAATAATATTTTAGTTTTTGGCGAGACTAATGTAAGTAAAAGCTGGTCAGTTAATGCAACGCCAGGAACAGTGGAGTAATATTACCAATTGACTTATCCTTCACTCCCTTTATCTCTCTCTCTTTCTGCCCCTGACGCAAATCTGGGAAAATACTGGGATGGGATCCCATCATTCGGAACGACTTCTTTCCCAAATTGCTACATATTTCGTCGATGGGATGCGTATCGTGGAGTGGGTGTAACGATTGGTCGTTACTTTTTTTCTCCTTCTCTCCCTTCTAATCCAGCAGCGACTCCAGGAGAGTCGAAACGATCTCACTCCGACGGGCAAGCCCTTTCATTCATTGGAGCAAAAAAGTAAAACCAAAATTGTGGCATCTGGAGTCTGGAAGGATTTCGGGGCACGATGGGAGGAGATGGTGGGCTCGCCGATAGTTGTCCTGTCGTGGACCGCCTTTGCGATTACGCCAGAGAAGTTGTTATCGCAATGTGGGTTGGCGTAGGGCGTCCATAAAGTAGTCCGAATGGGGATGAGTGTGTGAGTGAGTAAGTGGGAGTTGATTTTCAACGATAAGCCAATCCCATCACAGACGCGCACCAAAAATCGCTTTACGACCTTGATGAACTGTTAATACTTTTCGGCGCTGGAGTGGTAATTGAATTTGAAATCGACTCCGTCATGAATGCGCTCCAGTTTCATGTTTCTGTGTTTTAAGCAACGCTGCTGCTTCTGTGTTTTAAGCAACGATTTCAAATCAGATGCGTTTTGTTGGTTCCGTTGCACTCTATCAAACGCAATGCGGGTGCCAACATCATCAAACTCAAAGCATGAAAAAAGTAGCTTGAGAAAAGTTGTCGAACAATATCGATTGTGTATTCATTTACCGAAATAAGGAACATTCATTCGGAAACCACTTCTCAATTTAAGGGGAAACTTTTTTTCTCTGCAACGAGCGTGACCGTTACAGGCGACGAACATCGCAACCAAAAAGGAAAAAAAGAGCCACACCAACTTTCACACTAAAAACGTTGATGACGAAAAGTTCCAGTGGTCTCGTTTCGTGGGAAGCATTATTGTTTTCCCCGAATTTTCCCACAACACTACGATTGCAAACGATCATTATTCGTATGCGGTTCCAGTTTGTGAATAACTCCGGTTCCATTTTCCAGCTGGCCAGTTGGAAATGGGTTGGCCTCTCAAAAACCAGGGCGGATTGTGCTAACACCACTAGCTCTAGTCTCTTGTGATCGATCCACCATACAAGCCATACAGCCGTGGAAGTTTAGTTTCATCGCGACTCAACCATCAATCTGAGCGTGGCATTGAAACGTGATACATGCACGGTGCATGCGTGTCGGGCATTTTTAACCCCGAGGCGTAATACATCACCACACGGTGACATCGAACATGATCTCCTTCCTTTTTGGTGAAGGCTTATATTTGGCGCTATTTTGCGCGTTTTATGTGCACACAACAATCATAAACCCCTAAAAAGGCAGAAAACAAATACCATCGCAACCGACTGCTCTGTGTGGACGATAAGTAGAGCAGAGGGACCCCCCCGCGTCTGACGTGCTGTGTTCGGAGTCTCCTGATGTGCTGTTTGGAAATTTATGATACGTTACGCTACCGTCCTGCTGTGGCCACTGCTTGTGATTTCCACAAGACCCAGGCGTGTGCAGTGTGTGCGCGAAACTGCGAAACAGAGTCCGCTTCGTGTAGTTGAAACACACAATAAATTGCGCGCCCGACAAGCAAACAGCCACAGAGGCCACCCCACCATTTGGAGCGCTCGAATCTCACTGCTGGGAAAAGAGCAAATAAAACACACATGCACACGGACACGGACAGAGTATTCGCTGCGAGAACACCGGTTTCCGGGGTGAGAACTGTGTGCCACGATTCCACGCGATGGTGCTACGATGTTTGCCCTCACCGACAGCGGCGCTTGACTTGGCACCGAGCTCACATCGTCCCCCGCCCGTAGTGTGCCCTTTCACCGTTCTGGCTTCTCCAAAGATTAAAGCATCGCAGCCATGGCGAAGCGCAAAATGGTGCACCTTCTGGTGTGCCTCACTGGATCCTCTGCGCTGCCGATGGTTCATTTGAGTATCGCGCGCGCCAAGGAAGCCCAGAAGCTATTCCTCTCTACTTTTTTTTGTCGTCGTTGCTGCTGCTGCTGCGCTCTTCCCAGAGTCACGTGGTTACTCTCAACGAGCCTGCCAGCTCTAGCAGTTGCGCTGCGCTCCGTCCTCGTGGCCGTCGTCGTCGTCGTTGTTCTCATCTTCATCAGCATCCACTTGACCTATTATTTTGTGCTGATCCGAGTGGTGGCGGTGGCAGTGGCGAAAGAAAGTAGGATAAGTTTCATTTACTCCATTCGATTCTAGCTAGCGCTTTCAGCCGGGCGCTTCCTGTTCCTGGAGGGCTGGCATTTTTTTTTCTTCTGTCGCAGCGACCCTTCGCAGCGACGACTCTGCACAACCGATACAACCCGACGCTATTAGTGGTGGTGGTTTTTTTTTGTTGTTGTCGTTGTGCGGATTATCATGCATACGAATGCTACTTTGTTGCACTGTGGTACTGGGTGTAGCGTTAAAAGCAAGTTCCTCTAATCCTCTTCCCTGCAACATTTGATGCGGAATTTTGCGATGGTATTTCGTGAGCTGGCAAGTGTAGAGCAGATTTTCATGCCAGTAGACAGTCAGCCAAGGGGTTGAAGCAAGCATGGAACAGGGGTTACATGCTCCCGCGGCTCGCTAAATTATTTTGCGCGATTGAAGTAGTGTTCAAAAAAAAAATTGAATGAAGAAACATTTTTTCGAAATTCCAACATTAACCACAGCTTTCTATTAAAAACTCCGGATTTTTCTACCGGTTACCAGGCGCCTCCATCTTGGGTTTTCGGCAACTGAGCCACATCATTTCGTATTCCAAACAAATTTAATAATGTCATACACCTCGAAATTATGTGATGAAATAACGCGCTTTAAACTGCGAGCTGGATATTTAAATAACTTAAGGACCCTGTAATAAACAATGAACGATATCGGGAGCATTTGGAATAATCAGTTTGAAGCACAATCTTAATTACATTTGTTTTCAATTAAAAGCTGGTTCAAGAAATATGAAGCACCCATAATTGAAGACACATACTTCACCTCAAAACTTGGAGAGGTGTCCCAGGTAGATTAATTTTTTAATTATACCGAATGGCTCTTTAATTACTTGACGGTTGTGGAGACAAGCCACGGTTGACTTTGGAACCTTTGCTCCAACACAAATTACTGTACCATATGTTGGTGGGTATGAAACATTTGATTCCATCATTTACTCCATGATTCAATGATTTTCTTATGACAAAGTTGTTCCCTCTTTCCATACAATTTTCGTCTCATTATGCCACGGCCAGGCCCGGTTGGGGAGCACCTGTCGAAATGACTTGTCTACAAATGGGCTGTGAAAAGACTGTTGCCACCATCCACATCCACATAGCGAGGGCACCACACATGACAGGGGACTTTTTCCAACTTTTCCACGGCACGTCAGTTACCGCCATTGTCATCGTCGTCGTCACCAGGAAACGCGTGAAAGTTTCTCATGTGCTATGAGCACAAGGAACAGCTGACGAGGGAGCGGAACGGGGAAACAATGACCAAACATGACGATATAATAGCCCAACATCAAGGATTCCCCCCGGTACTTCATTCCTCGCGGTTCAAAACGTCCAAACCCATCATCGCCTTCAGCGGTAAGTTGTCCCTGGTGTAATCGAGTAGGTATCGTGTGGACGATCGCGCTGGTCGCAGCAGCAGTAGCAACACTAACGATGCGTTGGATTATGTTTGTCGTTAAAGTAAGGAAACGTAAATAAAAATAATAATAAAAAAGAAAAGCTAGACCTCTCCGCCCCCAACCAAACTCTCAACCGGGCGCGCTTAGAGACGTTGCACAGTAGCCATCAAGGGGCCTGGCTCCGTAAGCGTCTCGGTCATTCCAGGGTGGATTTTTCTTTTTTTTTCATTTTCCCCACCCTGGCGTCCATGTCACCGGAATGTGGCACGGCGGGCAAACCAGTACAAAATCAATGGATCGGGGCCGTCCGGTTCCGGTTTCTTCATGCCCTCTCATACCTCTTCCCGTTTCCTCCTGTAACTTTCTTTGCCTCGGATTCGCCCCATTTGCGATCACTTGCGAGGCTGCGACGCTCGACAGGGGTCAGCTGTTACTTAAGCGAAGGCCAAAAGCATTACGGAGGGTGCGCGTGGTTGGAACAGCCAGCTGCCGACCGGTGTCGACACTGTGCTATGCGATACTTTATTCATCGACAGCCGGCGGGATTTATCGGCCGGTTTTATGCTCGATGTACAACGTTTCGGTTCGCTGCTGCTGGTGTGACTGTGGAGCACTCCTAGCACACGGACGACTTTGTTCGCCTGCACGGAGGGCAGCTGCAACGCTTTGTGGTTTGTTTGTAATCAGAAAATGGAATCGCTTTCCAATTCCAGGAATAGCAAAACTTGCGTAGCGGGGAACCAGGGAACAGGATGAAAAGGAGTGACTACGATGTTTAAGTAGTTTTATCGTTTCACTTTGGGATTGTAAGGAATCCTGTTATATCTGGTAAGCCGATGCCTAGTTTTCTAAAGCTGCCAGTGCACGATTGAAACAAAATGAATTTGCTGTATTGTTTACAGTTAGGATGGAATAAATTTATGTCCCTTTACTTGGCACACCTAAGTTTGCTTCCATATTTTTGACAATTGTAGTAAAAATCGCAAAACTTAAAACCGTTATTGCAAGGCACGAAGCAAAACAGCTTACGACCGCATGCCAAGAAGAAACATGTCTGCCGTCTCGTCATTTCCTTTCCTTCTTTCCAAAAAAGCGCACAATCACTGTCACCCACAAGCACCAGCTAATGAATTAGGTCTCGTTTTGTTTAATGTGCCTCGGTGGTTGTTGCCTCCGGAAGCTGGAAGCACGCAGAGCAGGGCGGTGGAAAAGACTATATTATCTCCAAAGTCAGGCCGCGGTGATGGCATCGGGCCGGAAAATCTCGGCATCATCTTATCTTCAACCAAATCATCCCAACCATCCAGCGTGAAGCAGCCTTACGGAGGCTTAGGCCTCCCCGCGGTTAAAGCAAAGGGGCATTAACTTTCAAAACTTTATCCGCCGGCCCAACGACGTCATCGAGTTGACGCCCTATCCCTTCTCTTTTCACCAGTTTAGAAGCCCATTACAAGGGGACATCTTACTCGGTGTTGCGCGGTTACTCGGCGAGAGGCTCAGTTGCTTTACGATTGGCCATAATTTTCGAGAATCCACTGCTTTCCTCCGTGATTGTTTCGTTGGAGCGTTGGAGCAGTCGCACAACTGCTAATCGAAACAAACATTCAATTTTACACCAACTTTCAAACTTCGAATCCGGTCGCATGTGAAACTTCTTATCCTACCGAGCTTCAAGGATACACCAGGATATGTTGATCCCCCCCACCCGGTGGAGTCCTCTGTAATGTCCTGTTAGCTTTGACTCCCTGCGGGAACTTCGACTTGATGATTCGCGCGCCATTGCCGACGGTGGTAGCCATTTGCTTTCAAGCTCATTACCATCATCGCACCATCATGAGCACCACCATCACCGAGAACATGTTGAAACTGTTTCTCCCGTACACGTATGGAGCACTCGTAGCGAAAGCTTCTTTCCCACGCACACATAGACACACAGATACACTTTGTTGCAATCCGCTGTGCCGAGTAGTCCAACAGAGGAGAAGTACCAGGGAGGGACTCAGCACAAGGCGGGCATAAAAATAACAAGCTATGCTGCTGTCTCCTCTTCCTCCTCCTACAACGCTAGTCTCTTAACTGAATGCAAATATATACCATTCCACCCCTCAACCGGCATCCCACCCCACCGTCACCATGCCAGCTCTTCATGGGAGTCTTCAGGGGGTCGTGGTAACCACACCAGAACGACTGGAAATCCTCTGGAAATCGGCCATTAATTCGGCAGTGTAGCTCCACAGCTCGCATCGTATTTTGGCTTCCATTCCCGGCACCAAACCTCAGCAACTCGCTACCAACTTCCGCCCAAGGGGCTCACTGGAACAGCGGGGCTGTTGGTTTCCAGCAGGGTTTGGCTCGCTACCCCTCTCCTCTCCCGACCTCTCCCGGGACCGCACCTGAACGCTTGGCTTTCTTCCTGCGTCGTAGCGATCGGATATGGTCGCTCTGGACATCTCCACCACCACTCCCCGGGGGGTGGCCGTGGTCGAGTGCTTATTTCGGCCAAGTTTCATGCGTTTGGCGTTCGAGTACGGGGTTGAACTCCGCGTGGGTTGTCCGCTTTGCCGGAATGGTCAAGTCGCTGTGTTGAGTTGTTGAAGGACCCGAAGGCAGGAACCATTTGTTGGAGAGTCTTTTTTTTTTTTGGGTTAACTCATCTCGCCCATACACTGGGGATGCAAACGGTTTTGGTTGGTTCGTTGGACCCCTATGGACATGTGTAGGCTTTTCGAGAGCGAGAGTGAGATAGAAGAAAAAAGCCTCGAGAGCAGTTTTATCAATATATCAAAAGCAGAACCGGTACTCTGGGTTTGAATAGAAGTCAGGATACGGGTCGCTGTCGGTCGGTCGCCGGAGTACCGAACCAAACCAGTCTCAAACAGGGACCGGCGTCATAGGGACACGGAGTCTGGGTTTGCCGTCCTGAGTTATAACGTTGTTTCCTTTGTGAGAATGTGACATCCTTATCGGTTATAACCGTTTTATCACAAATCGAGGAAGATTCTAGTTAATGGAAGGCATAAATTGGAGAAAATAAATTGGAAATGAGAAAACAAGCAGAGCGCCAGCAGCATACGAGCTTTTTAGGGCGTAGATATGGACGTAGACAGTTGCAAGCTAAGTCTAAGTAACGCTCCTGTGCAAGGATGAATAAAGGACGAGCGAGTAGTCTCTGTGTTTATCGTCTTTTCCCTGATCTGCTTACTTACTTATCATGCGCTACAACCGACGAGCGCTGTTCGCTTGCCACAGAAGATTCCTCTACCGCTCCATCTCGCTTTGGACCTACCCCACACGCCTACTCTGCTTACTTTATGAAAACTTTCGCAATTATTCAGGAGAGCATCACACAGGAGTGACTTTAAAATGCAACAAGAAGCCACGGGAGCTCCACTTCTGGGACACGCTCGATGTCGAACGTTATCTTACTCTTTGAAAGCAAGCTGCTGGCACTGCGCTCTTGCGGAATGCTTTACGAGGCGAAGAAAGCGATGAAGAAGGTGCTCCTGCAAGTCGGTCGACCGGATGCGATGGAACTTAATAATGAAACACCTGAGTCACCGCAAAATCCTGTACTCCCTACACTCCGACGAGCAACACAGAGGCTGCCCCAGTCACTTGGGATCCACTTCCGACAAACGCAGCCTCGTGATACAATGGAAAGTAGCACACCGGGCGCCCAAAGCCTCGCTCTGTCACCACCGGTGTCTCCTCGCTCGCCCGATCTCCACGGGGGCATGAAGCTTCTTCTCCCAACGGTTCTGACCGCGCTGAAGGATACCGGATGATGCCGGAAGCGACGCAGCAACGTCAGGATGGCCCCAGCCCCCGGCGGAGAGTGTAAATTAAAATTGAGTGCCACGTACGCCTGGTGCTTGATGGGTTGGCGTGGCTTGGCGAACGCACGGTGTCCTCGCTCGGCTTTCAAAGAGGATGCCACAGCCGAGTGGCAAGATGCGCCTTCCGTGATTGCCGTGCGGTCGTGTCGTGCCAACGGATTAACGGAATGTCACGAATCAACACTCAGCGTGGTGCGCGCACACTCAGCGGCAATCCGTGGTCGCCGGTTGGACGGTTCGGCCCATGGGGCATGAAACCGGGGGCATGCCCGGCGCCAACTCCGCTTTTTTTGCGTGGCACAAAAGGACAAATGATCGGGCTTAGGACGATTTGTATAACAGGTTTTTGGGCCATTGAACCAGACCCCTGGGTAGAGGGGGTTTTTTTTCACTACAAATTGGAAAGGTCCCCAGCTCCCCAGCTTGAAAATGATTGGTCGATACGATTAACTGCAGGAGCGGCAGTCCTTCTCAATCAGTTCTTCGCCCAATTAGGCCTATTGAGATCTCATTTGTAAAAAGCGGATTATGCGACAAACGAACCGACCGCGGGGTACCGCAATCCTTTCCATCGATCGGGGATAGAGGTCTGATTGGGCCAGGGGTCTAATCTCTTCCCCGTGGGAGAATTATGTAATTTCTTACGACTCGTAGCTTAGTATGATGACCGGATAGTAGCGGGAGAGGCCACTGGCCTTACCTGGAATTGAAAAGAAAAGAAAAAAGAAATAAATCGTTAGAGAGTGCTTAGGGGTGCAACAGGACCAGAGGACACTTTCAATCATCCCCTAGTTCTAAACCAACTTCTCTTTTTCTCTCTCTCTGTCGGGTCGATTGTGGTGGTATTAAAAATTTAACAAATAATAAATGAGAGCGACCACAAAACGAGAGCTTGGTTTGGGGTGGTCATGAGGGATGACGCGGCGAGGGGTGGTAAAGTACTTCTCATTAAAATAAATCCCTGAAAGCATTGCGTTACCGCATCGCCGGCATAGTACGCTGGACAACGGGATCGAGCCACTGCCAGCGACAGGCGGTGGTGTTCCAGGCCCTCCTGGTCCAAAATGTCAGACGATTATGCTGACGACCTCTTCTTCCACTTCTCTTCGGGCCCTCCCTCCCCATTCCTCCATCAAAAGCTAGAGAGAAGCGCTGCTTTGATCATGGACACTGCACGGCGGAAACATTATGACAGTGTGACCGACCGACCGACCGCCAGTCGTAATCGGGTCGGCCCGGACCATTTGTCGAGCCGGTTCCGGCCAGGGAATACCATCGACCGTAATCATACCCGTCACCGTCCAGAGCCTGCTGCTTCCGGTAGGCGCGGACAGGGACACCGGATGACGGGCTGGCCACGCTGTGCTGTAAACGAAAAAAACCCTTTTTTGGGGTTGCGGTTGTGGTCACGTTCGTCCTGGACCAGCGCCATGTTTAGCAGGATCATCATCCCGACGGAAAGACAGAGAGAAGGTATTTAAAAAGAGAGAGAAGCGACTTAGCGAACGGTTGGTAACGGCGAGCATCATTACGAGTGGACCACCATTACCGCCCTGGATTACCTTTACACCACGACGGCGACGCCGAGCCTGTGCGAAAAGTACAACCGGATCGAGTCCAAAATTGGTCTACTCAGTAGAAAGCAATATGTTTAATTAAAATGCTGCTTCACCGCGTCTGTCCACAGAACATTTAGACCACAAATGAATAAATAAAGACAGCTCCACTCGACTCGACGCCGCAGACCTCGTGCGGATGGCAAATTAATTGAATGTCTTCGAATGTCCGTAGTACTTAACAAAAGTAAATGTAATCATCGAACAGCCCGTAACTGTAATTATCATTTTGGTGCTTTCAACATTGAAATGTCATCGAAATTGTGTGCGGCAGCCAGCTTTAAGAAAATGGAAACTTTCAATCTTACTCCTTCATGGCGTCCTTTTTTCTCCTTCATTCCTCTCAGTACTCTCATTTCGAAGAAGACGCTTCGAGTGAAGCATCCTTAGCAGAGCGGATTCGACCTGTCACAACAGATCGGGATCGGGGTCCTTCAGCAAAAGTGTCAAAAGCAGCATAAAATATTCACGAGGGAACAGAAAAACCACTTTCGGATGCTCGGAGTGTCCGCACTGAGCAGTGTTGGCCACGTGGCACCAACAAAGGTTAAGGGTGCGCCAGCCCTACTACTGGTGACCCTAATGGGAACCACTGCCCCTCTTGTCTCTATCCTCCAGTTGCTTTTGGACCACTTTCTTTCTTTCTCGAGACGCCAACGAAAGCAAACACCTTTTTCGCTTCGGTTTCTGCTCGAGTGCTTTAAGCTTAAGACTCGGCGTAGGTGTCTTAGTGTTTTTTCCTCCTTCTCCCGGGAAAACTTGAAAGACGAACGAAAAAAAGGTTTTCCCACACCAACGTTGACACCGGGTTGTCGGTTTCGGGCTTCTGTTGCAGCTGCTTTCATGTATAATGCAGAGAGGATCCCAAAGTACAGAAAAAAAACAAGTAACGAAGAAAAATCAAATGTCAGTGTTCGTCCTTAACATTTTACGAAAGCTTTAAACTGAGAATGCTAAGAATTCCAGGAACTCACGGGTGCTTTATTAACAAAACAATCATAATCTCATGCTGCATGCTAATAGCACCCCTTAAACCTCAAGCTCATAAAGACTTCACTCGCGCAGTAATTGAAAACGTTGTAAAATGATAGATTAAAGAATATAATTGAGGCCAAACACATCGGAACGATAAGCTAACCTAACAAACAGCGGCTTTAGCGTGCTTACAGAGGCGAATAAGTAGAGTGTCAGGACACTGGCGTGTGCCCCACCGTTATCTACTCTTATTTACTGCACCTTAACTCCGCCAACACCGTCAGAAGGCAGCACGGAGGCGAGCTTGAAAGCCAGCTAATTGAACGATGGTAGGCTGCTGCTGCTGTTGGCAGCTTACAGCGCCCCCGGGAGAGGTGGGAAAAGGGGGGTGAGAGCACACCACGAGCAGAGGGGAGCTGGTTGGGCACGATCCAACGTCATTTTTTTTTTGGCTGCCTTTACCATCGGGTTGTAAATATCCATTTTTACAGGCATTCATAAATTCCGCAAGGACCCCGCCAATCCGACCCAAACCACCTCACCTGCAAAGGCGCCTTTACCTTTTGGCGAAATGTGAAATGAGAAGTCTCCTGGTTGCTGGAGGTAAAATCAGGTAGACACTTCCCGTAGGGCGCACGCTTATGCTGGGCCCGGCTGTTGGCAGGTGGTTTAGGGTGGTTTTCGGATGCTTCTTATCCATTTTTCGCGTCACTGAAACATGCAAGGATTCCGGGGGGGGAGGGCGCAAAACAAACCAAAATAAAAAAACGAAAAGAAAAAGAAAGCGTCGAATGTTTGTGAAAATTTTGGGCCAGCATGCCCCGCGGGGACGGCCAACATTGCGGGCATGCTTAGCGAACCCTCTGAGTGAGCTAAGGTGAGCGTTTTGGCTTCGAATAAATATCGAACGCGGCATGAAATATTTAACTGTTCCAATTTTTACACCACCATTACGGTAGCGCGATTGCGTGTCCCGCGGTGGAGGCAACAGATTTCATGGATTTCATCGGCTGGAAGGGAAGATCGATCGAACGGAGCGTTTGGTGAGATTTTAGACAAGTTTAATGAATAATTGAGGGCCTGGTGAAGCTTATAGGATTAAAGCTTTGCATAAATTATGTTGGTTTTCGAGGGAAACTCTATCTGGTTGATTGTTATTCATCAAATAGTTCTCCTAGTGTGTTTTATGTTGAGACTGCTGGTTGGCAAAGTTTCTAAAGTCGTGATGCTGAGCAAGTAAAGTAACTAAATAATAGGCAAAAAACCGGTTACTGGCAGTCTCTCGTCTGAAAGCTTTTTAAAGACTCGGAAAAGATTTTATGCATACGAGCACCGTCCGTAGTCAGTCACGCTGACTAGAGTGTCTTATGCAATATATGTAATGGAAAAAAATCCGAGACGAGCGACGCAATGCCAAGTGACGATAAAAACACCTCCAGCACCTGGTGCTCTCTCTTGGTGAAAGAACATGCTGGGCCCGGGAGCCAGCCCGGAAAAAAATAATTCATTCGTGCATTTTCTCAACACAAAATTTTGCTAGTGTGTATGCGAGAGAGAGTCAGAGAGAGAGAGAGAGAGAAAAAAAAACCACGGCACAGAAGATCTGTCTTGCATTCTGCAACGAGCGTAGTGTTGCCAACCCACGTCCCACTATTCTTTATCATATTCGGGCCACCTCGGCTCCACCAGCCCCCCGGGGGCCGAGCTTGAGAGTTGTTTTCGCGATGGTTACAAACGTTCTTACAATATGAACGCGAAAACGCGCTATTCTGCCAGCAAAGTGCCAGGCGAAGCGTGTTTGTGCGCGAAGCGTAGATACGATGTACTGACTTCCTCGAGGCGCCGCCTTTCGCCTGTCACCCAGTGCGGAATGTTGCGCCAACTTTACTAAAAAATAAAGAAGAAAAAGAGTGCCGAGAGTATCCTTTTCGTCGGCACTATGGAAGATTGAATCCAGAAAAAGAGGAAGGAAAAAAAAACGCCGAACAATAAAACCGAGCATAACATGGAGTTACACTGGCGATGGCCACGAGATGCGTCGATGGAGACCGATTTCCTTTCTTGCTGCCTCAGGCGAATGGGAAATGAGGACAAGAAGACGATGCAATCCACCGCTGATCTCGTCGGTGGTCGACGTATCAAGGTGTCATCGTCGTACCGTCATGTTTCGTTCCAGCAAAACGGAAAGCATTCGCGAAGGATACAAAAGATTGGCTGCCTCGATCGAAGACGCAGGTATTTTATGGTGCTGATCCGTTCGCCTTGTTGGTTCGTGCTTTTTCACCAGCCAACACCAGCCGAGTGCATCGGTCTTGCGCCAGTACATTGCCTCCGGTACACATATCCACAAATCTCTCGTTTGATGGCCACCCCTTTATTTCTTCCTTGCAGGATCTTTTCGCCAAGATTTTGCACTGGCTAGCCGGCAATCGATCGATGGTGTGCATCCGCGGTGATGCTTTATTGCCCTTGGTAGCTCGGTTTTCGCCGCCATCGTCGTCTTACCTTCAGCCACATTTAAGACAACACCGACACCAACAACGACACCATTTTCTTGGCACAATCAGGCGAACACCCGACGTAGGATCACGGGTCGTGAGCCATTGAGCGAAATGATTTTCGTGAAGCGGTAAGCGGCGAAGCGACCCGAAAAGCAATAAATTCCTGAGCCTGACAGCTAATGCGCCTTGGTTCTCTGGCATGCAAGCAAGGTTGGTTTGGGTTCGGGGAGCTTGAGCTTAGCTCGAGCTCCAACTAACGCTCAGTAATACAAACGTCAGGGATGTGAGATTGCTATTCGACGAATTAAAATGCCGTCACCGGTCTTGATTTAATATGCAAGCACGAAGCGGAAAACGGTTAGGAATAGTGGTAAGTTCGTTATTCGTGTGTACCAATAAAAATCTACCACCAAATCTTCCTGACACTAATGGAACTTTGACCAGACAGTAGAAGGTTCATCCATAACTGCCAATCTGCCCCGAGAAGGCATAAAATCGTGAAGGTATAAATGAACTCACGACATGATATCTCCGATGGCGGATAGATGGAAATGTATTCCAAAACATCCCACGGATAATCCCAGGAGCAACCGAACTCCCAACCACACCTGCACAGCCATGGCGATGGAATTCAATTAATATTATACAAGTATTGATACGATATTTCGCCCGGCTGTTTGTCTGCTCGAATCTCGCAACGAAACTAAGCGTAGGCTATCATTGAAACCTGATGTCTTCAGGATATCTCCGAGTTGCTGCGATAAATAATTCAGGATGTTTTGGAATTCGATCTGGGGAATATCGTTTCATTCCCAGTACATTCGGGATCCGAAGGCAATGAAATTAGGAGAATGCGCCATTCGTAATGAATGTCGGAGTAGGAAGGATTTGTTTGCTTGCTTGCGGCAAACAACCGGCTCGAAGGGCGAGCCTCATCAAATTTCCAAAGTATTTATTAATACTGCCTAAGCATACAATAATTATTTGAATGCTTGCGCCCTTGCGGGTGAGGCAACTTGATTCGTCATTCGTCAACAGGCGCTCTTCCCCAGAATAATAACCAGATTGGAGTGAAGCTTATTAATGAATTTTTAATTACCAACCGGAAGCACCGACCAAAGAAGAGAAAGAGTGCGTCTGGCGGTAAATATGCCAGCCTGGCAAGGGAAAACAGAAGGAAAAAAAAGAGAAAAATATAATCTGGACAAGCGGTAAATGAGTTCAGGGATCGGTCAGCGAGCATGGGCCCGCTACGCAACGTGGCAGAGGAGCTCGTTGGTTTGCATGTTTACTCTTTACTTGCTATCGGGTGAACGAAAGCTATTTATAGGCCGGGAGACGATGCCACCTCCCTTGATGTAATAGGCGTTCGTTTTCACGAATTTTATCTGCAGATGAACTCAAACTCGCCCCTCCCCCCCACACTATGCCGGCGGCGATCGTGTGGACGAGATTTATTCAATTATTTGTGTTTACATTAGCCACCGAGCTTGTCCGGTCGCGTCTCGACCGCGCTTCTTGCAGTTTTGTTTTTATTCCCATTTTGCAAACGAATGGATTACCGGCGTCATGTCAAACGATGAGTGGTAAAAGGGAAAGACAAGGCAGAATCGTGAAGGTTTCGAAAGGGAAGGAGAAAAAGGGAAAGAGTCGCCACTTCCGAAACAAGATTCGTACTTACGGCTCCGTTTGCGCGCGTGTGTTGCAGTGTGTAATTTGATTCGAGCGAGGCAACCGAAAATCAAACATTCAAACGTCCGGTACGTGCACTCGGGTAACCGTAAAACGATCGACATCGAATACATTTGAATGTACAAATAGTCACGTTTACCGACGGGCGTTTGCCTCGTAGCCCTCCCAAAACGGGACGCGAAGATCCTTGGCTGAAGCCCTTTTCAGAAATGCTAACAAAGGATATGCGATACGTTACTTCAGGCAACGTTCCACAGGATGTGGTGCGACGATCCGTGGATGTGTTTGGGGTAGAATTCTGTTAGGTGGAAGAAGATGCTGAGCAGATGAAGCAGTTCGGCTTCGGCAGGAATACGTAATACGTATCACTGAAGCTAAATTCAGTTCGATCGAATGGAAACGCTGCTGCTCGGCAATACTTCGGAATTGGCTTGGGATATCGGGAATGGGATACCGAGAGTAACTTGTGAAATTCATGTGATAGCACTTCCATTGTGACAAGTGACAAATGAGTTTTCGGGCGAACTCCATTTCCACTCCCACAAACGGCCGATCGTTTATGGAAAGAATAAATCGTCGTTCTGACGGATTGAACTGGTTGTACAGTTGTCGGAAGTCTCATTTGGCAGAGTGAGTTACAGCTAATCGATGGTGATATATTGCGGGAACTTGTGATCGAGAAGCCATTTTGAAACTAATTCCAGATCCAGAATTTAAATTACATGAGCACACTGCACGCGTGCTTCTACAATGCAACGGAATCAATGTGCAACGGAATTCCAAGAAAGAAACACCTTTGCTGGGCCCCTGCAAGCACTCCTTCTGAAAGATTTCACAGCCAATCGGTACCCCCCCCCCCCCCCCCCCCACAATTACATCATCACATCCGTGCCAATCATACCAGCGACAAGAGGGATGCCCCATCACTTCACAAAAGCTACTACCAGCGGTTTCTCGGAAAGTGTTATCAACGTTGAGCCCTACACATCATCAGTGGTGCGACTGGACCCACCATGTGCCACCGATTGCTGCTGGTGACACTTCCCATTTTCCATGCGGCATTCCCTTCGTGGAACACTTGAAGGCAACTTGTGTCAATCAAGTTGGTGTTAGTTTTCCACTTCGTCGAATCGTAACTCGATGTCCCGCATTTCGATTACGGTCAGGGGTTTGACTGCTAGCGCTAGCATCTGTTCCAGAAGGAGCCAGGAGCCTCGTGGAGAAAGGATCAACGGGAGTCTGTGGCAACTGCTGCTGCTGCTGCTGCCGGCGACTTGATAACGATAACCGCAATCAACTACAGTATGGGATACGGAGGGAACCCATCGCTCCCGGGCACACACTGGTGATAATAGTCTGGCTATGTTAGATATGAATTATTTAAACATCGCCCCGGACCAATGTTTGAGATCCAAACGTACACAGCCGGCGGTGGCGGTGGCAGTGACGGTGGTTCCGTTCCGTGGTTTTGTAAGGATCTCCTTCCTCTAGATTAGCTCACAGGGGTCATGTAGGGGTTGGGATTCACACAAACACACACAAGCAGAGCCACAGACAGATTCAACGGAACGGAACGGATGTGTTTAACGAGCTAATAGTTTCGGCATCATATTTTCTCGGAACAGACCGGCTACGTCGGGCGTCCGGCCACAACCACAGAACAACCGGGGAAACGTTGATAGATATTCCCAGCAGTTACCTTTTCCGGCGGTCTTGTTCGGTGACGCTCCCTTGCTGCCGGCGTTCTTCTGCTGCGGTGCTGGGCTCGCTAGCTTGCTGGACGCCTTCTCCACGTCACCCCCAGCGGCCGGGGCTTTATCGCAATCTTCGGCCATAGTTGGCGGTACACTCGAACAGTGGATGGAAGCGTGCACTTGGCTCTGACGACTCTAACTCCAACAACACGGTTGAGAACACGCGCTTTAGGCTTTTTTGGAGTTTTCTTTTAATCCACGGGGAACACACACAGACACAAACACGCACACACAGAGAGAATTCACTGCCAAACACTAGAGCTGGAACATCAACACTAATAACACATAAGGATCATTAGGAACCGAAGTGAAGACGCGAATGAGCCAACAAATCACGTCCAACGTAATCGTAAACGCAAATAAACTGGAAAATCATCACTTTCTTCCGATGAAATTTCGGTTCTATCTAGTCCGAACAGTCACTAGCAAAGCACTTTATCGTCTTGTTCTACACTAGAACGAGACGTTTGATCGCGACGCACCCCGAACATACTCTGCGCTGCTGAGCTCTGTACGATGTGCGCTAGCGGTTCGATCGACCGATGGCACCGATCTATCTCCGACCAGGAGGTCGCGAAATAAAAACGGGAATCTCAACTCAAACAGCGATTCACCGTGGCGATGTGCGAGCGGCGACACCGACGATCGAGCGTCGGGCGGTAATGTGGCGTTAAACGAAAACAAACCGAGCCCCTGCCACGGGGTTAAAAGGCAAGGAGTGTGCGTCTCTCAGTGCTAAAACGTGACCTCCACCTGGTTTCGAGCGGACACACGAACGGTAGGTGTTGGTTTGGCGAGAAGGTTGGCGATCGAGCAGCATTGAGGGACACGAAAGGCTAAAATTTGTCTCAGGGGTGAGTCAGGGGGGTTTCATAGGGGTGGTTTGGCGTGGGGGGGCTAGAGCATGTACCCCATCAAGTGTGATCATGTACAGCAGATGGATGGACAAAAGGAAAACCTCTATTCTCTCTCTCTTTCGGTGTCTATTTCCTTTCGCGTGTGCTTGTTATTAGTAGAGGCGTGAACCATCAACTAAATAAATAAAACAAAAAAAAACTCTTCGGTAAACTGTGCAGTGAGTGAACGTGTGGTTGGTGTAGATCCAACCGCAGAAGATTTCTGATCACCCAAAACACGTCAACAAGATTAGTGGCCCATGAGAGCGAGTAGAAAAATTCGGAAAAAACATTGGTCCTGGCGCACTCACAAATCATAAAAATAATTCGCGGCCCACTGGGCAAATGGCAGACAAATCGGGAGGGTTGTGATGGTGTCGAATCCGGTGTTTCGCCTTTGCCAAAACCAAAATTTTTCGAGAGCGTGCTAAAAAAAACGGGCCAGCAATACAACCAAGCTAGCACCAAACTGTCCAACACGATGGGCGAAAAATTCTACGGAAAATTGAATTTTTAGGGGCAACCCTAGGCCCAGGGGGTGGTTTTCGCGCGAGAGATTTCAATTTCGTTCGTTCGGCCCTCGATGGTCAGCGACCAACATTATTATGATCTGTGCACGCGCGCGGATTGGTATTGGTGGCCAAGGTTGATGGTTGTGGGAAAAAACCCCCCACCGGTGATCACGTGTGAGGTGGTCACTGTTTGTAGCCTACGGGGTGGTCGTTGTTGTTTGCTCAGGACGAGGAATTTTCAATTTAATTCTAACTTCGTTTTTTTGTTTTTTGATGGTTTCGCCACTCATAGGCACACACCACAACGAAAGGGAGAGAGGGAGGGCCCTTTGGCTATTGCTGCTGCTAATAATGATCATAACGATGATGGTGACGGTGATGGTGATGATGATGGAAGGGTTTACAATTTTTTTGGCAAACGAAATTAATAACGCAACCGCACCGGACACGTGATTTATGGTTTTCAGGGCCACACATTCCGCAATCGGAGCACCCGGGCGAGCGTAGACCGTGGTCGGCCTGGCCTGAGTGGCAAGATGGCTACCTTATTCCCATCGCTATATTTATTAATGCCTTCTTTTACAGCACCAAGGCGCTATTTTCCTCCAAAAACAGACGACCTACGCCACGCCATTCCTTATCATCATCATCACCATCGTCAGCCGTTGCTGTTATCCATCATTAACTGTGTGCTGGTCGTGTGGTCGTGCGTCGTACGGAACTAGTGGCCCAAAAAGAAGAGGAAAACCAAGCAGAAGGAGGCGCTAGAAGGTGCGCTGTTCCGCGAAGGAGCGTGAGAAACTTTGACAATCCTGGCATCACAGGCAGTGAGCGCCCATTCGCCCAAAATTCCTCGAAATCGGAGCTCAATGAAATGCGAAACTAAATGGCGTATCCGAAAACTTGTTCACCGAGCGCGCTCGGTGACACTTGAGGGAACGCAACGGTACGGCGCGCGCGTGTGTAAGACGTGGCAAATACGCGGACACCAGGTGCGACATCAAATTATCTAACGATTTTCCACTTCAACGGAACCGCGCGTTTTCCACGTAAAGCTGCTTCCCGGCCCGCCATTCCAGGCCGGTGGCGGCGGTGCCAGGTGCGAAAATGTCTTCCCAGCACAAAAGCGGATCACTTGTCTCTCTCGCACATACAATGGCACCGGCACTCTGGGCCATGACCTTCACTTTGCCCTTTGCAGAGAATAGAGAAGAGCGGAAACTGGTTCTTTAGGTGCCGGTGGGGTACTTGAGCTACATTAATTCGGGTTCAGCAAATTACCAAAATCACGAGGTACTTGATAAACTTTGTGAAGGCGCTGGAGGGGTGGGCTGCATGAATGATTTCGCGCGAACAATTAATCCCCTCCCTCGGGAGTGGGAAGCTGAGACCCGGCCTAAAGAACACCGAATGTCAATTACTAAACACCAAACGGAAGGAGGATTGCGAACCGCGTTTCCCAATTGTTTCACCCAACGACGTAATACGGTTCTCGGAACAATTCGAACTACTTGAAGCTGTCACTGCCCTCATGCGAACTTTCGCTTCGTCGGAGCACTCTAGTGTACGCTCGCCCGCCATATTACTTGCCCATTGCTCGAGAGCTCGAGCTCAATTTAACCTAACGACAACATCACTTGAACTTTGACTGGCACTGGCTGGCGGTGTACAACACACGCGTTTTGATCGCATCCCGCCAGCTGATGTGGTCAGCCGGTGCCGGTGGGGCACATGATGCGTACGGTCGCCGCTGCTCGTGACACAGTAGCGATATCGATCTTGCGGGCTTTCAACTGATGCCGCCACCGCTAACCCTTAGTAACGGGTGGCCTTCGGCGTCAACTGTGCTCAGGGTTGACGTAGATGATCTTGCAAAAGGCTGATAGCGCTGGTGGTGGTGCTGGTGATGGGCGGGGATGCAACGAAAATGCACATTTCTGCCTACCGTACACAACGCCATCTCCGTCGGTCTTAACAATGCCCCCCCGGGGCCTCGGTGACAAGCTCTTCTCACGCCAATATGCATTTCGCGTTAGATTTTCATCCCCTTCCTCTCTTCCCCACCCCTAGAGTGGCGACTATTTGTGGTGCTTGATTGTGTGACAAGCGGTAAAATGAGAGATGGGATTCTTATTTGATCTCGACATGATTTATCATTTGGCGATGCTGCACCAGTGCACCAGTGGTCTGTTACCGCCGTGATCACGAAGGTGTTGCCGATCGTTTAGCCCCACAGCTTGAGCACTGCGATGGCGGTGCATCCACTTAAGGGAGGGGATTTATGTACTTCATGGCATGGCATAAATATTACAATATTTTAAACGGGTTTACCGAAAAACGTTTCATTGAAATTTCAAACACTCAACTTGCACTTCATTTACCATGATACAAACAAGATTTTATGAAAAAATGTCATATCTTATTAAATATTAATTGCATTAAGTTTGCATTTTTAAACAAACTCACGGGAAGCACGAGAAAATCAAAAGAAAATCATTTCATCTTGTATTTTTCATATCAATTGAGTGCTCGACGCTATCGAGATGATTTGAGATGACATTTGAGAAGGAAAGATATCCACCAAAAATATCTCGCTGATCAGCGACTTACTCCTCATTTTCTATAGGAGCCTCCTCGTAGAGCATCAAGCAAAAGTACATCCAGTACTGCAAACGAAGCAATTCGGAACTCATTAAAAACGACAAAATTAAAAACCCCGCCAGACATTGCTACCGGGTGGGGGAGGTGGTGCGAGATTATAATAATGAAACGAAATGAAACTAAAATTTCTTCCTTCAGACATGAACGCTAGCTGGTGGTAGTGAGCCAGTAGAAGCCGGGATTTTTTTCCGCGGAACTTCTTCGCCCCAAAAGTGTTCAAACAATGAGCGCCAGCCTTCTTCTGGCCCTGAGCCCTGTGTGAGCAAATCTGTTTGAATAACACACGACAAGGAAGAGGAAGAGGCGTACAGACACAGACAGGCGGTGTGGCACAGAAAGCTGGTGCAGATTGTGTCAACATTTCGCCGAAATGAAATTTCCATTCTCGAGGCAGCGAATAGCGCAGATATCATTTGCCGGTGGAGTGGTGCGCGGGCGGCTTTTGGCATCGCGAGCATTCTTTTCTCACCCACTAGACCACCCATCCATCCATCCACCTTCCCTCCCCGCTCCAGTCACTAGTCACTGCATTTCTTTCTTCACCGAAACGCCTTCGCGTGTGTTGTGGACAATAGGATGGTGTTCGCTCCGCCAGGAGCATCCAGGGCGAGGTGCACTGAAAAGTTTCACCGGACACAATCGGACCGATTGTCGCGTGGTAGGAAGTTTGCCGAGATGTGCACCAGAGATGTGCGTCATCGTTGGCAGTACATCAGTTATGGTTCAGCGCACATACAGCGCTCACACCGCTGGACCTCGAAAACGGCTCTTGAAATGGGCACCGTGGGTGTAATTAAATTAATTCCATTTTCCCATGGCGTACTGTTGGGCGTGGAGCCATCATAAAGAGAAAGCGTCTGTGCTGTGCCCGAGTTGCACTGCGTCCAGACTTCCAGGGATGATCTCCATCAAGAATACCTTTTGCGTATGCCAACTTTTTGTAGAGCGCCACGTGTACGAAGTGGAGGGGGTTCTTTTGTAATGAGTTCACTAAACAGTGTTTGTGCGTAAGCAGAGGGCGCACGGCGATGTGTCGATGTACGATGTATGAAAGGGCTGCCGCAGAACAGAACTTCTATGCTTGTTCCTCCCGCACTTAATGACCACCTTGTTAGTCACAATTGGCCAGGGGAATGGCGCACCGCCTACACCAAAGTTCCCGAGGCGGTACACAGACTTAACAAGATGGCCCCCCGGCCCTACATTACAAGCGCAGCACCTCCGTGCCACAGCAGCTCACTGCCCCTCCGCGGACAGCAGAAATAAAAGTTTCTTAATTGGTCCTGGCAAACACCGAGAGCGCGGCCAGCGATAGCAGCTCAACAGCGGCAACCGGGAACAAGAAAGCGGATGACCACCAACTGGAAGTTTGGCCGCCGTTCCCCCTCCTTCAACAGATCTCCTTTTATCGTTTCTGGCTGCGTACTTTCTTTTCCTTCGGCGTCCCTCCAGGTCCAGCTCTTCCCAGGTTTCGCCCAAGAAAATAATTCAGCTGAACGCGGTGATTATGGTGTCCTTGGGTGGAGCTTCGTCCTCGCGACTCATCGCGAAACCAACACCGGCAGCCGTACAACATAAGCGGTAACGCGCGTTTAGCGATTAATTTCCTTTTATAGCAGATAGTTTCGCGGGGTTTTTGTGAAATTGTTATTCTCATCGTTATGGGGGGCAGGCGGCCGCCCATAAACCGACCACTCGATCCTACTGCAGTAAAAGAAGCGTTCCTTCAGCCTGGCCATCGTCCTGGGCCGATCGTCTTAGCCTTCCTGGTCTCTTCTTGGTCGGAAAAATCAACAAATGGCACAATAAATCGATAATCAGCCAGGGCGGCTCCCTCCCGCAGGTGCACTCGTGCGGTCCACACCACCACCAGCACCTCACCTTCACCTCTCGGTTTGGAGAGACCAAATTCATTATACAAATACGGTCAGCGGCTGCTGGTTTCTGCACGGCATCAGCCGGTCGCGGTTTTGAAACTAATCGGATTTGCCCGCTTGGTCCTATCAGCCCTGACCAGCCATTGGTCATTGGTCGTTGGTAGGTTGAGGCTATAGGCCTGGCCTGGCCTGGCCTGTTGTGGTCTCTCTCTCTCTATCAAAACTGCCCGGTGAAACCCCACACAGTCTCAAAGGCAATCGTTTACGGTGGCGTTAAGTACGGTACAATGTCACCGGCTGTCAATTAATGGCTGACGGACGGACGGACGGACGGACGAAGTGAAACCGTCGGTGGTCATTACGCAATGGCTGCTCCTCGATAGCAGACCTCATGACCAGAGCGCGCACCCTTAAAGCCTCGCCGGGTAAACATCTGTCTCTCTCTTTCTCTCTATTTCTGCGTCTCTTTCTATGTTCCATGTATTTGGACAAAGCGCCCCCTCTACTACGCTCTGCAGCGACTTTTCCTCCTCCTGTCATGGCACGCCATCTTGCAGCAGAAGCAAACAGGAGCGAACACCAGGCGGGCAACCGGAAAGCGACCGAGTTTCTGCACTCGAGGCATTGTGCACGTGTTTTCACGGACATACCCGGGGCCCCAGTTCCGGAAGCCAAGCCCGAGGAGGGTGGCCTGTGCCTGGGATTACCGGGAACCGACGGCAGATTGTGCAACGACCTAATTTCTGTTCGGGATCAGCCGTCCTCCTAGCCAGCGTCGCGTCTGGCGTACAGTCACCAACGTGGCCTAATCGTTGGTCGCACGGATTGGCTTCAACTGCTCCAACGGTGAGCTTCTGGGGGGACCGGTTGCGGATTTACCAGAAGGCAAAACACCACCACCAAGATGGCTCCGGTCGGGGGGACGGATGATTTCAATTTAAACCACAGAAACCTTTGTCGGATGAAGGTCTTCCATCGGAGATAACTGTTTGGCATAATAACAACATCGTTGGCTGGGATGGGATGTTAGGTAGGTGCGGGTTGTTTACAGCGCGGTACCAGAAGGATCATTTGGGTAATCCCATCGTGATCGAAAGGGAAGATATGAGAGAGATATGCTTACCTGCGCTTGGCCCAAGGTGGTGCCAAGGCAGACTAATCCATTGGGTCCATAAAGTGTTATTGTAATGGCAGTTGGCAATGGTAGCCGTCCGTGCCCGCGAGAAATCCGCAACATCATCATCGGGAACATCATCAGAATGTATGCTCTCCGGTAAGGTATACTCGCTGATGGTTTAATATGATCTGACAGCTCAGTATACAAATGAACACATACATTTATTTTGGACTTGAATATAGACCGTTAAGCCACATCAAGCACTATAACCATAATTCTACATTTTGCTGAAGGCAAATACAGACGAAAAAGCACCGATCAGAAGTGTTCTGGCTAAGGACGATTAAAGTGAAAGGCCCAAAAATAAATACTACATTTCCCACCGCGAATCCAGACCACCATTAGCGGGACAATCAAGTGCGTGACTTGTCGTTTATGTGTGGAACCACAATTATGTTCGCCAAATACTCCAACCTAACTCCTAAAACAACTGACTCATTCAAAGCCTCCCCTGCGGCGAGCAACGATTCCCAATCCTTACGATCGCGCGAATGTCAATGACTTTGGAGCTTACTTTGGAACCGGGAGCGCAGAAAACACGTTTGCTGCCCACTAATTTCACTACCGCTCAACCAACGCGAAGATGGTTATTATGCGGATGGAATGGAAAGCTAGTTGCCCAAGGGGGGGGGGTTAAAAGTTCCCCCGGAATAAGCTGGTCGATTCCAACGAAACCAGTGAGCCAGAAAAAAAGGGACAAAGCAATGGGCGCCCCTTTCCCGGTCCCTTCGCTTAATCCGCCATCGATGAGAGGGGGATGGTGGGGCCGGATAAAGACAAAGTGTTGAAACCAGCAGTTCCCATTCACGGCCGGACGAAACGAGACTGGACCGGTCCGACGGAGGCTTTGTCGCCAGCATTTGGACAGCAATCGAATCTGGGAGTTTCAAAAAAAAAAAAGAAACAAAAAAAAACCAAAAGCGAGTGAAACATCGACAACGTCATCAGTCCGTAGGCCCAATCTTGAGGGGGGTCGAGGTTTATTTTATTTTTGGATCACGTTCAAAACCGATTTTCCAACCGCCTTGCGCGAACCGTAACCGGACAGATGCGGAACGGAACGAGCATCGAGCGTGTTTTTCTGTGTGATCTTGTTTTTGTTGCCCGTGCGCGACCGGAGACGGAACTAAAATTGAGAAGCAACTGCGGACAGCTGGACCTGGGATTGGATGGGTGCCGATAGTACAGCCGACGAAAATGAGCATTCGCCAAATTCGATTAAATGTGTCCATCTCTCGTGTCCAGATCTTTCTCCTCTGCGGATACCTATGCGGGTTGGCTACACTTTATGGATTGTTGGACATGGTTGGGAGGTGTTGGACGAGGCATGGCGTCGGTGTTCAGCACGAATGTCTACATTTGCATACATGAGACGAGAAGCAAATTGTGTGAGCGTGAACAACGAGTGGATGTGTTGAGGGTTTCTGTTTTGAACGTAATACCAGCACTAGGCGACGATGTTCAAAGAATTGGGAAACACTCACTAACCATTTTAGACGTTTTCGGCGCACCGAGTCTCAAGCCTTTCAATACTTCCAACGGACCACCGAACGAACTACTCTCACCGTGGAACTTTCACAGTGAGGTGCCTCTGCTGGATGTGTTCGCCTGGAAACTCCATCGTATCCCGGGGCAGCTTGCAGCTTGTCAAAAATGACAGAAAAGAACAGAGTGGACTTGGCGCTTCACTGGCGTGAAAGGTGGCAAAAGTTCCGCCCTGGATTCGGTAGTCGGCACCCCGGACGCCGAGGCGACGTGTAGTATGCAAATTTGTTCCGCTCACTACAACTGGGTCACTTCCTTCTCGTTCCCGGCGACCCTTTCGCTGCCATCGCAACAGCAGCCTGCGTTTTTCTCGCATTCACATTCCACTCCGGCGTCTCGTTTCGCTCAATACAATTGCGAAAGGATACAGAGAGAGAGAGAGAGAGAGAGAGAGAGAGAGAGAGAGAGAGAGAGAGAGCAGGAGTGGCGCACGGTGGACCGATCAAGTCCGGTTGTGTCCGGTTTTTGGAAAAAAAAAGTCTGGAGAAAGGAAAAAAAAAGGGTGGTACTTTTCTCTCCTGCATCAATCCATGAGTGGAATGAACTAAGGAATGGTTGAGGGGTGCTCCAGACTGGCGCCAATAATTGGCGACCCAACCCAACCGACCCATGGTCTATGGTGAGTAATCATCAGGCAAAGATGATACGCTACGGGCCGGACAGATGGCGAGAAAATATGGTGTCTCCCGTCAAACGCTAGGCGCAAGCGTCTAGACTCGAGATTCCCGCTACGGTCTGCAATGATGGAGCGTACAGCGAGAGCTCCTTCTTTCATTGCGGGAAGTATCACTTGGGCCATTCCATCTTCTTCTTCTTCTTCTTGTCCTTCTCGACCAGGTTGACGTTCCTGTCACCCAGCCTTAGATTACGCTTGGTGCGCGCCCGGCGTATAAGATTTGGTTGATGATTGTGTGATCGTGAAAATTGAAATTCAAATCAAATTTTCCCCCTCGCGCCTTCCTTGGGACAGGGCTTGTGCTCTGTCAACGGGCACCACCAGTTGTCGGCCAGCAAGAGGCCACGCCTGTCCACGCCTGTCCTCACCATGGAAGATTCGTTGGCGGCGGCGCGTTGTGTTTGGGCTATCGTTAGGGCCATAGTTGAGCTATAGTTTGGTGTGCTGTGCTCGGGATCAATCTGTTGACGAGTGGCCTGGCCTCGCGGTTGCTTGGCAAAGGGTCGCAACACGACCGGTGTCGGGGGTACGATGACAGGAAACTCGATTCTCAATTTGCAATCAAACGGTTGTGATGTGAAGCTTCTTCTTGAGTGTGTGGTTGAGAGCTTGTGTCCGCGCACATTTTTCACCAACTTTACACGTCCGCCAGCGCTCTCTACGCGCTGAAGAGCGGAGCGAAAGCATAAACACCGGAATGAAATAGACGATGATGGGCCGTCGAATGATGTAGCATTCGTCCGAGGACACACAAACACACACCGGCCACAGCGGGTTGGCCTTCGGGCTCGCTGATAAAATATTGAGGCGGTAATTGGATTGCTGCCGGGGCGTAACGTATCGCGCGTGTGACAGAATTTCTCGCCTACGAGGACGACGATGACGACGACGATGACGACGACGATGTCGGTGCTTCACCTTCTTGGAGGTATCGTGTACCGGGCGGGCACAATTGTGGCCGAGCGAAAATCGCAAAATTTATGTGTGACACTTGAGGTAGATTGAGCCCGAAAAGCGAAAGAGTGGAGGAAGGGGAGGGCAAGGGAAAAGTTTTGCAACAGCAGAAAGCACCGCAGAGCTGGGGTCCGGTGTCCATAACGTTGGTGACATTACCGGCCGTGAAAATTGTGATCTATATCTCCAACCTCCTAATGCGAATATATGGTTTATCTCTCCTCGCCAACATTGTGCTGAACTCTTGGAAGTTGGATAATTTAGTTTGCGAAAAAGGTAATAAAAAAATGGAGCACCACAATGTATCGCTCAAAAAACCGGTTCAGTGAAAATACATTAAGATTCCCAAATGTTGCGAAATACCGCCTTGTTCGAGGGCGAACAAGCACTTCTCCTTATAGCGCTCTGTTATTTGGTTCTAAAGGATGTCAGCGGATGGGCTGACAGCCACCACTTATCCTGCGCCAATGATTGCGCAACCTCTTGTGGGGTGTGTCTTTTGGCGGGTTCACAAAAGCTGCGTCCTTTAGCGTAGCAAAACGAACCGTCGACCGTTTGTTTACCGAGTCCTTTTGCTCCTTGTTCGCAGCCAGAGTGTATGGCAAACATTTCACCAAAACTCGATAGACTCGATGGGCCAGAGATTTAATTTGTCACGGGGATTCGCTTCCGTCCAAACACTTCCGGTGACAGGTGTGTCTCAATTAATTGTGTCCTCCGCCATCGACAAGGTACCTCGAGCCCCCACCACGTTAGCGATGGGCAAATAAAAAAGTAAAAAAAAAGAACTTTTTGAAGAATTGTTTCCAGCATTGATAACGCCACGCACCAATATCGTGTTACATGCGTTACGATGGGTGATAAAGAACGGGAAAGCTCAATCGGGAACCATTTGACCACTGACCCAGGGGAGCTCGTGATTTTTCCCTGACATGCACCGTGCGTTCTAGCAACCCCCTCTCGTCCATTGAGGCCACGGATTGGTGTGTGGATTTCCAGATACAAGAGATAAGAAAACACCAACGTTATTCCGCCTGGCCAAGCTAAAGTAAAGCTTTCATTTGGGCTACCGGGAGGCTGTAACGTTACGGCCCGGGTGTGCGTGTGTGTTGGTGCGCATGCTGCACAGACAAGGATTCAAGTGGTGAGGCTAACGAGAGCGTGCAATCCTGAGTGCTGCTCCGTCGGTCCACTCAACGGGAGAAACGGCGGAGATCGGCGACGGTGAGATGACAGGTCACTACACTGCCACTGCCGCCATGGGTGGTCATAGACTTTTATGGTATTTGTGTGCTCCATTACTGGAGCCATCGATTCCGCGTGGAGGTGGCGAATTTTCATCTCATTCAGCCTCGCCTCGCCAGTTTGTTGCGCGTGGTTCTGTGCAAAAATTTCCCGTTCTGCTACGAAGGACGTTATGAAAGAACTTCGATTTTACACAAATGTGATGACTTGCACATATTTTGGAGTTTTGGAGACTGAATGGAAGGGTGTTACACGGGTCTGCCACGCTGTTATTACTGGGTGGCCCAATTTCGAAAACAAATCTTTTCACAAACACATATATCGTTGGTCCCCTTTTTTATGCTCGCTGTTCTCTCGCCTCTGCTCTCGCTCTCTGTCTCTCGTTTGTTACGTTAGCCACCACACCATCAGCTGGAACTGTCATCCTCGCAGTCATCTTCATTTTCGGGGTAGGGCGCCTCAAGGTCTGGGTTCTATACTTGCGCTACTCTCTCGCTAGAAGTCATTCACTGGCGCACATTCCGTTCACGTTTCGTTCCGTTTTAACTCCGCCAGAGGAGCAAAACAGATATCTGCGGACCATTTCAGGACAACAAAACAACGTCACAGTGGTTAGTGATTCACTTCCTACACTCGCCCCCTTCCCCCACACAATCCCAAAGGTTCACAATCGAGTGTGTAACTGTGAGAGTGTTTCGTAAACTCCTTTACACACCATCACGACGATCTGTCAGGCGACCGTGTACACACTAGCGAAATGCTGAAGGATATTTTGAGCGCGTTACGACATAACAGTGGTTTGACAGTTTGTACACTATACATCTCCCCCTCCGTCTCCACCTTGACTCCTTTCAGGATGGTTTCCGTATTTTGCTTATTTATGCTTTGCACAGATCCAACAAGCAAAAGCTAAAGTCCAACCCGAGTGAACCGGAAACCTTTTCACCAAACTCGGCCAGTATCTTGTTCGCGGTGCATGCACCACCTAACATTAGGCTCGAGATCACGTACACACACGCCCTGGTTCGTGCTCCAAGGATACGCTTTGCACTGATAACTGTTTTTGATGGCCAGGAGCTGATGTATTGACAGTCACTGAATATTTAGAGTTCAAACAAATCACCATTAGTCGCACTAACAAGAGGCCTTGCTCTTGCAAACACAGAAGCACAAAACAAACTCTCTGCTGCCCAGATTTGGATGCTGGGAAGCGTATGGCACACACCTTGCCGTGTTTCCTTCTCCACAAAGAGCTCGAACCTTCGCGTACGCACGGAGCGGATGACCAACCACCGTGAGCCGTTATCCGATGGCCGTGCCCAGGAGTCTGGCCTCTGAAGCACTAAACCGTGCACTAAACCGGATTGCGGACCCTCCGATGGTGACGTCAGTGCTCCGACTGAGCAGATCTGGACTGATGCGGTTCGTCAGAAGCCTACCAGCCGACAGAGCACACAGAAGTGGGCACTAGACTAGCACAACGGTACCAGGATCGGCAAATCCGCAGGCTCCGCAGGCTGACACCCCACACAGCATCCCTCGGCACGGATGGGAGAAAAAGTGAGCGCCAGCCACCACCGCCAGACTAGGACAACAAAAGATAGCGAGCACGGGAGCAGTGAGATATTCTCTCCAGTGGCCATTGGAGGCTGGAGCGAGCAGGTAAGCATAGCAGTGTGAGTGAGAGAGCCCAGGCGCTGCCAGGCGCAAATGGGAGCGAACGCGAAAAAGGGATGCGTATCCTAGGTATCCAGAGCGATGGCGTAGAGCGCATGGTTTCAGTTTCCGCGATGTTCCGTACTCCGGTTCCGGCCATATCTCACCGCACGATCGAAGCCCATCCGACCGATGTCTCAGCAAACAGAGCTCGTGCATGTGTGGGGCCGCATGGTCACGAACGAATCTATTCGTCCGGTTTTTGCCTGGGGATAGCCCGCTTTTCACCGCCAGCAGGAGCCGGACCAGCATCGGCAACATCCGCTGCGCCAGTCGCTAGGATCTAGGAGTAGTTGCGCTGCTGTTTCCGGCCGACCGGGGGAGTGGGACACTAGGCGCTACTCCTGCGACCAACCCGGGCCAATGTTCGGACGTTTGAGTCTTAGTCATTTTTTTGTGAGGAGCAGAAAAAAGGGGACAGAATGGAACTGAACTGGAGGATTTCAGCTTTCTTCGCGGTTAGTGACATCAAAAGGGAAAGGAACTCACGGCAAGCCCTTGAAGGGCGGGAGCTTGCTATAGTTGAATGCCTTTGGCGAATCTGAAGATCTGTTTACAGTTCATAGATACTACTTGTACTTTTAAGGACGTATAAGCCTTTCGGGAGGCTGCGAGCGAGCTGTTGTGCCAGAATTTTCTAGGCATGTACCTAGAATTCTATTATAGAGTTTTCGAGCTGATGCATTTTTTAAGCTTCTTCATTGTAGTTTAAATGCTACTCTGTATAGAGACCAAACGATTATGGATAATTCTGCTAAGATATTAAAAAAAATCGGCCCCTGTCTACGGCGCATACACGTGAGGAGTTCAGCACAACAACATCGCCCCAGGTTGAATAACACTATCGCCCTTCCATCTTGTCTGTACCTTTTTCACCTCCATCAGTGCGCCACGGCGCTGGAAATAAGGTCAAACTCACACAGCCCAACCTAACAGCTACCGAGTTCCGAGCGGTCATGGAAAGCGAGTGGCATTTTCCCCAGGCAAGCCACTCATTCCGGCGAGGGAAAAGCTTCGCCGCTCGAAAGGGGAAGCGAGTTGTTGAGGTTCCCCATGTACCCGAACGAAGGCCAGACCAATGTGTACGTTCGGGCGTCAGGGGAATTCCGGTTGCTGCTGGTTCTAATTCTTACCGACCGAGTGGATACGAGAATTCTTCTCGAGCACTTGAGCGCTCGGGGGACACGCTACAGCACAGGAAACCAGGTCCGGGATTGAAGGTCATCATTGCAAAACAGTTCCCCCGCGTCTCACCATGGGTCAGATGGTGGAGAAAGAGGTGGTTGCTCTGTTCTGGATGGCTTTGAAATGTAATCGGCACTTCAAGATGTTTTTTCTCGTATCTGTGGTGCTTTAGATCTTTTGCGATTCCAATAAATTGTTAAACATCGTTTTGTTAAAAAAAAAAAAGATGCCAAATGCAAATGAGCCGCGGGTAGAAGCATATAACGGGTGCCCATTAATCCTGGTAATCCACCCAACAGACTCAAAAAAGATACGAATCGGCGAACCCATTTTCGCCTTCCGTTTCGCTTCTTGCGCGTATTCCCGGCTGCTGATCCCGCAGCAGGATCCTAGACTCCAGCATCCGCCAACCCCCTTCCAACCGAAACAATAAACAAGGATCAACTTCGCGGAGCGAGTTGAGCTTAACACAGGGATCCACGGTCCGTCGCGGACACCCGGTCCGAAACCCGGGCATAGTGCGGCCATGCCGTGCCATGTGTTCGGTGGGAAACATAACTCTCCGTGGTGTGTTCGCTGTTCGGTCTGCTGCGCAGACGCCAACTTCGAGCCATCGCACCGACCATGTGGTGTACGTGCCACGGTGCCACGCGGAGAGCTCGGTTACGGTGGAATACGTTACGCTACGACCAGGCCCAAATGGCGTGCGGCGGATGGCACACGCGGATGGAAAGTGGAACAGCTAGGAAACCGAAACCGGCGAGCCCTCGTTCCCGGGGGTTCGGTTTGATGTTCGCGCACGAGGTGGACTGCGTTGAGCAAGGTCTCTCTCGCGCTCTCTCTCTCCATTCGAGGGGTGTTTCACCCTTCGGTTTCGGTTACGCTACTACTCCGGAGAGCGCGATACTCGCTGGTCAGGACACTCAGTAAGCTTTTGAGAGGACTTGACTGCGTGAGCTTTCGAGGCACTTGATGTGTATGTGTGTTCCGAGCGAAGCGAGAAAGAGATGAAGCATAGTGATAGGGGAGGTTGGACACTGTACACGGTTAACCTCGCTTCAACTGCTTTCGATGTATTGAGTAAGGTCGTCGCCGCAGCTGTGGATGGAAGAGCTATGACCGCCATGACAGCAGATGAACTTGAGAATGAATGTTTAAGGACAAGAGAGCAATAGCTCGTAAATCTTGCCGTTGCTTCTGTATGCGATAACACACGCGCTACAAGGGTTGGAAATAATGAACTAGAATGATTGAATCCTACCTTAGTGGAAGGGGAAAATAGTTTTCTAAAGATTCTGGTTTCTAGTCGTTTAATTCCTAGTGATTGAGTTAATATCCTTCTGATTGCAGTAACCAAAAGAATAGTCTGTTCATAATCTTATCTTTAAAGTAACGTTTCTCTTAATGAGTACACCCTGGAGATGATGAACCTTGTGACACCGATTAATGTAGCTCGACTCCTCGTTGGGTATCATTTAAAAGGACGCTCTATTTAGCTACTTATATTCCTAGACAATATCTCCCTCCTGGACACCTTCAAATGGATGGCCACTAATTAACTCGTAACAAAAACGTCTGACCTTTTCTGCTTCGCACCAACTCCTTCAACTCAATAGAGGCGCCTGATCTTTTTTTATCATATGGAAGCACACAAACAGTTGCTGCTCCATTAGATTGACCAACGTTGACAGTATACTAGCCCGGCTGTGGAGTGCGGATTGAGGAAGTTACTGGATGCTCCGGTTCCATTTTCCCTGTCTGTAGCGAAGAACAGACTGGTAATGAAGCAGAGCGCCAACACCTGGAGGGCAGATTTCAACCGGGAACGGCACACATCCGCAGGGAGTGCTATGGGGACCGTTCACAGCGACGCGGAAAGGATATAATGAAGCAGCCAGAAGCGAGACCGGTGTCAGGATGAGCCAGGGCGTACCGTGTGTACTAACGATCCTAAATGAGGCCATCCGAGCGGTTGCTCGGCGCACAAATCTTCATTCAATGCCGATGGAGCCGTTCGGCGGAATGGAATGGTGAGAAAGGAGAGATACGTTCGGAATCCAACAAGAGGTGACCCAGTAACAGAGTTCCGTCTGTCTTAATTCGGAATTACTGAATGAAAAGCATAGTCAGAAGGGGACATCATTATGCTGCGTAATTAAATCGCAATACTGACGTCCTCTCGACACTCGCTCAGTAGACGATAGTCATTCAACAACATATTTTAGATGAATGACATCCAAAGTTTTATCTAGAATGTTCCATTGGAATCTCATGCTAAAAACTCCAACTCCAATCGCGATCTCCTGTAATGCAGAGATATACCGGATGTACAGAAATACTTGTTACTGATCCCGAAAGTAAAATTGTCTCGCTTAAAACCATTTCAACCAAACGCCTACGGGTGGCCACCGTAACGAGAGTCAAAGGATTTGGGACGAGGATTAGTCATTCAAAGGGATTCCGAAGCGGATTGCACGGCAGTTCCGGATTACCGCGTGGAAGCATAAAGTCGTCCTCCCTCTCCCCTTGCCATAAATGCTTGCTGAATGGTTTTCGACGCTGGCACTGGCCGTGGACTGGTGACATATTTTACATCTCCCTGACCATGCTTGGCATTACAGATTACCGAAGCTTAGCCTGCTGGTGGTTGGCCGGGTTGGAAGGGGTTTCATATGAGCATTCTCAACCGGATTGCTCAACCAGAATGCGATGTAACAGCGAAAATTGAGCAGATCCGTTTGGGAAAAGGGGGGGGGGGGGGGGGGCAATGCTGTATAGCAGCATTAATTTTTTGTCGCTTCGTTGCCATCGTGCAAAGTGGATGACAATTTGAGCTGCCCGTCTCCACTTGATACGATGCAGTGTTTTTGGTTGGAAATTTATCTCATCGGTTAGATGCTGACAGTCTAAGTTTATTACTGACAGTTCAAAACTACTGTTAAATACCGACTGACATCTTTACGACAAGTTTAATTCATTTTTGGGGCCCCGTTTTAAACCAGTCAGTCACACAGTGCGTATACCACAGATGAGAAGAATTATGCAGATGATGAAATTTTTCATCGCTCTTAGAATGAGCTTCTGCTTGCCTTTTTTTAAAGGGGTATTTACAAAATTTCACCAAAATGAATAGATGATGGAGGCGCCAGGTAACCGGTAAAATTTAATAGTTTCAGGGCTTTGTAATAGAAATTGAAATTAATGAATAATCCAAGAATCTGAAACCCTATTATTTGGTGAATTTTGAAATGTAGAAAAAGGTTTCTTCATTCAATTCAAACACTACTGTCACCGCAGATTACAAATTTTCTCGCACAAAATAATTTGGCTGGCCGCGAGTTTGAAACCCCTACTCTACGGCCATGAATGGCATAATTAGAAGCGTTCTACTTACTTTGTAGGTAATTAATTAACTCATCATAAGAAACCGTTTTTTCTTCACTGGCGCTTACCTGCAAAAGAAAAGAATGGTAGAATATAGCGTTAGAGCAAGTTTCATCGTTTACATTAAAACGTAAAAAAACGAATGTTAATGCGAAGGTTTCACTAAAATTAAATCAGGAAAGGAAACATTCAATCGTGACAGCATATGATCAAGACAGTCGGTTGCGTCTATTTCGTGGATCACCTTAGATGATCAGCATGAGTCTGTGATTAAAGCCTGTTTTCGTACGTAGCTCTAAAAACCCCTGTTTAGCTGGTGTTTTCAAAAATCTGCACGACAAGATTTCAATCAATGTAACGCCTGTCATGTTAACTTAACCAACAAAGAAGGCTGGCGGGGTCAAGCTGTCTGAAACCGACAGCTGTCGATTTCTGCCAGTCGCATTGAAACCTTCCTTGCTTGGTCGGTCATACATGCAAGCAGCGACTATTTACCGCGAACCATTTCCATTTCAATCAGAATTGATCCCTACACCACCGCGCTACACACAATCATGCGGCCGATTGATGCAGAAAAATTCAATCAATCTCACACGTATGCTACGTGCCCGGCTCAATGAGAACAGCTCTGACCGAGGATAAAAAGGAGAAGAAAAACAACCCAACTAGCCTCCGGGTGATGTAAATTCTGGAGGACAGACAATGCGGCATTCTGGGAAGGTCAATTTCAGCCTCGCCTCCCGCTCTTCCTCCCTTTGATAGAAGCGACACAAAAAAGGAGCGCACTACGTGGGAAATAATAGCATTATGGAGCAAAGGAGGAAGCATCTGGTTAAACGAAGCGTCTAATGATTGTTTTTGCTACTACCCCCGGGGGGGCTACGTAGCACATCCTGTTAGCAACTGAAACAACAACAATCATAAAAAATACCGGACACGTACCCATACAAACATGCTCGACCTCGCCCTTCACATGGCCAGCCAGCCAGCCAGCCAGCCAGTACCTTGACCAGC
>NC_064878.1:6887500-6915000 GCF_943734665.1 Anopheles aquasalis | reverse complement strand
CATTTCTTTTGTGGAATAGATTTCGCAGATGCTCTTTTAAGAAAAGCATATCAGTGACAGCGTTTGAGCGCATCATCAATTTGTCAACAAACAACCTTATGCCAACCCTTTTTTAACCCGGTCGACGCCAAGCTTGCCATCAAGCTCTATTACGCTCTGATGGATGCGTCAACAGAGAGTGGGCATCATATGTTACTTAGCCCCCCTCCCTCTCCTCACTCTCGACACCACCGAAGCCATTTATTTTCATTTTCACCACACGTAAAAGGGAAAGCAAATGGCGAAGCGAAAAGAAAAACAACAACTCACTGGCGGTCACCACACGAGCGATCCTGCGATACCATCCATCAGGACGAGTCAACCGATGAAGACAAACGCACACACAGCGCCACAACACTGTCGCTTTCGTCCCCATGCCCCGTGGCCGTCTGCCGTTGCACCCCTAATCTATGCCAAATGCCGCTTCCAAACGCAGACAGGACACATTGAACGGACGGAGGACGGACGGAACGGAACGGAGGCACCGTGGCTTCATTTCACGGGCACGGGCACGGACATTTTATTTGTGTCCCCTAAGGCCATTGCCCGTACCCTTGTATCGATTCAACAAATACGTTTGCTCACCCCCACCCGGTGGGCAGGAAGGGTGGTGCCCGGGGGGGGGGGGGGTGAGAGGATCTTAGACCGAACGAAAAACGAGGCTAAGGTGACCAAGGTCCTTATCCTTGCGGGCGCGCGTCTTAAAAGGCCACATCGGTTTGCTCAATTATTTATTCCTCGCGACCATAACCTCCTCCCAGCAGCGGCAGTAGCAGCAGCAGCAGCAGCGATCGTGGATAGCAGAGAGGTAAAAAAGAAGAAGAAGACATTCATAATAATAGAACCGCTTGTGGTGTGGCAGCATGCCCTCGTGGTTTAGTTTGTTGTTTCTTGTTTAACCAACAAATAAATTGGAAACTAAAGCATCAACTCCTCTCAAGCGAGTCTGTAGTTGTGGTTGTTTTTTGGTCGCGCCCTACTTAATAGGCACAAACTTTGCCCGCATTTCCAGGTACTTAGTTAAGATGGTTAAGCTTCACCATTTTTTGGGCTCTTCAAACAAGTGCAGTTACTGAGGAGCCTATTTTATGACCCAGCGAATCATCGTGGCGTCCGCAAACCGTAACCTAAACCGCCTTGCTTTACCCTAGACCAAAACCAACGAACCTTACGGACGGAAAGCACGGAGTTCACAAAGTGAGAGTGGGCTGAGTGGCCTTAAGCACCAAAATAGAATTCAAAATGAGATGAGGCTGGTGAATTATTCAGCTGCGTTCCTAGCGGAAGATGCTTCCTTCGAAACCCACCGCCGGGCGGGCTGGTACGTCGACTTGACCTACGGATTGATATTACTTTGCCGACAGGGATTCCTGGGCCACCCGAGAAGAGTACTAATCATCTCATTTCCGTCACTGATTTGGATCGTTACATTGCTGATGACCTTTTGCCAGCATACTCAGAACAGACGATTACGTACGAGCGCTGCTCGACGCTCAAAGTCAAAGTTGAAGGCTTGTTATCCAGTGAAACAACGTGATGACGGCCGATTAGATCAGAAAATGGAATATGACGAATTAGCAGATCATTCGAAAGGTTCAAAGCTTCTATTCCGGATTCAACTCTTTAGAGGAATGAGCCTGCGGGAAGGAACCATAATCGGAAACGCATAAACTTCCTGGCAGATGGCTTGTTAATTACCATCATCCCGGTTCGTTTTTGACGCTCATTCCCATTTCGTCTCTGCGTCCGCTGCCCGTGGACTCGAGCAGTCATTTGATAAACTCCGATAGTGTCGTCCAGCCATTTGCCAACCCGGGGGGAAATTGCTTTGCTTCCGGTGCCACCGTCACGAATCTGCCACTGGCAATCCCCCCAGCGTGCACGGCGTCTACCGAGGTTGAATATTAATGTCCGGACGGACGCTGGCAGTCGAATGGATGTGTGAGCAAATGAAACGAGCAGCAGCAGCAGCAGCAACAGTGCAAATGTCCGAGATAGTGTAATGATTTCTTCATTAAACTTCGGCCATGCCACACTACACCACCGTACAGTACTGGACGGCTATCGGACGACGGAATCGTTCCTTCCACCTTCCGGCATAATCAGAACGAACGGAATGGCTAGGGTGGTCCCGTGTTTCGTGAACGGTCACGTAAACCCATCAACAGGTCCGAGGACGATCGTAAACGCACCAAACCCAGGGCGATCCTTCCTTGCTCCTCCTCCTCCTTCGCAGACGACATTGATCGACACGCAAAGCCCGAATCCGACCGCCCGCCCGTCCGTCCGTGACGAGCGAATGGAGGTAATGGTTCGTCATGTCGCTGTCTCGGCTCGCTGAGTGACGGGAATCTTAATGACCAGCGCACGCAAATGCAACGTTTGACGTGTCCCTGTCGCGCTCGGGACAGCCGGCGAATTCGGCGTTCGTTCTGAGGTCCGCGCACCACCCGTCCGGATATTCTGAGAAGTTCCCAAAAAGGTCGCTTCCTTTTGGTACATCCTTGGAAATTCGGGCCACCCGGAACCGGTTCTCCGAGTCCTCCAGTTGCTTATCGAATAATGTGCGCCACCCACCGCACGTCAAGGAGTTGAGCGTGGATGTTGGCACTGGCTCAACTACACCGTACGCTGTGCTCCTTGTTAAGCAAAGCTTCATGGTTATTTCAGCGGCAGCCTGAAGGTCTGGGTGCCCGAGAGTACCTGTTACTCACAAAATGTTAAACATCGTCGACGAGGGAAATAGTTGTAGCGATATAGATTTATGCTCTGCTTGCGCGTTTACAACGTTCAAGCATGCAGACAATATGGAAAATTTCTCGAAAAATTGGCAAATTCATTGGAAAGTTGGAGTTCTCCAGCACCAATTTCATTCACTGTCTGTCAAATGATTCGTAGGGAAATGGTTTCTACCCCAGATCGTCCGAGTAACTTTCTCGGTAAAATGGAAATTATAACAAATCGGAATGTAACGTAGTAAAGGGAAAAAAAGAGGAAACCCCAGAAGAACGACACCCATCAGAAGGTCGTTTCTATACCCGAAGTGAACGAATGAAGGTGCTATTTGTTGGCTGTCATGCAAAATAACAATTATGTTTTCCATTTCCTTGGGTACCGGATTTCCATTTTCGGTACTTTGGAGGAAAACGAACTCGAAAAGTAATACTGTGCCGATTCAATCGTCTGCAATGTACTACCCAGTATTCGCGGTTATAACCAAACACCCAAAAGCTGGTGGAAGTAATAATTTGCCTTACCACACTCGGCACGTCCTATCTTGGGGTAGCTTTTCCCCGGATTCGACGCTATGCCATTGCCACTGAACGGTGATTATAGGCCAATGTTACAGCTCTGAGCTCCAACAGCTCGGAATCAATATACGCGGAGGCTCCCTTTCCACTCGTGCGTTCCTTATCCGGTTGTTTCGGTTTCGCTCTCTTTTTCTCTCTCTCTCTCCCTTTTTTGCATGAATGGAAAAAAGAACGAAAAAGGCGCTAGAAATCGCCAATGGAAAAAAAAACGAGACAAACAAATGGACAACAAATGTGGCCAACGGCAACGGAACCGAAAGGAGCGACAAGTTTCGCAAACCTTACCACCTTGTTCCCGCCCATTCGGTAGGCCGGAGGGAACTCCAGGGCGCTCCGGAATGGCAAAAGCCGCGAGGCCGACCTATCGAATACGCTAAGCCAAGGTCCAAGTGTTGAATAATTAAATAAGTCAATTAGTATTGAAAATTGATACCGCCTTGGACTCCGCCACACCCTCGACACTCTTCTCTTGCTGGTGACCCTGCTGCTGCTGCTGCTGCTGCTGAGTGGCACCATTCGGCCCAGTAGCGCGATCCATGGCGCCGTTTGCACCCGAAGGATGTACTCGTGGAGTTGAGTTGGGTTTGAGAAGGTGTTGGAAGGAAATTGTGGCCTCCTAGGGCAGCTGGAGCGGATAGCAGAGAAAGCACTGTTTGCTGTCACTTCACGTTGGGGCTTCTCAGTGGCACCGGCAGTAACCTCAACCACCCCGCACCCCTCCTTGGGAGGTTACGGCCTTCAGATTTTCGATCCATCTATTTACGCCCGGCTCGCGATGGATTCCGTGAAGGAAAGGAAAAACCTAAGCCATCGACCACAATGTCGGCACGCGGAAAACCACCAACGAGTGTGGGTTGCATTTGCGCCCACATTGGTATGCTCTGTGTTGTGGTGAGCTCACTTCGCGGAATGTGCGGGTACGTGTGTTTGCCATTTACTGATTTTCCCACCCCAAACCGCAGGAACACCAAACGATTGGCACACTGTTGCAGTTTAATCCAGCATTTCTTTTCTCATAGAATGTTAAATCTAAAGAGAATTCAGTTCTAGTAGCAAGATCAACTTGGGAGCGGCATATTATTATTTAAAGTATTAATTTTAAAAAGTCTAAACGTTGTGTTAAGCGTTTTATAAAAATATTTCATCCCTTTGTACTGCACAATACAAATACGTGATCATTCTTCGTCAATTCTCAAAATGGAACATCTCGGCTGTCGGTTCTTTAAAATTTCCGCCGACACAACAATAATGTTACGCGACACTCGGAAAAACCACTTCTGGTAGGATCCTCCCCCTTATGATTCGCTTGCCAAAATCTGTCAGCCTTTGCAAACACCCTATCCTCCTCCTTGCTATCGCAACATGATTCTTCTTCGGTTACCCAGCGGTTACAGAAAAAGGACGAGCATTTCGGGGAGAAGATTTGCATCCGGCACGGAAAAGGAATTTGACAGCAACACGTAAGTTGAGGCCAGGGCATGCCTTCGATGTTATTCCACCTTCGCACCGCTGGTGGTGGTGGTGGGTGCTTTTGTGGGTATTTTGCATAAATTGCACTATTTTATGTGGTTCACAATTGCGCGTGGTACATGGATTCCTTTGACATTCTTTCCAATCCCGGCGTGTCACCTACATATTTTTGGCAGCAACAGAGCGCTGTGCCTTTGTGTATTATTAATTCCAGAGAATTATAAATGTATGATACTTCACTGACGCCTTAACAAAGAAGTGAATTGAGGTACTTTTAGCCAATTGGTTGCTAGTTTGAGATGGATGCGCTATGTGGTTCCGTGCTCGCTCGAAATTATTCGTAAAAGTAGAAAAGAAATTCAAAGTCATCCAGGATGATAACTGTCAATGTCACACTCCTGAATACGATAAGCATAAGGTAATGATTGCTCCATGATACACAAACACGTTAGACGATGGGTAGTTACCATGTAGTAGAAAATGAGATTTTTTCGAATGGTTATAGTCTAACCTAAGATGCTCATAGCAATCGTATCCTTTCACTTCTGTCGTTCTAGCATATTGTCACTGCAACACATCCAAGGAAGTGGAAAGTTGCGAGAGACAACACATTTCCTGGTTTCTCTCCTTCTATCCCCTAGTAAGATCGTCTAAAGTGCATACCATGCTTGCCATCATCCAATCCTTCTAGGGATTCTATGTAGAGCTACGAGAAAACATACGAGAAGAAACAATACGAGCGCTACAAAGTCATGCTTGTTATTTCAACGAAATGGAAAATACCGTCGTTATCTCCTCGAGGGCAAGAATGCTTTCTCGTGATATGCAAGCGAGCAAATCTAATAAAGGTTGGTTTGCTGGTTTGTGGCAGCATAATTTCAATTTGAATGCGTTGCGCGATGAAAACAATTTTGTTTTTAAATTTTGCGCAAAATGGAACCATTTTGAACTACGAACGACGTATATGTGCAATCGTTGGCAGTCTGAAAAGCAACCCAAATATGCCCTCAGCTACCCACTCCTCCAGTGTTCAATCGATAATCCGCCAGATAGACACATCCTGTATTGCCTGCAAAGGGAAAGGGATGTTCGGGAGGGTGCGGGGTAGATAGAAGAGTAAACACTTAGCAACGAATTTGTTACTTCGCAGAACTTTGTCGACCGGGTGATAATGGGGTGCAATGCGTTTGTGTTTCTGCGGGAGCGATGAGCGTTCTCGCTTCCTCTCTCACCTCACCGCACCACGAGACCGACAACCCTTGAAGTCGAGAGCGACCACTTTTCATTTCTTCACCCCCCCCCCCCCTCTCCTAATGCCGTGCTTCCCATCCACGGAGGCTAATGGGAAAAGGACAAACATTTCGTTTATTTTTCATCGTTAAGTATTGCCGCTATGTTGGCCAAAGTTCACCGAAGTAACACCCAAGCCCATGTTCGGTGGGCGTAAAAAGGATAACAAACGATTGCTTCCAACATATTAGCTGCAGCATAGGAGAATCCTGAAGAACAAGGCGAGGAAAGGGGCGACGTAAGGTTTGAGGAAAATGAAATAACCGAACCCAAAAATAAACTTTCCAAACTACCGGTGGTGGTTTGTGCCGCAAATGCTCTCGCAGCAAAAGGTATCCGCATCGCTCCGACCCCAAAATCACTTTCAGCAGGAAGCCTACCGGAAGCGAGCACCACAACGCAACCACTACCCTTGGATCCTGTTGCTGCTGCTGCTGCTGCTGCGGTACTGTGTGAGTGTGTCGAAGGGTTCCGATGAGGAATGAAACATCAAATTAGATTTATTGTAGACTATCAATTTTTTATCTTCCTTCGGGCGGGATTACAAGGTAAGCTGGCGCATCCCAACGCCAAACAGGCCTTGACAGCACCGCCCCTAAGTCTCCTTCCAGGCATTTTCGGTGTCTAGCGAATGTACAACAAGCGCGGTCTCGACAACGCACGGTGTCTGTAATGTGAAACGATATTTTGCTCGCTCGCAGGCATTTCGTGTAGTGTTGGAGTGCGTGGTATATGACACCTATGCATGAAATGGCCGATGACTGGGCCAAAGGGAGAAAGTTTACTTCCCCACCACGTAAGGTGCCACCTCCTCAATCCCTTCCGCTGCCCCGATACACGATGAATTCTATTAACAAAGTTAGTTTAATTACTCTTACGGGGGCTCTTCAAATTGATTATTAAATTATTCTCCGCATTGCAGCGATGCGGCGTAGGTGGCGAAGTGGCAAGATGTGAAGTTTATTCTTTTGGACATACATGTTCCCTGCCGGAGCATAATTGCCCGACGAGTGTGTACAATGCTGCCCCTGCTTTGATTCTGCTGAAGCAGGTTACACGGGGGGGGGGGGGGGGGGGCAATAGCAATTTATCAGCAATTTTCTCATCAATTAGAAGGGGCAGGAAAATATGCGTCAAGGTAGGTTAAACTTTGTCCAATCAAGGCAGAAGCTCCAAATTGGTTCACCGACGGGAGATGGTTTACAAATTGTGATAAATCCCTTGAATCATTAACAGTTCAAATGACGCATGCGATTTTAGTGTTCTTTTTTGGTAAACAACTTTTCTTAATAGCTCAATTAAATAACACATTTGCATCAATCAAAAATGGAGATTAATATACGATGCTTTAACATCAGCTTATAGTGAAAACTTATAAAAGATATTACCCATTTCCTTTCACTGGGCAAAACACTCCTTTGTTATGAGAATGATTATCGAGCGAATCCAAGGAGATGAGTTGTACTTTTCACCTCTTGCATCCGTACCAGAGAGAGACAGCTGCTAATTAAAATTTATAGCATTAGCTAGAGATGCAAATTGCTTTCGTGATAGTCGCGGAAGCGGAAGCGGTGAACAAATACCACCACAGCTGCGCCCAAGACCAGTTGTCTTGCTCAAAATGAACGATAGTAGTTTTAGAAGAGTCGGAGGGTGGGGTAGATTTTTTTCGCTTTTACATTATCCGCGTTTTAAATGCGCCTGCTACGTAAGTAGTAAAAATATGGAAAGGCACCATTGAAACAGTAGCACAAGCAGATACAGGGGCAAACAAGTTCACAATGGTGTAAGCTGTTTCTTTTAAAATTTTGTCCCGCAATGTTATGTCATTATCGACATTGCTTCCTTTTTCCCTCCGTACAAAAGGTGAATCCTTCCTTCAACACACTCTCTCTTCGTTCATCCGAACGCACCAGGTTTCACAGATAAAGGTCACAACATAACCTCACACAGACAAACACCCACAAACACGCATCCACAGCACACTGCGGCACTAAAGGGGAAGCGCATAGCCGTTCTGTGAACGTGCTTCAATTTAATTAAATTAAACGTGACCCTGGTGCAGGACAGAGCTGCACTGCAACATCGTAGGGCCAGCACCAAGGATCGCTACTGGGCAACCACAGAACGTACGCCATTTTTTTCCCTCCAAACCAACCCACTTCTGTATTGCACGGACTCAATAGCATTCGGAGTAGCCGATCGATCGAGTATAATCGACACAGGACTATGACGTCGAGTAACAGAAGCCGAGGATGAGATAAAGCATTCGCAGCATGAAACATGAAAGGAACGCTGCATTCGATCGAGCTCCAATAATGGCCAAGAGTTTGCACGATGTCACTCCGAAATCCCCATCTCGCTGTCACTCGTAGTCCCTCCGTCTCGGTGCTCACCAAAAAAAACGATACAGAACACAGAACTTTCTCTGTCCGTTTGCTCAGCTTCTCAAACACCAAAAGAAAACCACGGGGTGGAAACAGTGGGGATGTTTTTGTTTTTGCTTTTCCCACACGAGCCACGTTCTTCTTCTGCACTCAAAGCACTTAAAGAGTTCTATTCCGATCCACTTGCCGCACACCAACCTTCCACAAGCAACTCGTTAGCGGGAGATGTGACATTTCGAAGAATGCTGGATCCATTCCAGCTCGTTTTCGAGATAGACAAAGTCAAAGGAACGTCATGTCCTTTCCCATCAAGGCTACACGAGCAACTGAACAGCACTGCATCCACTCATTTCAGCAAGCTACTGGGCGGAGGACGCCTTGCTGCCTGCTGCTACAACAACATGATCGTCAACCACAGTCTTCTCCTCAGCAAGATCTCATCATCGTCCTCACTTCATCATCGAAGCGTTCCAACCAGCCAGCCAGTCCTTTAAACTATCATCGACCCGAATCGGAGGGAGAAATGGTGCCACGTAGCATCAAGCAGAAGGGCGAGACGAATCGACTCGGTGGTTTGAGAAAAGGTTCACTTCTGGCCCGGTTCAGGTATCGGTCTCTATGCGTGGCAGGCAGCTTCTCAGCATCACAACCGGAGTAGTACGCACGGCTTTGAAGTGTAGTGAAGGGGCAGTTCAAGCCCGCACGGACCATTTCACGAAACGTCACCCAACGTTGTCAGCTGTCGCTTGTGTTCGAAACGTTTGACGATCGGTTCACGGACAAAGCATCACCACCGCTTGAGAAGTGAAACCCGCGAACTAGCACTAAGCTGAGTTGGTAACATTCCAGGACAGAACAGTCAGACGACACTCACTCTTACACTCAGTGGCACCTGCACAATCCTGATGAGAACTCAGGAGCCAGTCACTCAATTCGCTTTCACGCTAGAAAGGACGCTAGAAAGGCAGCTGGTTGAAACGAGACGAATTTACGATAGCACAACGGCCAATGATGATGATGATGATGATGACGATGATGTGACGATGTTTTTGGCCTCTCTCCTCTTTACCCACAAGCCTTTCTGCAGCTAGGATGCTGTTGCTTTTAAGGCCGAACCGACGCGCAGAAATAAATGCTAATCTTTTGAAGCCACATGACGCAAAATGCACTCTCGCGTGGCAGTGTTAGCGATCATCAGGAATTAGATTAAGTTTTATCCATACAGCAGGTCTTTTGGAAAACTTTGATAGCGTGATAAAGGACACCCATTTGTATAACAATATTCAAATAAACATTTTGGACAAGAAGTTTTCAAAATCGTGTAAATATCCTTTAGAATGGATACATTTGGCAGGACATTGATTAATAGTCACAGCAGGTGCTAACATCATTTTGGTCCACAAAAGAGAAAGAGCATTAATTGATGTTCATTAGAGCAATGTTGTGTTTAGACAAACAAAACACTTGCTCACAGGATCATAATTCAATTTACATATAGAAGCTGCTAGAGAAAACATTATATGCTCACACTATGCAGCAAAATTGTTGGAACGCTAACCAAACTGCCGTGTGTTTACTTTTGCTCGATGCTCGACCGAGAGCGAGCGTTCATGGAACATGGCACACGGTTTTTGTTCACCCAGCAAACATCATTACCGTCGTTGCACATAAACGGTAGATGGCACGGTAAACCACGGAATGAGCAAACCATCGTAAGTCACCAGGCGAGATGAGAGAGCACTGCACCTTCGGCACTCGCGACGGGTACCCTTCCTTTTCATTTACCAAAGTACCTTCGCCTCTGCAACAATGCAAACCGCGTGGGAAACTCCCTCTGGAGAAGGTTGCGAAGCGTGGATTTGAAGATTAAATTATGCTTTCAAAGCACTCGACAGCAAAGAAAACAGAGCAAGAAAAATCACAAGCCGACGGGACCGGCCCTTTCTTGTCTTTCCTATCTTGATTTCCGGTTCACAGCCTCGCTCTGCTGCAACTTATTATGCAGTCCGAAAACTATGCAAAGTTAACGCTTCAGATTTCAAAGTGATGATGCTAGTGATGAGTGTGTGTTGCGCCATAGTTTTCACATTCGTTCGAGAAGAATGTTTTTAAACACTTTAACTCGTCGCAAACACTGCACATTGATGCGCTTTTGAGAGTGGCAAATTTTGCTTTCGAACTGACCTCCGGTGGCCATTAACAGTCATTTCTGAACTCGTTTAAAATGAGATTATGCAGAGTAGTTTCAGCCTCGTTAGATTTCTCATTTGAAGTTGATCAAATGAGCTGCGATCAATCGAATCGTTAACTGTTATTGAACTGGCCAAGGTGAGCTACATAGATTCAATTAGTTTAACCAAGATTCCGGAAGAAAAACGAAAATTTTTAATTAGAGGCTTTTTCTGTAGTGATCTTAAGCCTCAATAATGCACAATCGTTGTTCAGTTGTGTTAACAGATCATAAATAATACAAAAAAAATACAAAAAAAATCGTGAGCTACTAGGCGCCTCCATTGCCGTAAATCTACCTCATTAATCGTCAATGGCACTCGGAGCTTACGAACAACCAATCGGAAAAGCATCAATAATCCCTTCTCTTTAACTACTTCACGGTCCGGTGAAGCCTTAGCCTTGTCGAGGCGATAGATATCCCGTTTTTCCGACGATGGAGACGCCTTTTTTTCACACATAAAGGCACCGACGAGCCGCATGTGTTTAATTCAGTGAAAGTTAACGATTCGATTGATCGCTGGTCACCACAGACACTCTCGATACGCGCACGCACAGCTCAGACAACTCAATATGCTTCCGTCAATTGTGCAAGACCGTTGAACAGCCACGGCATACCGATGCACTTCCAGCGTCACTATCAACCCGATACCCCATTAACCGTCGCCAGTAACCGTGGCACCGACCACCTTCTCCAAACTCCAACACAGAGCCTGAGTAACCTCGGGGAGTGGGAATATCACGAGCAAAGCGAACGGACGAAGCGAGCGAACGACCGGAGCGAACGAACACGCCACGCCAGCAACAGTGCTAAACCAGAACTGTGCCACCGGCGAGCGTCTCTGGTGAGCGCAACCCAAACCCCGGTAGGTCGTGGGACTCGTGTCGCGCGGTTTACGCTTCTATGGGTTGGCCCTGCCGTGCCCTGCCCTGCCCGGCCCCCTTTCCAGTACCAACAGCACCAGCAACAGCAGCCTGTGGCACAACGTTGGCGCGCGCGAATGAGCCCCACGAGCAACGTCATCAACGGTGACGGTGCTCTACCTCCACTAATCCTTTCCTGGCTCTCGGGCTCGGTGACTGACTCCGGTGTTATCCCGGTGTGACTACTATCACCTCCCGACGTTCGCCACGCCACACCACGTTGCCTTTAGTTTTGCTTTTTAACTTTTCGCGTATTGGTGTGCTCGATGATGACGCGCTGGTGACGATGATGATGACGATGGTTACCTGCCAACCGGCAACGCCAGGTCACACCACCAGGCCGGACGGGTATTTATACATACACGTCGGTGCAGAGATCAATACCAGCGCGTCGGGATGGATTTGTAATTTTATGAAAATCGATTCCCCAGTGTCCTGTCGTCGGTTGTGGATGACTCCATGCCAAACGATTCGCCATTTTGCCCGACTGTGCAACGGGTTTGCAGTACAGTATTTATTGTCGTAAGCATTAATAATTAAAAAGCATAATCTTTCCAATCGTTATTGCCTTAAAAATGGCCACTAAAAAACGCACGGGGGCGTACACTTGGCGTACTTTGTAACGGCCATTATGAGTGGCCTCCGTACGGCATAAGCTTAGCTTTAGATTCTTTTCCTTTGGTCGTGTTTACCGCGAGGTTTAAAAACATTTATCGTTCTCGCGCGTTTCTCTATGGTTTCCACCGGCGCACATTGTACAGGATACCAAGCAACGATATTTGGTTTTTGGTCGCCACCTCACTTCATCCTCTCTTTCAGCGCGCTTTGGGAGGATTATAAAGGAAAACGAATGACGTTTAGCAGCAATGTGAAACCGGGAAACCGGGAAATGGTTGTGCGAGCTTCTGTTTTATTTTTCAACGCTGCAAATTATCCTTCCTTTGCCCTCATACCGGCGCTAGGGAAATTGCTTTCTCCATTGCGTTGCATGGTTTTCTTTTTCAGTTTTTGTTCAATGGTTACTCATTAACGTGGCTCTTTTACCATCGCACAAACCTTCCTGCGCATGGAAAAATAAGAGCTGTTTCTCGCTAATGCACAAACACAAGTTGGCGTTAGATTTTCTTGAACACAAACCACAATCAGCACCGAATACGATTGGCAATGATGAATATTCACCAATGTTTCCGGTAAATCCTTCGTCCAATTAAACACCTTATCTGCTTTGGCCACTTGATGTAAATCCCTGTAAAGCACCGCTGGCGGCGTGACCACATTCTGCAGAAGGATTGTCAACGGTTTTACGTTTTTTTCCTTTTCAAACATTCCCACGGAGGAGCTCTCGTGCTAGTGACCTTGCACCACCCCAGGGCGCACCGTTATTGGCAGGAAGTGAACGTGGAGAGGAAGTCAATAAAATATTGCCGCGAGGATAGATGGATGGATGGATGGTGGGACCATGAATATAGCTTCCGAGGGGAGGGAGAGGCAGAAAAATTTATAGAAATATCCAAATTGGCCACGAAGAATTTCTTCTTGTGATTTCCATAATTTTTCACCGAACCGCGTTAACGGTGAAGGGTTGTCCACGGGCGGGAGGGGGGGGGGGGGGGGGGGGAGGCGTCGTAGGAGCTACGTAGCAAGGTTTCCTCTTTCTTTACTTCGGCGGCAACATAATACGGTCTAATTTACATTTTTATCCCCAAATTTACCATAAAAGTAATTATCCTTCTTCAAGAAGCGATGGGATGTCCCTGTTCGAGGGGCCGCGTAGAATTCGATTCTATTCGTGCCGTGACACCATTTTCCCCAAGGATGTTTTTCTGGAGTTTTTACTCCATTTATCCAGTAGCTTCAGTACTACTTGATATCATAATTGATTGGATAAAACTAGGTAACATGTTTAATTCATTATTTTAAGTAATTTTCAAGAATCGTAAGAACCTATCAACGCATTATCTGAAAGTAATTTTTTTCTAAATTTCATATGTAAAGAAAATTGTAAAAAAGATAATAGTTTTCCCAAACCGTTAACCTCAACCGGTGGCCAATTTTAGTAAACTCTTGTCCGAATAATGGAAACGTGATCCAAGAAGGAAGGTGCCGTAACGAGCTAGTGAGAAAATCATTCCAAAGCAGGAAGTCATCCATCCAACCGACTCAGACTCAGGGGTTCAAGTTTGGTAAGGTGCCTCACCACCCCATCACCAGCTTTCCCCAAAAAAAACCAAGAGGTAGCACATAACGGTAACTGGAAAGCGGACTTCTTTTTCGTCCGTTTTCATTTCGTTCGTTCCTCGGTAAGCTGCTACTCCGGCTGACGAGCTGAAAGGTATGGGAAAAAATGAACGATTTCCTTCCCATAATAGGGGTTTTCCAGCTCGAGTGCAACCCATTGACAAGTTCGCACACACACACACACTAACACACTGTGCTGTGGTGTGGCAGCATCCTATTTTTTTTTTTTTGGGTTAGTCCAGTTGCGAGTCCATCTAACGCTTGATGCAAGAGAGTATAGTGGCGTCGTGGTAGCGACAATAGAAAGCAATTTCCCAATAAGATCATTCCCGGTGACGGTGTGATAGTGTGAAGGGAAAGGGGAAAATTTATGGAAAAGGAAAATACCGGAAGGTTATCGTCCATAGGAGCCCCGCATTCGAAAAGGACAGTAATTATTGGTTATAACCTTACGCCAAATAACCGATGGTGTAGAAGTCCCGAAAAGGGTTAAATGGATGAAAATCTATCGAAAAGCATTAGTATTCTAACATTCTTTTCACTTTGTGTACCATGTTTTTTAAAGAGGTTGATCATTTTTACAAATAATGCATGGAGAGTCTCAAGATATTAAAGTACTTACGCAAATAATCCATTCCTTTCGATCAAATATGTCACTCACCTGAAAGTAGAGATAATGGAGCACTTCAATGAATCTGGGAATAGACAAACAATAGTTTAAAGGCAACACTACGTTGCTAGAAAAATCAATTCTCTATTGTGTCTTCACTCACAGAGGCCACGGTTTAAAGCAATCGTATTCCATCATCCAACCAACCTTCCGGAATCGCGTGGACCACACCACAATGGCCAACCTGGGTACATTTATTTATTCCACGCGTGTTGCCAACACAATCGGAAACATTTATTCCACCCGTTATTCCGCTTCCCACTTCTACTACTGGCTCGAGCTTTGTATGTTGTAGCAGGCGCTGTTGCGCAAATCATATCAAAATCAAAGCACAACAATACCGATTTTTCATGCCAGCTACAAGAGCTACCGAGCAAAGTACTCCTTCCTTTACAAGTCCTTGGCCACAATTGGGTTTGGTTCTTAACGAACTTTTCGCTTATTTATGTGGTTCTTGTACTAGCCGTGCTCTCATCGCAACGCACCGTGCCTGACCGCACCGCGTTCTTAATGCGTTAGTTGGCCTCCGAGGGTTCGAAGGTTTCCTGGGGAGCTTGGAGTTTTGGATTAACAAAAAAAAAAAAAGAATCCTTCTCAATCCTTTCGCGGGCTCGCGAGCAAGCGACTGGAGCTGCGAGTTACGCCCCCGCGGCCAAGTCGTTTTGTTTTATGTTCATCACGCAGTAAATGTGAAGCGAAGCTGAGGCAAGCAAAAGAACATCAAACAAGGTCGAGGAGGGGCGGACCACCACTGTTATGAGAGTGGTTTATAACACTCCACGGTTCGGTCTACTCGACGACGCTGAAGTGTGTGAATATTGCTGCCGGCGATCCGCGGACCGCACGGTTACGCAGCTGGTGGGCTTGGCTTGATCCGCCGTCACTGTCGGTGTGAGTCGGTTCTCGCACAACTCGCACAGCACTGGCTGGCAATCGTAGTAATCCCACCACGGACCTAGGCGAGCTTTTCGCATTAAACTCGTTCCAGTACATGGATTTTCGTTCGGTAGCGTGCCTCCCTTTCCTTCCCCCGAACGGTTGAATCTTGGGTTGCGAAGGGAGAATATTAACATTCGGGGAACGTTTTTCCTCCAGTTTTTTTTTTTGTAATGTCCATCCGTCAGTCAATTTTCTACTCTCGGCTCGGTCGTCTACTCCGAGCGCACTCGTCATGGATTGTGGGCTGTCGTTGATGGCAGTAGGGACAGTGGCAGTGGCAGGTTGTGGTTTATTTTTGTCGAAATCGAATTGGTAGTCCCGAATTTGCATATACGTGTCCCTTGTGTGGTCGTTGCTTTCAGAACACGCACGTGATACGCTCCCGTGTACGCGATGATCGCGATGAAACGCAAACAACTGAGCTTCCTGATAAATTGGAAGCCAGAGGGATTAGCATACTAGCGATTAAGTGTTTGCTGTTATGATTTATCGAGTGCACTTGAGTCTATTTATGAGATAGAGATGTGTATCGCCCTCACGCCACCGCGAGAGAGCAGAAATCATTAAACGCTATCGCAGCGATGAAATTACATCCCTTCCTCCCTTGTATCAGGCGATTGCAATTTCTCCAAAAATCATCCAACCAGATATCCTCGCTTCGCGACACACTCCACACTTGATGAGTGTGGCCTCGAGCAACCGCGGTCGCAACACAATTTAAGGCCCATAAAAACATGCTCAGCCAGTAATCCGGAAATGGATTTTAAGCCTGAGAGGTCGCACTTCAAAAACAGCGCTCTCCGCGTACTCTCTGCACGCACGCACGCGTGGACACACAAGTGGATCCACGATTGAGAGGCGCCTGTTTTCATCCTCTCCGGGCACAAACAAACAAACAAACAAACCGCGAGCGAAGCATGGGGATGTAAAGCCAAAGGGAAGGCGCTATGAAAGCATATCAATTCAGCCATAACATGGTTGTAGCTCGCGGATCAACAGTCGATCGGTATCGTGCGCGGATCGGCTGATGAATTTCCAATTTCCGGCCCGCCCTTTTGGGAAAGGCGTGGTGTTTTTCCGAAAAACCAATCGTAAAGGTTAATCCGATCAAATCGAGGGAAAAATGGTGGCTTATGCATCGCTCAACCGGGGTGTATTCTGCTTTCTTCCATTATCTGTTCATCCCTTCTTTTTTTACCAGCCACGCCATCATTCAGCACGCAACATCATTTTGAGCAAACACATCCCTAACGCAAATGGCATGCGAAACATTCAATTAACCGGCTCTAGGGTTGCGCCAAACGAATTTAAAATCCAACCAGCAAAGCATAACCGACGCCAAGCAACATCGCAGAACAGTGTACAGCGGCAACCGCGCTAGGGTCATTGTCCTGCATGGAAACGTCGCCCAGCGAGACGGTTTCGTTGCAGCATTTCGTGACCAGCTGCAGCTACCCAACACGCTACGGTCAAATTACTTCAAGCGGTCTGCTATTTGCGGTCGATATGTAATTATGCGTCAATTAAAGGATTCCTGGCACCAGCAGCGATTTCCATTATATTTAAAATGACCACAAATAGCAGTCCTTTCGATCGTATTATAGACATTTTGGGGGGGGGGAAATCGTTTTAATGCATATTTCGGCAAGTAAAGTCAGGACAAGGGGGGTGGGAAATTACTTTAAACCCGTGGCAAGGGCTGGATGGAGCAACAGGTTGCCGTAAGGATATGAAGCTCTATGAGTGCTGCAGCTATAAAATGAGTTATCCATGAGCGAGAGAGGTGGAACTCACGTCGACGGGTGGAAAAGCTTTGGGTCTCCATTTTCCATAATGGAAAAGCTTTTCCCAACGAACTACGTCCTGCACAGTGTGCCCTACACTACACCAGAGGACACTAGTTTGATCCTTTTTGTGATTTTCTTTTCCTTACTTTTCCCTAGGAAAACACTTAACACTTTTTATGACCTAACCGTAGTACCGGGCGGTTCTTTGGGCGTGACTTGCCTGTTTGCTTCCACTACAAACATTACTTCGCCTGACAGGCTGACACACTGCAGCTGCCTTCGAAGCCAAGCCCGCCAAACAGACCGAGCGCCGAGTACTATAAAGCTACTAATTACCATTGGCATTGACCCAGTTGTGGTGCTCGTCGTCGTCGTCGGCGTTCCTTAGTTCGATTTTCTTCGAGCGACCACACAAAACTCCCTTCGATCGCCACGCAAACCGTTGCCAAGTTCGTGACCAAACCGATAGAAGCCGCCAAGTTGCTGGGGGTTCGGCATGTATTCCTTGTTTTTTGTTTTATTTTGAAGGAGGGCGCTGCATTCGCTGCTCTTTTAAACTTACTGGCTTGCTTGTGGTTACTTTGCTCGAAGCGAAGAACGAAACATATTTTTAGCTCGTCGCAATCTCTCGCGCAATCATCATCTATAATTGCTTCGACGAATATTTGCCACTCAATTAATTATGAGCATTTTGGCACGTGGATTGAGTGGTTGCGACGGATTCGATGAGAGACTCGCAGACTGATACCGTTACCGTGCTGCTACCACAAGAAGTACAACCATGACCTGCCCTTCAAAATGCTAGTCCCTGACAACAACAACGCGGTAGTATAAGTTGGTTAGCAAAATTGTAACATTCGTAACGACGACAACAGTACGATTCTACCAATACCAGTGCACCTGGAAAATCTTCCACCGATTGGCTTGCGCATTGCGTAACCATATTGTCAGCCCCCTTAACCTTGCCCAGTGGCAACTAAAAATAAATTATTGAACGCGACTCGGCAGGAGCGACCGTGGGGTCCTCGCAGTAACCGACGACCACACCTGCATCGCTGCGCCCAGATCGCTCGTGCGTGCGTCAGTGATGCAACGTGACTGTGACCGTGCCCTCTAGCGAAATGTGCCACCCCTCCTGGTTCCTGTGGAAATGCCAGTCCATCACTTGTCATATGTTTCGATCCAACTGTCATCCACTTTGCGGCATGAGATGCTATGATGCTAGCCCGCCATACGCCACGCCTCGCCAAGCAGACGCTCTGCTAGTACCTCTTGTTGCCTGAATTGCGCTGTCCATCCATCAGAGTAAATACTATTATTTTCAAAACATTCTCACTGCCGAGGAGTGGTCATATGTGGCGCACTTTAGGTTGTTAAAGAGGTAAACAAACTTCCGAAAATCAGATAACATATGTAGCTGCGCGTGCCACTAACACTCTGACCAGTCACTTATCGCTTCTCATTGAATGCATCGATGTTGTAAATCAAGATATGTCCAGCAATCCAGCATTGTGTCGTTATTGAAAACAACAGTCATCAGTCTCTGTTTGGCTGATAAAAATGATGGATCGGAATTGGTGATGTTTATCGAAAGAAAAAGGGACATAGGTTAATCCTCCTGAATTCATTTTGTTGCCACCAGCTCGGGATTAGCGATGGAATAAAAGAAGTATCATAAAATGGTCATGTTTTTAGTGCAATCCAGTAGCACTCGCAACACTAACCAACAGAATTGCTCGGTTGTACGAAGCATCTGCTGGCAAGCATTCTGTTATGGCAAAACAAACGGACTAAACGTGTCCGCCCGCTTCGATCGACTTAAGCGGCAGTACAAGTGGTCGTGTCCATTGTGCCGCACAAGCGTCCCATTACGGGCCATCATTATTCTTCAACATTGTCCTTGAAGGGGAAGGGGTTGAGCTGTACCAAGCGCACTAGAGTAAACGCTGGACACTGCTGCATTTAACGACTTTACGATCTACCATCACCGAGAGAGCTGAGTGTGTTTCTGCGTGGTTCTTCCGGTGGCTGGTAATGTAGCGGAGTGTACTGCCATGTAGAATCGATTTGAAAACAACGCCACACTGTGTCGACAAGCACATGTGTTATCGAGGGGCACATGTGTTTACATTTTGTTGGGAAAATGGTGAAGGTCATTAAAGAATGATGCCATCGAACGGCCATCGAGGAAGAGAATGATCGCATAAGTGCTTTAGTCATGCTTATGCTCTAAACTAAAATGCTTAAAAATCCACATAAACAGAGTTTAAAATTCAAATCGAAGCAGAACCCGAGCCCTGAACCAACTCTGCATGATGCAGTCGTCAACAAGTGAGGTAAAAAGCGAAATAAAAACCAACCGCTATTTTGATAGGCCGCTGTCATAATTCTTTTTCCGCCGTGCTCTATTTTCTGGCAATGCAACCGGTGGTGTACAGTTGAGCGCTGAATAGTTAGCGTTAGAAAAACTAACGTTCGGTTGTTGTTTTTGGGTGGAAAGCAGAATCAACAAATGGCTGTAGGAAGTGAATCGTAAATTCGAGCCGCCGCAGCGGAACACTCGAAATGGAATGCATAAAACATAGGAAGGAAGTCGCCGAATAAATCCTTTCATACACATTCTATTCACAAAAGTTATGGTAATTGAATCGATTGGAATTCAAGAGGAAATGTACGAATACAGACCCTAAAAGAAAAAGTTCTACTTAAATCGCAAAGCTAACGCTGCTTCACACAACAGAGAGGTCAACACCCATAGCCATCGATAGAACCGTTTGTAGTCTTTAAGAGCAAATAATATTCCTCCTAAACACGCCCTACACCATTCTCTTATGCTCTGATGAAGATTAATTTCATACCCAGGGCACTCTAGGCGACTCCTTTTTGATCTTCTTGGTCGAACCTTAGGAAACCTTGGAAAGCGACGTCACCCAGCCAAACGAATCACTTTAATTCGTTCGATCCACGCGATCTTTTATTAATTGGCGGCATGTTTGTTTTCGTCACACAAAGCGCGTCCCATCATCGTGCGTGGCACTAAAGATGATGACGATGATGATGGCATACACGCCCGCTTCCCCATGCAGGTCCACCTCCTACTCCTCCTCCTTGGCAGATCTAGATCAAATCAGCAAATCGCCGGCCTAGGCTGTGACAATGGCTGTGAGAATGGTCCATCAGGCTATTTAATTAACAATAATGAAATAACGCGCCCGACAGATGAATGACTCGCCCCAAAGTCAACAGCCCCCAATGTGCTACACTGGGCTGCAAAATAGTAGCAACATTCGGTATGCTACTAGAAACGATTTCATATAAGGTGTTGCTCCGAATAAATTGTGAAGAAATTTCTAAAACTTTTACTATGCCTTTTTTTAGAGAATTCCAAAAAGAGATCCTCCATTAGTTAATTCTTCATTGTCCACCAATGTAGCGTCACACTGTATGATGGGACTGTTTGTTCTAATAATACCATTTATGGCTCCCCCATAGATAGCAAGCGTAGATAAAAAAAAGGTTGGCTTTTGCCTTGTGTCATAGACCAGCATAACCCTACATCAAGCGAGAAGTCCCAATCGCCATCCTCGTCATCATCGACTTCGCGGCACTCCCTCCCCCTTTGCCTATGCATTGCGTTTTCTGGTACAACTCCATTTAGATGATACCAATTCTATTGAGACCAATCAACGGACATGCACAACCCCGCGTTCGATCGCTTTCCGATTCCACCACTGTGTCACACATCTTTATTAGCGGAATGCGAGCAACCAAACGAAGGAATGGAGGGTTGGGAGCACACACTCGCTTGCCAATCGTCTATTTCAATTCGCGGCTTCCGACGCGCCGACGGTGGAGAAAAAGATGACATTTAGAGACTAATTTGTTAACTTCTACCAACCGAGACCGTGCGAACGTCAGACCGATGGTCTTCCGAATGGCAACCAAATTCGTCGAAGCACGTCCAGCCAGCTCGCTGGCCCCCCAGAGAGGAAACATATATATTTAACTTCCTTTGGCCGGTGGTCGCGCTAAAATATGACGCTGGACAGCCGCGAAACAGCGCGCGCGCGTTCAATTCAAGGCAACGCAAGCGAGCAAATAACATCGCGCGAGAACGAAGGAATAAAATAGGCAACTGAATAATTCATAGCAAGCGTGTTTCTCCCAACAACGTAAAGGTGTAGGTCGTAAAGCAGGCATAGCGGCAGCGAGGAAAATGGTTGGCAAGGCATAGAATATGACGATGGAAATGTGTATGTGGAAATCCTTTTTGACTCCTTTTGCAAGATGCTCAGGAGTGCTTTCCATGGAAAACAGAATATTTTCCTTATACGCGACGTCGCGACGCTCACACAAAAAAAGCCTGACGGAATTCGGCAATAAATCATGACCGAGAGAGGCCGATAATGAGATTGAGGCTAGGGCATCTAGCACCTTCCGTAAAATAATCATCAACAAACCGCGCACTTACCTTGCTGTTGCTTTTCACTCTCCAGAAGTTTCCCCGTGATGGCGGCCTCTTCGTCGGGAGCCGCCACCGGTTCCGTTTTCGTGACCTTGAATCGCTCAGACATCATGTTCGGCTAAGAAAATGCTGGGGGGAGGAAAGCACTCTGTTCCCTCCGGCTGGCAGCAGTGACGTCGCCGTTCGTTCCTCTTTCGTTGCAAACCGCCGCGGAATCGATGCTCCAGCCCCAAAGGCAGCTCTGCCCCGTGGACGGGGCGGGATTTTTCCGGAATGGTTTAAGGACACGGCACACTACGACCGAACGCGAACAGTACTCGACGGAGCGCACGGAATGCTCACATGAAAGGCGAACCACAGAGCACAGAATAGGAACACCGCTGCGGCACCACTGGAGACCACCAACTGCTCACCTATCCCGTGGTGGCGGAGCTAACGGTATCGCAATGATCTCGCCTCACTTTTCCGCACAACCACACCACACAACACTTTTTACTGCCACAAACTCCCGGCGCGGCGCACACTTTCTTCGCCTGTTTGTTTGTGGGGTACCGCGACTGTTCGTTGACGGAATAACGACTGCAACCGAGTTTTCACCGTCGACGAAAAATGTTTCCACCGAATGGGAGATGTTCTCGTTACTTAGAAGGACGTCTGGAAGAAAACACCAACCACCGTCGATTACTTGTACGGGTAAAATGATCAAATTTCGCGTCAATGGTTACTACTCATAAAGCATAGTAACGCATGAAGCCCACTTGATGCGGAGGAAATACGATTTGTGCGCCAAAAAAGGGACTGTACTGGTGGTGCATTGCAGGCAAGCAGGTTCGCGATTGGTATGTTCCAACGTACGGCAAAGTCAAGAGGAAAGCTGATGTAACCGAGGCCGCTCCTTAGAGATTGATATGTTGTTTTCCTCGCACGGGGGACCCCGTATCTATCCTGCATAATCCAGAGTCTTAAGGGAAGGGAATTAAATCGAATCCGGCACTAAGCCTTCACTTTAATCCGTAGGATTTACTTCGATTTTAGCGCTACCACGTGCATGAGGTGTTGTCGATGATTGCAACTTTGAATTTCCTCTTCGTTTTTTTTTCTTTCTAGAACTTTCTGGCACGTTGTGATCCAACTTTATGCAGAAATAAAGCAACAAAACCAACACCATAAATGAACAAAAAGCGACACTTCAAGGTCCACGAGATACAGCGAAGTGCCTGGAACAGATCTCGGTAAAGACAATGACGATGGTCGTTTTGTAATTACCATACACCACCACGATGGCACACTCGAAAGCGGAAAATTCTGCATCAAATTAAGCAGTAAACGGTGGTCGAAAAAAACAAACGCCTATCACGGCGTGACTAGAAAAGCGAAAGATATGCCGCAACACCTCAACGCCGCACATGCAACGATCTTGAAGCGACAGCACAGACTGAAAACCTGTCTCACGGTACCGGCTCACGGTCGGGGCAGTTCCGTCCAGTTCAGGGACGCTAAGATTGCTGCTGCTGTCGATAAGAAATCAAGAGTCGCACGAGCACCGGTGTCTGGTGCGGCGTGTGAGTAACCCCGAACCCCAAATCTCGAAAAGGGAGGGGGCTGCACGAGGTTCATAAACGTTATCAGTGATAGCAACGCCCAACGGTTGCCGGTTTCCACCGCTACGGATCCCACCGATCTCCGTCTGCAGATTCGTGTAAATGTCGGTAAAAAAAACTGGGCCACCGTGGGTGAGCCCGAAGAGATAAGGAAAGGCCGAGAGACCCTGGTGAGGTTGCACGTCGGGCGTAAAATCACCGAAAATACCTTTAGACCTTCACGGCTGGTGTACTTCCTAATCTGGCCAAGGAAAAAAAAAATTACCGCACCAAGAAACACAATAAACGTGCACATACACATCTGGTGCGACCGGGAGGCTTCAGTGGTTGAGTGAAATTTGATATTTCTCTTCCTGCGACCGAGGCTCCTGTCACACTGGCGTCGACACACCCAGTGCGCCAGGCTTTAAAATCGATGCTCATTAAGACAAGATGGATTAGGGTGGCTTACGGTTGCGGTTTGTTTATTGATCTATTTTCTTCGGCAAGGAGATTATATCCATTTATTTTTGCTCGCGGTTATCGCATAAATTATGCAACGGTATCGCCTTTGGGCCGCTCCCGATAGCCTAGGGTCAGTTGTGATTTCATAATGTGGTCAACTGTTGATCGATGATCCATTTTTTTGGTGTTTTTTTTAGCACAACTATGTGTTAGAAGGTTAGATGTATCCAAATCAGTTGGCCTAATATCGTAACAGTAAAATGGATTTATTCGCCTAACTTTCTACAGTAAATTGATATTTTTAATAAGTTTTTGTGATAATACGCTTCGAAATAATAATAAATGATAAAAAAAAATGTTGCAATAAAATTCGTAAAAACTCCAACATTATATCTTGGACCACGTGGACTGCCACATCACAACCACTGGGAGAAGCGAACCATTCGCGTCGTCTACATATCGATTCCGACAATAAACATCATCACCTCGGTGCACAGAACGCCCGCCTGCGGCCAGGGGCAATTGGCAATTTGGATCAACTGGCAATTGAAAACGGATGCGATCGCTGTCATCATCGACATCGGTGGGTGCGGGGGAGGGATGTCGTCAGCAGTCGCTGGAACCTCCCAAACTCCCGGCCTCGCCACTGTCAGCACGATAAGAACGCTTTTTGATTGAGTAGTGCAGCGTAGACACTGTTTCGGCGTGTGGGATGGTCCTCCCGGTCCCCTCCCCCGGGGTTGCACGGATGGCTCGGATTTTTATAGCGACAATTGAACGAACGACTCCATCGAGCACTGGAAATAGCTTCCGAAATGGAGGCCACTCGCCTCGTGTGTGTTTGCGCGCCGCCGCAAAGAGTTATGGCATTTCAATTAGAAACAGAGCGACCGGACGGGTGGAAGAATTGAAGGGTGTGTGTATCGGCGATCAATGATCGGCGTTATTAAATGGACATTTTCCAGCCCTCCAGCTCGGGTGTACGTTATTCTGTTCGGTTTGATGGTCAACATCATCACGCAACGGCAATGCTATAACCTACACCAATGTTATCGTCGCTGGTTTAAGTAGTTATCTCCATTTTTCGTTTCCCTTGCGCTCGTGACTCGACGCCGACGTCAACAACCTGCTCCGGCGAAGTGTATTAGGCGATAGAGGGGGGGGGGGGGGGGCCTGGTGGTGGATAATCGATGGATGCGGGGGTGCGAGATTACTATTTTATTCGACGCTAGACCTCTTTGGTTAATGAAATGACAGAAGCCATTTTCTGGCCGAGTAAACATGATGGCACACGGTGCTGAGTAGCAAATCATTATTTATTATCAATTATCGTAATTTCATAATGCATCATTCATCAAAAGAACGAGTACTGCTCCTTGTCTGGAGCAGCATATTGAGGGAAACAGCAGAAGTTTCTACTTTTGCTCAGATTCAATTGAAGGAAAATCGCACAATCCACTCGATTTTCCTTTGAGGCGTAGCTAAATTTAAACCTTGAATATCCAAACACCTCCACCGGTTATCCGATTCACATCCATCTGCACCTTGCCGGTTCTGTTTACCGTTCGCGTAACCATCTTCCTGTTCCGATTCGTGGCGCACTTCGATTGCAACGCCACCTTCAATCCAAACAGTTTGATTAAGGAAAAACATTCCTGCCCGGACTGATCTACGGTCTCCGATCGTTGGCACGTCGTTTAGCAGTCTACCTATGATTTATGCTTCTTTGATTGATCCGCTTAAAACCGCATCAATCGAGAATCAACATAAACACACAGCTCTCTTCAAATCTCCTCGAAAGGTCTCGAGTTTCGATTCCGCTCGTCAGCGATCGTCCGATTCATTCGATCTCGGCACTTGGTTCGGGCACCCTTGGCATGAAAAATCACGGCGGATGCGCGGAAACGCACCATCGCCACGATACCCTCCGTTTTCTGGGTCAAGTGCATCAGACCAGCCAGGCCGAACGCAGTGTTTGGCAGCGTTTTTCGCGATCACTCGCACGATCGTCGCCCATGGTTGAGTAGCGCAGCGACGGAGAGCGCCATTTTAGTTGCTTTCTATTGGCGTCGCTCGTCGCTTACGAATCGCGAACCGATCGAACCGTATCCATACATTTATGATGCACTTCGCAGTCAGTACAGTAGCGACTGCTTGCAGTAGAGGCTTTCCTTTAGCAATCTCGGTATGGCTTGAGACATTAGTATACATTCAACTATAAATTTACTATTAAACACGCAGAGTACTCTCACACTCGCAGTATGAATCTTGATCAATAGAATACCGATCAATCAATAGAATAACTTTTTTTCTACTCTCACAAAGTAGCTGCACTCAAATGGGCCTCTCCAGACGAATTGTTTACTAACACGATATGATCACAATAATCGCACCGACAACACGCTTCAGTGACGCGACACTCACTCTCAATGGACTCGTCAGGGATGAATGGACACCGCGCCGGTTTAACAGATCATTTAATTTACACACTGCTGGAGCTGGAGATAAATTTCCATTCCAGCAAGCATTAATAGGAATGAGAATGGCAGTAAGATAATCGCAGAAAAAAAACCCCGTTCGCTAACGATCCTCTCGATGGAACCATCCACATGATACTGATCGCTTGCAGCAACATGCAGCCCCTCATTCCACTGTTCAACGGGGGAAGGGGCTGCTTCTTCTCATATCAAATTGCTTTCAATTAATTGTCGTTAAACGGCACTCAATAGTGGCACTCGGTTTGTTCACTTCGGTATCGTACGCACGCACGATATATCACGCACGCTTGGTCTCGGTCGCTTGTGATGATGAGAGTGCGTTACCCCCCCCCCCGGGCACGGGCAATGGTGACGTATTATTCGCCCGTTCTAAGGCGTTTCCCGCGGTCGGCGTGGACGATGTTGTTTTGTTGTGCTGCAGATAGCGGCGCTTTGCCGTTCACCGATAACATTGTCCATCGCGGCGTGGCGTATGAGTCACGGATGCAAAACAGCCGGAATGGTGTCACACCAGTCCCCGGTGGACGTTTCCCAAAAACCGAGCAACAACAGAGAGCCATCGGCAATATTTTCTTTAATAATGCTCTTTGGCGAACGAGCGCGTGCCAGTGATAATGTACTCCGGTTAACGATGGGGTCGAGAATGAGAGCAAGCAATCCGATCATTGTGCTGCACTGCCACCCTCTGATAAGCGCCGTGTGGCCACAGCTCGCTTGATACATTTCATTTTGCATGTTTGTTCAGCTTGGCTAGTTGGCTCGCTGGCTGGCCGGGAATCGAAGGCAAACGCACCTGTAGCTCGTCTGTTTAGTGTCGTTGTTCGATAATGCGTAGCCGATCGATTGGAACGCCAGTAAGGTCACTGTGGTGTGGTGCTGGTGCTTGTGGCCGGAATGAATTAATGCCAGAACCACCGTCGCGAGTGTACTGGAGCAGGAGGAATATCGATTTTGGTCACACGCAACCGAATGCTATAGCGTATCACGTCTGTGTCTGCCAGCCAGCCGGAGGACATCGTGATGAAGTCCATCACACATACTGCGCACACACGCGACACAAACACACAATTATACTGCGGCATCGTTACCGTTAAACCATCAACTGGAAGTCACCATTTTCAGGGAAATGCACCCCCGGAAAATCACGTGTTTGACCGGAAGTGAGTACGAAAGTACAACAGTTAGTTTCCCGCCACCCCGAAGAACGC
>NC_064878.1:6870000-6875000 GCF_943734665.1 Anopheles aquasalis | reverse complement strand
TTAGATTCCCGATCCGGTGCTACGCCATCTGGACAATTTGGCCCCTCAGCTGCGGATGGAGCTTGGCGAGCTGGTCGATCTGATGGTTGATCTGGCGGCCTCGATCCACGACGTCGACTTTGTGCGGCAGGTGTTGGAGATCAACAACGACATCAATGAACTTTCGGCCGATAATTAGATCATATTCTCAACTTTACATTCTTTGCACGCATAATCTTTTGCGCACTCTACCCACTATTAATACGTATACACGTGTTGGCCACTCCGATAGCGTCGATCTCTTCTACGGATCGCGGGCGACGGATGACGGGATCGAGTCGAGTTTGTAGCTGTAGCCTGTATGAAACACTATTCAAACCATTTTTAACACACTACTGCTCTTTTTACTGATGAATTGTTCATGTATTTTAAATTAATAGTTATTGTAACAGTACCGCCGCTCTTTGGCTTTCCATTTTAGTACTAGACACTTGCAAGAAGGCAAGGAGTGTTTTCACTATTGTTTCCACGTTGGCTCGCACTCGATCCTGCCACCAGGACTGTCCGGTGCCGGTTCCCGATCCCTTGTTAAGTAGAGTTTCAATCTTAATCGGACTATTTAATCATTTTTTCCAATAAAAGTGTATCTACCTAACTACAGCTTGACAAATAAAGCCCTGGAAAACGTATCAGCGAGTTCTCTCGATCTTCCGAATGGTCATCAGTAAAACATGAAACGCGGTGCAACGCTGGTTTTGTATATAATTATATTATGTCTCTTTTCCGTACGTAATAATAAAGATTGCCTTACGTTGAGCTAGAGAATTTCATATTTAAATTAGAAACCAGCAGAGCGGCAACGGGAGATGCGGACAATGGAGCAAACCAAAAAAATGTCGATCGGCACAGCAGATCGGTGGAACATAAGCCTCAGTCATATTCTCCGATCATTGATGTTGGCGGTGGTGGTGATGATGATGATGCCGCACTGACGATTGCCCTGCTGGCCGCACAGAAACATGGAAAGCACCCACAGACAGGACACGTCGGTGCCCTCCCTCACGTTGCACTTTCGCTCAGAGTCAGGCTTTCTATCAGAGTTTGCAGTTCCAAAGCCAACGAGCGGAATCGGAGGGAGCACGGGCGCGGTAAAGGAAGGTGACGGGGAGGAGACTGGAACAGTAACTTTTGAACTTCAATGCGGATGTGGAAACAATATTCAACGAACTGAACTGAGGGAAGGTATCGGATCTTAGCAATAAACAGATGAGACAGCGACACCAAACACGCACTTTACGAGCGAGTGTATTTGCCCCAGATGTGCAGCATAAAAACGGAGGCGATGAACAGCAGCGACATCACGAGAACCGGAACGGGGCCACTGGAGAAGCGGATGGAAAGAAAGGGACACATTAGCGATGGTTGCTTCCGGATGATGGCACGGACGCACGGTTACTTACACCTTGATGCCGGGAGAGTCGTCGGTGTAGAAGCGCCACATGCCACCGGAACCGGTGCCTGTCGTGCGGTTCCGGGCCGCTGTCGTCGTCGTGGTCGTTTTGCGCTGCTTCAGGTTGCTGGCACCACCGGCGGCCGCACGGGGCGCCGAGGTTGGCTTCGCCGGTGATCGGCTACCGCTGCCCACGGACGTAGCACTCGCTGGAGTAGGCTGCCGGAACCGGAGATCACGGAAAATTAGGGAAAAATCCTTCCACTGGCTGACCACAGACGACTTACCATGTTGCACCGTTATTTACGTGGAATGCTGGAACGTTGGAGGCACTGCACCGATGGAACGATCTACGTGTGTTGGGGTGGAAAGTTGATCCGAAAAGTGATCCGCGAAATGAAATGTGAAATTCGAAATGTTGGCCACCCACCGATTTCCACGTCCCGCCACGTCGACACACACACAAACAACCCAGGCAGCAAAAACATAGCCCAGGTAGCAGAAAATGTAGTTTGTACGTCAATTTGTACGTTTTTATGTCGATCTTCCTTCTCTTTCTCGGACTTCTCGCTCATTCTACCAATTTATTTATCGATTTACTGTTTTTTTTTATCGATTTACGATTTTAGCACACACACACACACACACACACGGTTTGCTTGAAATGTTATGCTCAACTTTTACTTTCTCTCCGAAATTTTGTATTTTGAATCGGCGGGTAACATGAAGCATAAAATAGAAATTGTTAAAAAAGTTTATAGAGCTGCAGATCGTGTGAAAACGCTGCAAATTACTCCTCAATTCCGTCATTGAAACTTAATTTAATATTTTACATTAACGCTTCGTGTGGCGCGGACTTATTGGAGGTTTTTTCAAATTTTAGAAAGGCGTGTCTGCAAAAATGTACTGAACTACGCAAATCATGCAAAGATTATAAGTTTATCGAGGGAGTTTTCGGTTTTTGGCAGCACTTTGTAGTTGAAAAAGTGATCCCACTATGATCAAACCGGGTTCGTCGCTTGAGTCTTAAGGGGCAAGTCTTTTGAACAAAAATGGGTTTGACGATTTGTTTGCAGAAAACTAAATGCCTAGATATGTTTTTGCAAATGCCATAATAAACTGCTAGTTTTCAAGGATATTTGGGCGTATTTTGAGGAGGATTGGCTAAAAACTTCATCCAAAACTGATTAAAAAACAAGTTTTAGCTTCGATTACAAAATTTTCTATTCGGTTGGCTTAGAGAAAGTAGTTGTGGCTTTCATGTTTTACAGATCAAACGCGCACAATTATACCTCAACGTTATACATAATTAACCCGTCCCCAAAACAACCAAACCCCCGAATAGTGGAAATTGAAAACTAATAAGCACGTAAATAATTGTAGCGTGGGTTGTCCAGTCTTCCCAAATCGGTCACGGTACCCGCATGACTCGACACTACGTGCAGGAAGACGGCCATCCAGAAACGCGCCCAGAAACCGCACGCGACCGAAACCAACATTTTTATGACTTTTTCATTAGCGTAATCATCGCCGGGCGAGGGCTACCGGGAGAGCATAAGTTTTATAGGTTCATCGGCATTCGGCTCGTGGGCATGTCCTGGCAAGATATCTTCCAGGATATCTTCATCGGCACTGGGTTGGGCCAGTCGCTTCTCCGTTTCCGCCCTGTCTCGGGTCACCGACCCGTGGGTCGACCAAGCCAGACGAAGAGAGAAAGATGTCGAGGTTTTTAATGGGAAATAAATCTGTTCATTAAAAATTAGCAATTATTTCGTACGTCTACGCTGCCGGGGGCCCGCTAGTAGCCTCGGTCTGGCTCTGGTGTCCAGTGACCTGGAACACGATGTAACAAAAGGGCAGAAAAAACACCAGCGGCTCGCCCAGCATCGGGCCATCGATGTCGGTAACGATGAAATATTCTTTTTTGGGCTCACCGAGCATATTGGCATGTCGGCTTCATCTTCATCATACACGAGCGAAATAGGGAGCATAGCTTTCTCATGTGACCTTATTGCCGCAATCATTGTAATGGAGAAATAAAGAAAGACCGTAGAACGGTTATATGGCTAGACACGATGATGCCCTCGGAACACATTACACTTGAGACAGGTTATTTGACGAAATAACTAGACCGTACGGAGTGTGTATTCGGCTGCACGATAATGTTGAATCAACATGAAATTCACGAAAGTGAAGAGTACATCGTCCTTCCCGCGCACTCTCGGTTATATATCCTTGTCAATTTGCACGTTTTCTTGGGACACAGCGCACCAGCACATTTTTTTCAGCAAGCTGAGCATATGGCCTGAGCTTATATTGATTAATTTTTCGATCTATCAAACATCATCAGCGAAAGATAATAGATTCCGTCCGTGGCTCATGCTCTCTCAACGATTGGACCACCTGAGACCTCCCTAGCACCGGGGATGATAAATCTGTTCCCATCGCATCATCGTTCGCATGAAGCACCTTGGAATGGAATGGCTTAATCATTTCTGTCTCATTAATACGTACGCTTCCGCTACGTTACTCATGCCACTCTGTGCTGATAATCCTTCATTATCACCTTTTTGGCAATCGAATAAATGCTCCTGCGCTTCCGTGGCAGAAGAAGACATTCTTCTTCCGAGCCCCAAAGTGGGCCTGTTTGAAGAAAAGCACGCACAGCTCCGCGGACGAAGGAGAAACACCTCGACCTACTCCACCTACCGATCACGAGGAAGTTGTCAGATTGAGCGACACCAGTACGGAACGCACAAGGGATGATTCCGCCACCAAACCAATGTTCCTGCAAACTCTCCTTCCTCGTGGGAACGTGAAACGGCCACGATCGGTTGACTCAGCAGATTCTGCACCTGATTTTTGCTCCTTGTGCCGTCCGCCGTCCTACGTCCTTCCGGAATTCCGTCCTTGCTGGACAGCATTTTTGCAAAACGTCGCAGAAAGACAAGGCCCCGGTTCGCTAGCTTAGTACTCGGATGTCATAAGAAGGCACGCCACTCCCTCCTTGGGGAGGTTGCAGTTTGAGTATTTTGGAAAGTCATTCACTCGGTGGCCTTGCTACGACAGCCGGGAGTAGAGGACACAATTTCCAGCCATCCCACGTTGCCGTGCGGACCGTGGAATGCGTTGTGTCGAAAGTGTCTTGTCATGGGAATCATTTTTCTCGCCGTCCAAACATCTCTTTCGCGTTTCTCAAGTATTTTGTTGGAACCAGGAAGCCATGCGATGCAAACTCAAAACGGAAGTTACCGAAAAAATGGAAATGGTCTTGTCATTTGATGGAGATTTTTGTTTCAAGAACTGCTAGACAGAGGCGAACTGCGTGTTACAAGCGTTGTTAACGAGACGATGTTCTGACAAGCTCGCCACTGCCACGCCACGATACCGTTGGGACAGAGCGACCGATCTGTTGGAGTTCGTGTTCTGCATATGAAAACATAATGAGTTTTGCTGATCAAAGCTCTCGGTAGAACTGTTGAGATGTTTTCTTCAAACCGTCCCGACATTGTAGCATTTCTTTGTAATTATCCAAGTTGGAGAGACGGTTGGAAGCTTATCAAAAGATGGT
>NC_064878.1:6827500-6865000 GCF_943734665.1 Anopheles aquasalis | reverse complement strand
ATCGAAGAGTTGGGCAATGCTGGACGATGAATCAAACCACACACCGCCCTATTCCCGTTAGATGAAGGAGAAAAAGGAGGAGTAAAGGAGCACAACCGAAGAGAAATCACTGCAATTCCGGTGCGTCTGTTGTGGTGCAAGAAAAAGTGCATTCCCGCGGTCACGAATGAATTGGTGTAGCTCGGTTTTTACAGACAAAAAACAAAAACAACCCCGGACCTGGGACGCAACTCTTTAAGCAGAACAGCTGAAACGCAATAATGGAACGATATCGTTTAATGAAATGTAGTTGGAACACATTTCCGAGCGATCCTTCTAATCGTTACTTTCCCAAACTAATACCAAAAACCGAGAAACCATTCTCGAGCGACGCTCGTCGCTTCACGAATCACTCCCTTCTACCCCCTCCGTGCTGGGAGTTCGAGATGAGAAAATCCAGCCGGAAAATTGCAATCTGTGGTCGTAGTTCAGCCAGCGAAACGAAACCACAGAGCAAAGGACCTTCACTCGGGAGTTTCACATTCCCTCACCAGGGGGGGTTGGCTTGGGGGTGGCAGTACGAAAAGCGTTTAATTAAATTTTAATTAATTAAAAATTTATCACTTTCTCGTCATCTTGATGCTCACTGGAGAGAGAGAGAGAGAGAGAGGAAAGAGGGTGTTCTGGCGGTCGGTCATCCCCCTTTTCGCCCATTATCTCTGTGTTGTCGCGCTGTGTGTATTGTGCAATCGGCAGGAACCCAGGGTTGTTGTTGAAATTGGTGTCCCACACCAGGGAAGCGGTGGAATTTTCGGCGTTTTTCCGGCGCTTCGGATTCCTGGGAATTGTGATTACACCAGGCAGCCTTTTTGGCCATATCACGTTCGACAGCAACGGGATAAATCGTTTCATTTGTGGCCACCGCGTGGTGTGGTTTTGTAAAAGGACGCCGAGGTTCGCTTCGTTGCGCTAGGTCAGGTCTTGGAGGGTGAAAGAATACTGTTTACGAAAGTAAACTGGAACCTGAAGCTGGTGGTGATGCTGGTGGTGATGCTGGTGGTGCCTGAAACAATCTCATTTCTTATGATTAGCGATGCTCAGCCGTAGCACACTAACGCATCACGGGGCATCTTCTGATCCTGATCGATCGGAAAGGGAAGTTTAAATCCCGGAAAAGTATCACCGAAAGCGATGTTTATCCCTCCATCAGCTGGACAAATTTCCGTTCACTTTTCGATACTCGACCCCCACCCAAGCTGCGGTGGAAAGTTTTCGTTCGATTTTTATCGACATTATTTCCGCAGAGAGCCGGGCCTGTTTTCCATTTTCTCTTACAACCGGTTTTCCGGTTTTCAACAAATTCATCCTCACCACTCGCCGCCACTTTGAGACGCCACTGGCGGTGCCAATGATGGTAAAGTTTTCCGAAAAGCGAAAAAAATATTCTGCTTATCCTTATCTCCGGTACACGATAAGATGGTTAAGGATTTTGAGGCCGAGTTTTTCACATTTCCATTTCCAGGGGCTCCAGGTTGTCATTGCTTCAACCGAAAGTAGCTTCAGGCCAGGGCATCTCAGAGACGAAGGAATCGACGAAATAGGATTAGAGGCGTAAAATGTTTTCCAAATAATGACGCGAACGCCGGCATACCCGGTGGGCGGTTGAGGTCGGTGGGCTAACGTTAGAGGGAGTGAGATGAGGAGCACCATCAGGATGATCAGTCTGTTGGTGGTCTGTGCGCTTTACGTTGTTTTATCCGAGATGAGGAGGAAAAAAAAAATGGTGAAAATCCTCTAATAATGAGGCAAAGATTTTGATTAGCCGGAGCGTAATGGAGGTTGGTAAATTAGTTATTCTTGCAGGAAAATATTACATAATGTTAGTGGAGCTTAATGTTGTTAGCATAATCTAAATTTGCTACACAAGATTTTTTATTGTTCTGGTCAAGACTAATGAAAGTATTGCTTTCGTGTACTGCCGTCTTTAGAATTACATAATAATTAACGATAATTATAGACACTAATAGTTAGTTGCTTTCTGTCAAGACCTCAATTTTGCATTCCAAAATATGACCCAGGCTTCCTCGAGACCTCTCTGCTTTCAATTACAACCTCAATCACTTTCCATTTCCCAATACACCAGCTAATGAATGTAACTATTTCAATTCTAGCTCGAGTGATGCTGGAGAGAGAGCGTTCAGTTTTTAAATAATAGCCTCAGCACGAAACTAATTTCAATCCAGCATTCACCATTCGCACGCCAACCGGGAATGTGCCAACCGCGCGACCAACCAACCTAAGAATAGGACCAAGGACCAGTACCAGGACCGAGTTAATTACTCCGAACAAGCCAGATTTCTGCTGACAGTTCGCTTGATTGATTTCAAAGTAGATTAACACCCTCTTGGCTCGGTCCGTGCGTTGGTGCAGTGGTAGACCTCGCGCACTCGCGGGCACCATCTCTCGAGTTTTCCCTCAAAAGAAAGGAGTGCCAGCGACCGGCACTCCAGTTCCGTTCGGTTCATGCTTGCGACCGGACCAACTTTCCTATCATCAAACTTTTTAATGAATCAACAAGTCCATCGTACTGATTTTCATCGTCATCATCATCATCATCATCAGCGTTGTAATAGCGGTACTGTCGCGGGCTTGGCGCGCTTCACTCAATCACGCTGCCGCGGAGAACGTCGTGTGGTGTGGTCGAGTCGAGTGATTAATTTCAAGCTGGCTTCAAGCGTACCCCATTGGCTGGCCGGCCCGGTTGGATTGCACCATTGGATCAGAAGTTTTGCGAGAGTTACATAGTGCGCTACGCTGGTGCGCTTGCGGTGCGGTCCGAAGAATCTTAAAACAAACAAATTTAAGAGAAGCTTCAATGAGGTTGAAATTGGATGAGTTTCATCCGCGAACTCGCGCTTCCATCCGTAGAGCTCATTAACGCGAACGGCACTACTGTAGCTAACAATCTCGCGAGCGTGCCCGTGGTCGTGAGCTGAGATTTGCAAAAGTTTTGGACCACGCCAGTGCCATTCAGCATGATAGCTAGACTCAAGGCTCTTCTGGAGCTGCAGGGCTAGCGAATATAAGTGAAGATTGTAAACGGAATGGAGAACCTATCGAGCTGGAAAGCGTTGAGCACACCGACCGTAGCGCAAAAGGGCCATAAGTCGGCTCTCGAAACTCGAAGCGAAGGTTCTCGTTCGTGCAGCGATGTGTAACTTGTTTCGGTTTTTAATTTTTTGCCAGCCCACTCACGCTCTCTCTGTGCTGGCGGATGAGAGGAAGAACATGAAACGGTTTTGGGTCTCGGCCATCGAAACGAATTTGTAGCGACTTCTCTCACCGTTCCCCTCCCGGGCAGTTGTCCCACCGGGATGCAGCCAGGCAGGAAAAGGATTTTCAGGAATTCCAAATTCATCGGCAATCGATACGACTGCGAACCGAGGCTTCGTGCGGTGCGGTGGCCACGTCGAATGCGGTGAACCGGAAGTCGAGCCATTGCGAGCCAGCGTGACTAATGAGGTGAATATTTTTAATGATTTCGTTCGCCCACCATTCCGTTGTGTCCGTTGTCGTCATCGGTGCGGTCGCATGCTTCATCGATATGGCATCGGCCAAAGTGAAATTATACGCCGCTGATTCGTGCGACGTTCAGGAGGAGGAGGAGGAGGAGGAGGAGGTCGCGCTACTACTCCTTTCGCCATCCATTTTCGTTTCGAGGTTCGAAATCAACCTCTCCGCTTGTACTTAATTCCATCTCATGATGCTCCAGTTGGGGAGGAATGAGAACTTATGCTCCAAAAAAAAAAAAGGTTGAATACAAACACGTCCTCCTGTGGGGGTGCATGGGTTGATCTTCCTCACCACTAGACCGAGTGACACCTATTACGCGTAAGTGAGTGGTAAACGGTTCTGGCCAACATTCTGGGCCCAAACAACACCCAGTTGTATCACTTTGTATATGGGGACTTCTGCTCCTCTGCTGTTGCTGTTGCTCGCTGTGTGGGCAAACACCACGGGAAGAAAGAAAATGGAGAAAAGCTTTTGCTCAGGAGGTAAAGGCTCGAGGGTAATATACATATACACGGACACCGTGGTGCGTCGGTGCCACATCCGGGCGGGGTGTTGCAATCAGTGGCGTGAGCAGAATTTGAAAGAACACCCCCCCGGTGGCGACGACATCGTAGGAAGCTCTGCCGTTGCCAGGTGTCAGGCGCGATTCACTAACAGCCAATCTCTCCCGAAATCTGCTTCCAACACTGTGTGTGCGAGTGTTCGAGAAAAGGGAAGGAAAGAAAGAATTGGATCCTGTTTTTCGGGTGAGCCCCAGCGAGACCACCCACGGTGTCAGCACAACGCGGCCAGTCCACGAGCGAGAAACGATCTCAGTGTCGCTGCGTTCCCCGTTGCCAGGACATCCCGCTTCCCGGGGTGGCGCTGGGTGGTCCGGGGGGATGACTGCTTCTTAATATCATTCAATTTACAGGTTTTTGGTCGACGGGCGACGATGGGCGCGAACAGACAGAGCGGTAACGAAGGATAACGATGAGTCAAGTGTGTATGTGTGCGAGCGCATGCTGAGCCCCTCTCTACCCCCTCGGGCCAACTGCTCGTTGCCAACTACGGATACGTGATTGTTGTCCATGAGAAGGCAGAAAAATGTGGATGACGCATCTTCGCGACCGCCTTGGTCGGATGAGGTGGGCAGGAGCATAAGGTAGCGATCACGCTCAGCATGGTTTATGCTCTCGGGTGGGGTCGTCCTGGATGGCATAATTTCGTTCCCCTTTCCCTCCCAAGTTGCGCCTCTCGATAGGTTACTGTTGGTTTGATTAGCTCGAGGCACGGGACTCGAGGTTCTTAGTAGGCTGCTTGCATTGTGCTTTCTGAGTGAGTGCTTTCCATAGAAAGCCATGGCGGGCGGTTCCGATGAGGACAACAGAAACGACACATCTCAGTTCACATTGTTTTCGTTGAATTAATGCCGATACAGTGAATGCGGCAAACGGAAAAGTCGGTTATGTATTTAAGCATAAATTGGAAAGAGATTCCCCTCTGCTGGAGGTGCTCGACTCGACACACTGATCACATTGATGTTGATGAGTTTTTTCCTCCGCCACGACCACCTATATATTCACTTGCCACCCCAATTATGTGTCAGAAACTCTCCTAGTATCAGTGCTGTGTGGTGCTCCGTTGCTGCAACAAATTACATTGACAAAGCGGTGTCAGGGAGCAAGATAACAAATTTGGCCACCTGCGCCCACCTTCTATTTTTGGGGAAAGCAACACAAGCGAGACGGCAAAAAGAGAAACCAGCATTTTTTTTTGTTTTGATTCCATAATGAAATTCCACCCAACGAACGAACTTCCTTCCGGCCCGGCAACTGGAAGCTTTCAGCGTTGATGAGCATTTATGTGAAGCGCGGCGTTGCTGGTCCTGCCGTGATGACGCATGATGGCATGATGCGTGTACCTTGCGCTGGTGGCTTATGATGGTGGCTGTTTCAAAAACGCTTTTCCGTGGATCCCTCGGCATCAACTGATTGCTTCATCATCGGGATTCAAGTTTCCAGCAGAGCCTGTCCGGGGTAGCGATTTGACAATCTGAAGAGGAGGGCTTATGGTTCTGCCGCAGAGGAGCGATGAGGTTGTTGTTGTTGTGTTGTGTTGTGTGTCGCTTTTGTCAATAAGACCACTTATGCGAAAGCGGTGCCTGGAGTTCGCTGATGTGTGCTACTGATAAACAGCGAGTCTTTTCGGAATCTGCAAGGAGACTAAACAGAAAGAGAGAGAGAGAGTGGAATTCGTTCTACGGAAACACGAAAACATCTTCAGAATTGTATTCAAATGTTCATAAAGCCGAGGAGTTCCGACGAATTGGTCCCACTGTTATTGTTGAACTCCTCCAAGAGCCGCTAGATATGAGCATAAACGACGTTCGGTGGGCAGCGTTGAAGCTTCCCGGATAATGGGACCGCCATTACAGGTCAATCAACAGGAGCTGACCGCATCCATCTCGGTCCATCTTGATGCACGCACCGGAAACCCGCTTTAAACGGTGGTGATGATTGTGGAATCAGCAGTCACTCCTCCTTCTCCCGAAAACCGCATCGATTTATCGGTCGAATCGCGTTGCATTTGGGCTGCAGACAAGTCGTTCCAGTGACCGGCAACTCCCATTTGCTGTGGCCATCGTTTGGTAGTCATCTTGTGCTTGCGAAGCACGAATCGGAAGCGATTTGATCTTCGATTATTACACAGCCCACAGCAGTTCCTCGAATGATGCACCATCGGCAGGCAGGCTGCTACACCGGACAACAATGGCGGCAGCGATGGTGCTACGGACGAACTGTTGATCACGTAGACGCCCTGGAGATGATGTTCGAGTGTCGAACAGTTGAAGACGCTGCACGTGAACATCAGGAGGAGCTCCTCCTAGTATTGTCGAGTGCAGCACCAGGGGCAAAGAGTGCATGTGTGCTTGTATGTGGTGCAGAAGGTTGAGCTTGTACCTTTGTGCGGTTTGATTGGAGTGACTCGCCGATGGCACGTAAACGTGAGGTGAGTTTGCTTGGTTGATAAGGAACCGGAAAGTTGAGTTTCTTCAACATTGCATCGAGAGCAAGTGCTTATGCTTCATGCGAAAGCCTTTCTGCGTTCATTTCAACGTTCGTTCGGGTGTTCCAATCATTTTATTTGCTCTTTTCGAATCTCTATGAGTAGATTTATTATAAGAAAACTTACCACAAACCACATCTAACGTTCGAGAGAATCTTCAACAATCGCACACCTCTCGTTAAAAAGCTTTTTATGCTTCGGCTCAATATCAATTATCCTGGCCAATGGTGCTTGTTAGTTCGTCCGACATGTTAGTGTACGGATTATCAAGCATGAGCTCCACAAAGCCCGCCAGTCGGCTTATTTTCAAATTAAGCATCACTGACCCCACTCTCTCACCACGACCAGGATCACTGACAGCAGAAAGCTACGTCGTGGCCAGGCCAAGAGCTCAGCTTACACGTCATGAGCCATGAGTGCGAATGAGCAAACATAATTTTTGGGGCGGAAAAGCTGGACATCCAAATGCGATCCGATCCGCAAACCAACCGATGCGCACTAATTAGCTAAAAGCAATCCGTTGTTTATGTCAATTGGCCGCTGCTGCCAGTCGGTGCCACTGTTCGGACGCTGGCATTAGAAAAACCGGGCGCGAACCGGTCCTGGTCGTTCGATTTCGGCGCACATTCATGGTTCGTGGCCGGTGGAGGAGACGAAAAATTAAAATGCATACCCAACAACTCGACACACTCGAATTTAGTGGCCAGCGGAACGGTGCGATCGGATATGAATAGTTTGTTTTAATTAAATAGAGTGAACGAACGAGCATTTATCATAAGCCTGTCCGGCGTTGCCTGATGCCTAAGCTTGCAGCTGAGCAGCTGAACAGAAATGCGCTTGACATTCGCAATGATTGCACCAATCATCGATGATTTTAAACACAATCGGAGGTAGGGATATCGCATGCAAAAAAGCGGACATTCTGGCCACGGTTTCGGTGAGCATAAAGCAGAAAAACGAGGCCAGTCCAGATAGTCCTCTGTGTGGCCACTCACTCGCTGTTCCGCACTTGTCAACAGTTTACGATGTAATTAAAATGTTGCAAATGGCCGACAAAAATCATTTACCACTCTCTGCTCCCTTTCTCTTCGTTTCAATTCTCGCCTCGATTGTATCGAGAGACCGGATGGTGAGGGCCAGCTGGATGAATTTTAATTTTACCCAAGTGGAATAAGCAAACAGTGGCAGCCGGGGGAATTTTTGGCAAATTTTCAATCTGTCCTGCCGACTGCTGGGCTTTTCCCACGGGAGGAAAAGCATGAAAGGCTCCAAAGTGGTCGGTGAAGTGGCCATGAATAGTTTAGGGAAAGCTGTGCACGAAATGCAAAAGTAAAATCGGCGAAAATGCGCACAAAAAGACGTCCTTCAGTGAAATAAAACACTCCACGAGGACACCAGAAGTGCTTACTTGTGGAAAATCCACCACGATGCAGCGATGAGCCGGCTGGAAGCATGTATCAACCGTTTTGTGCACGCACAAAACAGACATCAGGCATAAGTATACCGACGGGGATCTGTTTTGTGGGATGCAACGCAAACAATGTTGCCGGGAACCGCCACCACCCATCCTTACCAGGACATTCCGCATCATCGCTAGCATGCAAATGAGAAAGAAGATGTTTAAGCTTTTTATGCGACCGATTGCGATGTGATTGTAACGTGTGCCCGGCCTGTGTGTCTGTGTGTTTAGAGATGAATCCCGCCCCGGGTGGGAAGCAACAAAACACAAAAATTAAACCAAAGTGCGGACTAAAGCATCGTCTATGCGTGCGTGCCTAGGTCTAGCCTATGGCATGGCTATGGGTTGGTTTTTGCGGTCGAGCCCCCGGCGCTCGCATTTGTTTGCATTTTGTCGGTTTTTCGGTTTTGATATCCTGGAGCGACGGATTGTTTGTTTGTCTCGATTGGGGATGGCTGGCTTGTTTTTTTTTATTTCATAGTTTTGTGGTCAATGCGGATTATTTGTCGGTTCGTTCGGAACCGGGCAAATGATCGGGTATTTAGTTGCTCTTTAAATTGTGTGAGATTTCGCCATTTTTGCTTAAGCTGCGAGTGGGTATATTGTGTTCAGTTGCTGTTTTAAGGGTTCTGGTACAACAATATAAAGTTTCAGAGATTGTTATCCAGTTAACACACTAGTAGGTAATAATATAAATTTTTAAAGTGCATAGAACTTGATAACATAAAAAATAAGATAAAGGATGGAAAGCAGATCAAAAATCCAAGAGACATCTTCAGTATCAATGTGCCTGTCATCATTCGCAGATGCAGAAACAATAAGCAGACGATAAAAATCGGATTTGCACACCAACGCCAAGGTAAGTGGCTAAATAACAATCTACACCACCACTCAACAGAACTCTCTCTCTGCGAGCCATCCTGTCAGCCAAGAGTAACGGATTACCGCCCAGCGGATTAGCTCACCGACCGCGTTAAGAAACATTCCATTGTCGTTTGAACGCTCGCTCCGATAAGGATGCAAAAGTGCTGCATTGCATTGCATTCCACTGCGGGCTGCTCAGCTGACCGAGAACCGTACATTATGAATGTGGTTTATGTTGCCTCCCCCCCACACCGCACGGACAAGTAGCAATCACATTGCAAGACCGAGGACCAACCATCCAATAGTATCAATTTTGCACAAACACATTCGCTCCGATTCGATTGGAGTGCGGTAACGACGACGACGACGACGACCGTGATGGTGATGGCCGTTGTCGTGCAATTCCGTCGAGTGGCATTTGCGATGACGACGGTGTTTGGTACGGAGAAGGATGCATCGTGCTCGTGTGGTTGCCGGGTCTTACCTAATCCAGACGTTGCACACGCTCCAGTTCGCGTTGTGCCGCGGATCTAGTCCGGGAACGTGCTGATGGTGCTGAACGTCAAGAAGATGAGTCGCGCAAGATTTGCTTTGGCCAATGGTCGTCGTCCTGGTCGTTGTCGTCCTCGTCGTTTCGTGCAGTGGTTCCGCCACTTCATTGCAGCTGTGCCAGTTGTTGGCTAACCATGGTGGCCAACTTCAAAAGAAAGCTTCGCCTCACGCCGAGGTCCTGTAACTGTACAAGGCATGATTACTTAATAACATTTCAACGGAAAGCGGAAAATGCTTTCGTAGCTCACTGCGATGCTCTCGATGACATGATCTTTCCGTGAGCTTTCTTAGTCACTTCCGGAGCCACGTTGGAGTGAGTTAGTGCGCGTTAAACAACTGACAGCATTGTTGAGTGCGAGATATCATCATTTATGGTTTGTTTAACCTTTTCTATTTCATTGTTTTTTTTTGTTTTTAAAAACAGATACTGAGCATGGACTTAGATCAAGCCATTATTAAGTGAATTACGTATGGCAGCAGGAAAATGTGGAAAGGAGCGAGGTGCCGGTGATTAACAACTGGACACAAAAGTGCATATTCCCGAGTGCCCGCGTTGTAATCCACTTATAAAAGCGGCCAACGCGGCCCAACGCGATTAATAAATGTGGCAATAATTGGTAAAGTAGATTTACTGATTCCCTGTTTCCCATGACCTATGGGCCACACTCCCGGTTACGGTGCTGGTTTCCAGCTTCTCCCCTCACCATGCTTCTATTGTGCGATTGGTCACCTACCCGCTGGTAGGTGGTCTGTATTTATTTTCAATTAATTTATTCAAATTTTATATTAATTATTACGACTCCACGCGACGCAATCCAACGCAACGTCACGCCACATTGGTCATCAGTTTTCGATTTCGATTTTCCCCTTCTCCCGACTGAGGACACCGATTCCATCCACCGATCGCCATTGCTGTGATCGCTTTAAAATGCCAAGTGTAAAAACGGGTCCCACATACTCCTCCGGTACGCGGAATTGGAATACATTGAGGGTGTGAGGATTTGTTTTGTATCAAAATGAGTGTGAGCTAACAAAAACAAACCCCCACACTCCATGCATTTGATGTTTGATTGCGGCCCAGCTCAGATGAGTGCATCTCATCCACACACTGATGTGCGGCGACGCGAATTGGGATGGGTTCAGGTTTTGCGGTCGCGTTGTTGTGTGGTTCCGAAAGTGCGATAATGGGCAGAGGTAATAATATCGCATAAATGTACTTAATTTGATTGAAATTGCATCGACGTAGCGCGGTGGTTCGGTGTCGGTTCGATTCGAACGGTGTGCCCGGGCAGCACTCACCAATCCTGATGCTGCTCTTTCGTCTTTCGTGAAGGTTGGATGATGAGGATGATGATGGAGCATTAATTGCGGGCATAATAAAGTGCCCAGCATTCGGGATGAGTTGTGGCTCCGTTTCAGGCTCCATTCGAGACGGGACTGTCCGATCAGACTCATGGTGATGATTCGAGGGGATAGAACGTTTCGAAGAGATAGGCTGTTCAAATAAAGAGAAAGAATTAAAGACTCTTGCGAGGTACCGCATTGCAACCCTTCTCCGTTTATGTTTTATCATGTAGACCTTTATCGCTGCAAAATTCCCACAGGTAATCGAATGCCTGCGGAAGGTAGTGATCCTTGAAAAGGTATAATAAAAAACTACACTCCTTTTTTTATAACAGCACCACAATCTCAGGTAGATAAACAACATTTATCTAATAGGTAAATAACACTTGGGAATATCAGGTACCTACTGCATCTGCCTCATGTAACATTCCGTAAGAAATACCTTTTTTACCGTAAATGATGCTCTCGAATGTTCCGGGTACATCGGCCATCAACAGCAAATTAGCTTAAATGTCGTCTGACTGAGGGGCCTAATCAGCAGTCGCAAGATGGATTTCATCGTGACCGTGTTTGGCTCCGTGCTGCTAGTGCTGTACCGTTGTGCGATGTTTCTGACCGTATGCTTCACGTAAAAACTTCGCATCCTTCGATGCTTTGCTCCGAGTGTGGCAATCAGCTCTCTCGTTCTGTGGTGAGTGCTTTATACAAAAAACACGTTCTTTCAGAGACAAAATGGTGTTGGCTCGCTGTTCTAATAACCACTTTCCATCTGTTTCATTCTTACAACCAGGCTACGAAGCGAACGATGACCAATAACAGGATGCTGCGGGCCGACGAGGAAGTGACGCGGAACCGGATTTCATAATCCGACGAATCATAAAATCATCTTCATCACTCGTGTCAGTACGTTGCTCCAATAGACTGAGACTAATAAATAGCGATTATTACAACTCAAACACCGCGTGTAGCCAGGCTTTTGATTACTTTTTGGTGGTTTGTTTGTTTCGGCGAAGGAAGGAAATTAAAACAGAAATAGGTCAACGGAGAGGAGAGGTTGATAAGTGATGCCGAGTATGCGGGCCAGAATCACCCAGACGTGTCAGATTGGACGTGTGTAATCATTAAACATCATTCGCAAGTTGTGCAAAAAAAAAAACTGCCGCCGCTAGGTTCTGAGCGTTTAGCGAGCAGCGGAATCAGTTCACGGTGGTCGATCGTTGTGGGCAGTACATACTTCTTCTAGACCAGAACGCGGAACGCTGGTCTGTTTGCAGCATAATGAGTGCGTTAGCGGCGGTATGTGAAGGGATTCGTGAGTCCGGGGAGTCAGTGCAAACGGCTCGTAATAATATTTGAGGGCGGTTTTTGAAATTTCATATTTTCAGATCGTAGTAGCCATCATCGTACGGATGGTGGCTGGCAGTACCATGGACATCCAGGTGAGCCAACCCAACTCCCACTCCTATCATCGGCAGGACATGAAACGAGGTCAGTGAGTAGTTTTGAGGGGAGGAGATTTCTTGGTTGAAATTTTAAGAGAAAATTGACTCTGTTTGCTCGTTGCAGGAGAGTTCGACTACGGTTATCACGTGAACACGGTCAGCAATCAGTTCCAGCATAAAGTGAAAGGTCCAGATGACGTCACATACGGTTGTTATGGTTATGTGGATCCCTCGAATAGGAAGCATCTGGTGTACTACGTCGCCGATCGGATGGGTTATCGAATCATCTTCCCGAATCGAGCTACGAAGATCTTCACAGCCAAACTGGCAGACAGTTTGTACGTTCAAGCTAAACCTGTTCATCCATTCAGTAGCCTTCCAATGCAGTTCGTTTCGTCTACTTTAATCCAACAGGAACAAGCTTAATGGCAGTGTGAAGGGAAAGGACTACGACGAGCGTGTTGTTGAGTGGAACAATCTGTACCTGCCGGATTCGTGCTTCCGGTTGAACGAAATTCTCGACACCGCCGCCAGTGATCAGCAACCCCAGCAGACGGTTGTACCAGCGCAACCGAAAGTCTCGCAAAATCAACAGCGACAGCCCGTGGGTCCTGTTCCATCGCAACCTGGTCAACCGGAGTTACCACGACCGACTCAGTACACAGTTCCGACCCCGAGCTACTCAGTGGATGAACCAGTGACGGACCTGTACGGAGAAGGAAGTGCCTATGATGGCCAACGACGTGTTTCCCAGGGTCCGGGGGGACTTGGAGTGATCAGTGTCCAGGAACATTCGTACCCTGGACGTCAGCAACCGGAAGTTGTACAACCAGGTTGGCCAGGCTCACTGCCGGACATCAATCCTGCCAACATCAATCTGGATCAGTTCAATGGCCAGGTTTATCCGATCCATACCGGAGGCTACGGTGGTAGCGGTGGTGAGCCACAGGGGACCGTAGGCACTGGTCAGTTGTCCTCTTATAACCTCAACATTACGCAGCTCCTCGCTCAGATCGAAGCGGTCAACTCGCAGGTCATCACACTCAATATGCTACTCGCCGGTATGGCCGCTAATCCGACGGCTTTCGCTAATGCCAACGAGAACAGTTGCCGCAGTGTGGTGCAGCTACTGAAGACACAAAACCGCACACCGCAACTCGTCTACGTACCGATCATGATCCCGTACGCGGAGGGTCAGTACAATGTTAATCAACCGATCGTACCACCGAGAACGGATGCCCAGCATCAGCGAGCTGGGCCCGGTGCTGGCTGCAAGGGATGCTAGGAGCGGTGCTGATAATGGTGCGTGCGAGCTGTATTCCTTTGGATTTGAAAAGGCTGCGGAGGGCTGATTAGATTGTACGGTACTTTCCCTCCGGTAATCATTCCACTGACTACTCGATTGTTTATGATTTGTGTGACTTCTAATCTGGTTCAAGGCGTCTTGATCCTCTGGCGATTGATCAGCCACAACAACAAACGCTACGGGGCGGACGTGTTTTGATAATAACAAATAAATAAATAATTTGAAATAACAAATAGTCAGCGCCCAAGTTGTGTGCGCTGTGGAGCGTTCAATTCAAAACATAACCCGAAGCACTTGCTTACTGCCAACCGAAGCGAGGCTGAATTATTGATGAGTGAGGTAGCCGTGCTGGGCCTAACGAGGACGATTCGGTTTCTCCCAGGGTAAAGAACATCAAAGGACTTTCCTCTAAGGGTTGAAAGTGTGACGGAATTTCTGCTCTGGTGCACAGAATTGAAATGAATAATACCTGAAGGTCATATGAATGATTAACGATCAAAAGATCTTTTGACTCCCCGTGACCTGTAGGTTAGTAGCTTATCATTTCAACTTCGGTAACCTTTTGGGTTGCTTCCCTCTAGATTGATGCTAGACATCGAATTGAAGCTCAACATCGATGCTTGTTGGATCAATTAATTAAATAATTCGTATATAGTGCCATCAATGTCAAACAACATGGTAAAATTCAAGCAAAAGATTGATAATAGAGCGACACACCAATGAAATGGCTTCATGGAATAATTAAAAGTGACATTCGATAGCTGGATGATGACCACAAAACCGAACAATCTGGCTTCATATCCTCCTCTTAACGCTTCTTCGAGCGTACTGCTCTATTGCAACACAAAATCTGGCATCTACTGAACAGGAATTACCGCACTTTTATCCCCGATCAACGATCTAATCAACCAGATAATCCCAAAACAAATGTCGCATTATTCCTGGCTACCGACAAAATACCTATCGACAGTTTTATGCTTGTCTTTGGCCAGTACATGCCACGCCGAAAGTGTTATCCGATACGAAATGGGTTTTTCATGTCCAGCGGCAACATTTCCAGCCCCGGTTTTGTCGTCTTGTGGTGCTGGCCGTGTCGAGTTTCCGGTCTCGGTTTCGCTTACATCATATTGGGCGCGTAAATTATTGAAGATGCCTGCCTGCCTGCCTGCGGCATCACGGCCAGGTAGGATGGCTTGATCCTGGATGAGGTGGATGTCGCGAGACCGCAGGACCGTGGTTACGGCTTCGGATGGATAAGCATCACTCCCAGTGTGCCGCTGTGCTGGGAATATCTGCAGCAGCTCCATGTTCGCTTCATTAGTGATTGATGCAAGAGTGGTGCGATGCAGAAACATGGTTCAATGATTTTTAATTTTACGTTTTTACATTTTTATGTTTAATTATGAACCGTTAGCCGGTGCAGTTTGGCTGGCGGCGACAGAAGTGAGTGTAAAATGGCAAACTCAATTTCGTGGAACGTTTTGTAATCAGCATAAAAAATACCGAAATTGCACGTCGAAGGCATTCTGCGGCTTCGGACAAAACCCTATCAAACGCTAATCGACCGGCAATAGAGAACTGCCATCGTGCAGGCATCTCACAACTTGACGACACTAATGAGCAAACAATGACCTGACTGTTGGCACCCGTTTCCGGTTGAGTTTCCTGGTCCTGGGCGAGCGTCCGGATAGTTCTCCGCCGGGTGTCAAACAATTACAAAGTGAAGCTACAAATTGCCTTGGTGAAACTTTTGGTCAGGGCTCAAAAGTAGTTAAAACTTCTCGGCGCCACTACCCAAGCCTGTGGCCTTTGAGGCCGAAAGCGGCTGGAAAGGATGGAAGGAAACGGTGGGGAAAAACTAAAACAAAAATCAATGATCCTTCCCAGTGCTACATAATGACCGTGTGACGGTCCCTGCTGAGACACCAGGGCCGGCCCCCCCCTGGACAAAGTTGCTACTTACCGGACAGCTTTTCATGGGAGAGACTTTCCGGTGGAGAGCAGCCACCTTGCCGTATGGAATGAAACAACATTGCCCTCGGTTCACACTGGGCGTCTCGTGTGGTTAAGCATCGTTAACGATGCTTCTTGTTGTCTTTTGTTGTCTTTTGTCCATCCTTTCCCATGCACTATTTGGCTCCGGATACTTAAAGAGTGTTTCATTTGGTCGAATTTTGTGTTTTCAGTGTGCAGGAATTGTGAAAGTGAAAGAACCAACAGGCCACAATCAAGCACCGATAGTGTTGATACTACAACAAGTAAAAACTCACACGAGAACAAAGTTTTGCCTCGAAACAATCGAGAGTCCGATGAAGCCGATGGCCTTTTCACATCATCACCATCATCATCATCACCACCATTGGGACCCATAATGGGGAAATTTTGTAAATCAAGTGATTTGCGAGAAAATAGGCAAGTTTCGACCAACAGGCGAGTGGTCCAAAAAGTTTCCTCTTTTGTGTTGTCAGAGAACAAAAAACTCAACAAAAACCCATGTGCGCGTGCCATTTGTAAACGTTTTGATAAAACCATCCCCAAACCCTGCGTCCCGTTTAGTGTCCTTTTGTGTGGAGTGTCCGTCGATGACACAAATGCCATCCCAGTAGACTGGGCCCACTGCTTTCGACAGTTCTTGAATGAAGTGGCCATTTTGAATTTTACACCATTTACCAGCCAATCTACTCTGGGCACATAAAATAATGTAAAATCTCATATTAAATAGATTATGTTTAAAGTAGTAAAATGATGCCTTTGCCTAATCCACGAGCACACAAACATTATTCATCCTTTAGTGAGGAGGCGTAAGCGAATATTAATGTGCTAGTTGTCTGTGTGCGTTTAGGAGCTTAGGCGTGGTGTCACGGTACGGCCATGGTCGAGAGCCGTGTGCCCTCTGATTTGGACTGGGTTGGGAGTGGCAAATTGTGTGCTAATAAAATTTTAAACACTCCAGCACGCTCGCTCGCAAATGAATGTAATTCGCCGGATGTCTGCAATGGGCGCCACCACCACACAGGGGACAGGTGATAATTAAAACACGATATAGAAAATCTACATTTCTTCATTATAATCCATTTTGTGTGTGGCTGTGTGTGCGGGCAGGCCCCGGCTCAGGTGTTCCCGGTTCCCTTTTCGACGGAGGCAGACAGCTGTGTGCCATTGGTGGATTTCGAAATCCGGCACAAAACTTGGTCTCTCTTGGCAATCGAAAGCAGCGCAAGGACGATGCCTTATTTTTCCCTCCCCTGGCCTGTCCTGACAGTGAGTTTCCGCATCTTTACGAGGCGAGTTCCAGGAACTAGTGGGGGAAAGAAGGACCAACAGATGCAGAGAGCGCATGAACTACGGGAGCATGAACTCCGTCGGCAATATCTCAACTCCCAAAACCCAATCTCGGGCACCGAGGGAGTGCAGTGTGCGCGTGTGCGCGCGTGTGTGCAGATGTTACTATTAAAAGTTTATTAAAGGATGGTGAGAACTTTTCGTTTTGATGAAGCATGACGGGTTGACGTGGCGTGGTGGCTTTGGTGGCAGTTGGGGTTGGAAGCGGCCAAAGGGAGCACTATGGCGACCCATTTCCCCCTCACTGGGATGCACCAGCTGCATCCAGCTGCACTTTGCGATATTAATGGTCCTCGGTTTCGACTCTAGGCGGTCGGCTCGCGTGCTTGTGACGTCCTGGGATAGAGGTAAGTTTGTTGTAAGCCGTTAGTGGCCGTTACGGCGTGAAAGAGTTTGTAGGATTTCTCGTGAAGGAGTTGCTGGTCCTTAAACTAAAGCCGGTTACTGTGTCGAGAGTTTGGTTCATACTTTAAAATAAATAATGTTGACAAAGTTTTTTTTTCAATCCAATGTGTCCTTGATAAAATTCCTTCGATACGTGTTTCCCGCAACATACTTTCCATGCGATTGAGCAACGCAATGTACTCGTAATGATTGATAGAATGGAGACATTTGTGTGATCCCGGCGATGAGCTGTAAAGCCGGAATACAAATACCCTGGAACCTTCCACATCGACACAGTATATCCCCCTATCAAAATGTGGGATTTCAGTTGAAAGTTTTCCATTCAGTGTCGCACAAGCTATTTCATCCCCTGCCAGCATCCGGTGGAATGATGATGTGCAGTCGGGAAATTGTTTCATTTTTCCAACCCGTCAATTGCTTGTGCTGCGCGATGAGGAAAACTATTTCCACCAGACAAGAGAAAGTTTTGTCATGCAACGGACAAGGGGTGGTGGTGGGGGTGGGGAAAGGGAATGCCAACCTTCTACATCTCTGAGCTGTCTGGTTGCTTGGTGCCTTGGTAAATCTTCTCCGAAAATCCGTAAGACGTTCGAATACCAACGGGAGGAGGGGAAACGACGGAAGAACCGCCTCGGGGTGCAACTTAATCATAATTCTTCTGCTCGGTGCGCATTGTCTTGCCAGCAAGCACCAGGAACTTTCCGTGGCCGTGAGATGCATAAAAGAAACCCCTAAAAAGCACGCGGGCAGGAAGAAACAGAGAATTATTTGCAATTCTCGTAGCTTTGGAGGGGCTCGGGCCGTCGATGGATCATTTCTCATGGCGTACTTGGACGTTGTTCGTCGGCTGCCAGCAGCAGGAGCAGGCGCAAGATTGGTTTTATTGCTTTGCGAGCGAATCAATTTCGCAAATTCCTTTATTGGAAAATCAAGCAACGGGACCACCACCAATCCGGATCGTGCGTTAGCGCTCGGTGTAAAGTTACCAATCATTTGTGTTCAAGTTTTTTTTTTTGGGAAAATAATTGAAGTATTATGATTCGTAATAAATTATGCAGACAGACGAGCGGCTTGATGATGTCATCAAGAAAGTTGTCTTTGTTATTGATTGGTTTGTGCGCTCGTGGTACTCGTGGAAGTTTTTTTTACGCTGGATAGAACAGCGAAATGATAGAAGGAAGGGCTACCGGTTTGTTCTCGCATTCGTTTATTTAAATAATAATAATTTACATTCCATCCCTTATTATCTCTAACAACAACTCTTCTGTCGCCGCCCGGGCACCCCGGGCACGCAAGCACTCACACAGTTCAATTATCACCCCAAACGCCACATCATTACATCACCAAGGTCAACATGAAAGCACCTCACGGCGGCGGCGGCGGTGGCGGATTGGTTCATCATCATCAGCTACCGAATCAGTGGCCGCTCAAAGACAAACAAACGGCCAAAGGGAAGGGTGGCCGGGCACTCGCCGTTCAAACACGCGACTATCGCGATTGCCAAAATGTCAACATGATTGTGCTGTCACCCGAAACGATCACTCTTCCCCTTCCTCGCGGACCGGTCGGTCTGATCGCCTTATTTGCACGCACTACAGGACTTGGCGTACGCGTAGCTCGCGGGGTTAATTGCGGGCTTTTGTTCGGCGGTGGCTGCGGCGGCTGCTGCCACACCGTGAATGCCACCTTCAAGGTAAGGCAGCATGATGGGCACGTAGACGAGCAGCGGAACCGGCTGCTGGATGTTGAGCAGCTGTAGAACCTGCTGACAGGTGTCGCTCACGTTCGGGTGCGTCCCGTTGCGCTGCTGATCATCACCATCGATCAGCCGGTGAAGGGTTTCGCTAACGCGCAGCACCATCTGGTTGATCGCTTGCATCTGGGCGAGCAGATCTTCCGTCGTGCGCCCGCTGGCATCGCAGTTGCGATTGATTGGGAAGACGAATCCATTGAATTGACCGACGGTGTTGGGGAACTTGGGTTGGTGAGAGGAAAATGGTCCGTTCGCTGTACCGCAGTTCGATGACGGCCGGGGATCAGGTACGCTGGTGGTGGTGGTCTGTTCAAACGGTGGACGATACGTTGTGGCAGAGGGGAAACCGTCCTGAGGATCCACTGGATCGATCAGCAGAGCTGGCGGTGTGTTCTCCACTATCTTTGGCTGAGGTGTCGTTGCTTGGGCCACTCTGGGATCATCCGTTGTTTTGGTGTCTCCAGAACCACGATCATTTCCATCCGATGTCCCGTCACCGTTAGATTCCCCATTAATGTCTACATTGATGATGGATCCACCAGCAGAATGGTCCAGTTTGCCAATCTCAACAGCTGCTGGTCCCCATTCCAGATTAGGATTGCTATTTGCTCCAGAATTCGATACAGCATTAGCGTTAGTGTTGTGCGGTGAGTCCGGATTACCATTGTTTTGAGTTCCTCCGAAAGAATCGATACCATTCCCGTTCACGGTCGGTCGTACGGTGATACTTGGCCGATTAATGACTCCACCAGTGGTGCTCGTTGTTTTCTGTGGTGCTTGCGTCGGTGGTGGGGTAATACTGACGATCTCATCCAATCGTCGACAGGTCGACGGAAGGTAGAGATCGTTCCAGGCGACCACTTTCTCATCCAACTTACGGCCCTGCAGGTCTGCATCGAGTTTACTCCTACAAAAGGACCAAGAGCGGCCAGTTTAGAGACAGTAACAATAGGTAGCACAAGCCGCAATGGTTTAGACACTTACACACTGTTGGCCACTCGATCGGTGAACACTTTTGTTGGTTGATCCGGTGCCAGCAATCGGTAGCCCAGTCGATCGGCGATGTAGTACACCAGATGTTTCTCACCCATTGGATCCAACCAACCTGGAAATCAGATACCAACCCTAATGAGAACATGTTTTCCAATAAAACCACCACTGAACCCACCATAACAACCGTACGTGACGTCATCGGGACCTTTCATTTTATGCTGAAACTGGCTGTTTACTTTCTCCACCTGGTAGCCGTAGCTGAACTCATCTGCAATCGCGAACATACACATTAGAAACTGGCGCAATGAGCTGTCACTATTATATTACTTTTTCCAAAGCTCTGCTCATGGTACAGCTCGGAATCCTTCTGTTTAAGCTCGATGTTGTACGTATCATCTAGCGACGAAACCAACGCGACCACGCAAAGTATCACTGTCCCCGAGAGGAGCTGCAAACGCGAGAGTGAAATACATAAAATGGGATGTAAGCGGTACATAACGCATCGAAAGCATCACTCACCGGCACCGCCGGTCTGCACGTGGCAAACATCATCGCCACCAATTAGCACTTTCGATTGACCGTGAATAGGCGAGCTTCAGGAACTTCACTTTCGGTTGTGTAAACGAATACGCCGTCCAGTCTCGTCTCGAACGACGACTCTATCCCAACGTCTCGAGCTTACGCACTGAAGATGCAACCGTGCTGGACCGTCAATTTAAAGCTTTTGCTGATCCTCCGTACCGCAGGGGCGGGGAGATGGACCACGATGAATCAATATTTGTGTGGCTCTTATTATCTTTTTTTTTTTTGGCGCAGCACATGTCGCACTTGGCACTGGGGCAGGATGGTGGCCACCACCACGGTTTGGCGGCGGTTCTTGATCTAATTCCCGAACCGGATTTCTCGCGAGTGTGCTAAGGAGTGCTCGAGGTTTTTTTTCGGGGAGGGGCAGGAGGTGAGTTTGATTTATGGAGCTGCCGGTAAATAGGTATGACTCGTTTTGTGGACCAAATAATTGACCCCCCGGGGGGGTTGGGTGCGTAACTGAGTGGCCGGTTCGGTTGGAGTGTCAGAGACTGAAAATCCCCCCGCCGGAACGTGCAGAAGGTCGCCTCGGCCAGTAGTGGCCTAGCGTCGTTAGCGTCGTGAATTGTTTGATTTGCAATTTAGCGCTTTAGTTGTGGTGCGGTTGCAAGTTTGGCATTTCGGCGGGTCTCGTCGTCGTGAGCGTGCCCAGGAAAGGAATCGGATCGGTGATCCATCTGGAAGCGGAATTCTTAAGATCAACAATGCGCAATGATGATGAGATTTATGTTTCAACAGCATATATTCTTAGTCATTAATGATGAGACCATCCGTCGATCTGCAAATTCCCTAGGTCAGTGGACCACCAGCATCATCGGTTGAACTTCTTCATAAGCGTGTCTAGTGCTACTTGAAATTCCTCAATGCCAGAACACGGGACGGCGAATGGAATGTACAGCTGGACTGTTTGTTCAGCGCCACCATTGAGCGGCTCATTGCAGACAGCCGGTCGCAGCCGTGTTGAGTCACACGACGAAGATTTTGGCTGATCTCGGGGTGGTTCAACGTACACCACGCTGTGATCGTTGCTGCTCTGTACCGTTTCGGCCGAAGCTTGATCGGCAAAAGACGGGAAGAGTGGTGGCTCAAGGTTTCGCGTGAGTGTGCTCGATTCGGCCGCATTATCGACGGAAACCCGTACGTTCGCTGGACCAGACGGACGGCAGGCAGTGGGGAGTGGAAGATCCTTCCATTGAACTGTGATTCCACGAGGTCTTCCTGATCTGCTTGTGAGAGGATTCGTATCGTTAACTATCGTACACAAGGGTAAAAGGTGCTTCGAACTTACTCATCAATTGCTCCATTAGCTGGAAACACGGTCACCGGTTTCCCAGGGAGCACTGGCCGATAGCCAAGACGATCGGCAACAAACAGGGTGAGGTGCTGGCGACCTTCGGGATCGAGATGTCCGTAACAACCGTACGTCACGTCATTCTCGCCTTTCCGCTTGTGCTGGAATTGTTCGTTTAGGTTTTCCACCTGATATCCGTACTTGAAATCATCTGCAAGAATAATACAAACGATCAATATTACAATCCTTTGACGCCGTCGAACGATTTGGTGCTCACTTTGCTCATCCTGCTGGTCATGATATGATTGTGCGTTCGGAATGTTCACGTCGATGTGATAAGCTTCTGCCACAATGAGGAAACCAACTATCAACTAACAAAACAAGAAGAGGTTAGTGACCGATCACCGACCGGTATTCCATTTATCGTTACTCACAAATGAAATGAGCTGCATTGTTGGTGTTACACCTGCGGTTTTTCATTCGCGATCACAGAAAACACTTGAAAGGGAACTGGGTATCACGCTGAGCTTTATTTTGGACAACTTCTCACCTGTAGCTACCCTCAAAGACTGACATTCGATCGGTGTTCGATTGGTATAAATAATCCAAACCACTTCGGGCGGAATTTCGATCACAACGCAGATCGCAGGTGGGTTGTTAAATTCTTCATTAATTAGACCACGATTGCGATACAGTCGCTCCAATCGTCCGGGGTGTTAATTGGTGTTCTGCGACGGTTTGATTCTTTGGCATCTAGACAAAGACTGGAAAGGGGTTTTAAAAATAGGCCCACGACTTTGCTAGTTCCGGAATCAAGCCACTAACGGTTGGGCAAAATAAGATACATTTCTGATGGTATTTTGCGCATGATCTCCGATGATCGAGAGACAGATGTGAGTAACGCTTTTCAGACGCTTGAAATGAATCATTCCCCGACGGAGAACCCGGTGTGATTAGTGTTCAATTAACATGATCTTTTGTGGTAAACAAAACTCTCGCAGTACGGTGTTTCCCTTGGAAAACGACAGGGAAAAAACCAGGGTCATTGACATACCCACGGCACTACAACTATTGCGCAAACTCTCACGCGATTCCTGGTGATTTTATTTAAAAAAAAAAACAAAATCAAAACCGAATCCAATCCACTCCTGTGCCGTTTCGGTGTTGTGTGCCAAATTCGTAAATCGCAAAACATGGAATGTGCTAAACGCGAAAGTCAACCCGATTTATGGACAACTTAGTACCTTTCGGGGTGCCTCCAGCGTTGCGTCGTGATTTGTTTCGCAATCCCCTCTTTTTTACGTCCACATGTCACCCAAAGCGGCCAAGGGTAGCCGGGAGTATCGTTTGCAAACAAATGACTTTGCTGTGGGTTATTGTGGCAAATGTTTCGGTTGGATGGCAATAAATCCCCTCGAAACCGGGCGCATCCCGGACATGTAAAGTAATGTTGCTGTTGCCTTTTTGTAGAACTATTTATCGGAGCAAGCTTACAGTGGATTATAAGCCGTTTAGTTTAGGTTTTGTTGTCCAAAAACTTTTGGTTTATGTTGATATGCTTGAGCATCGAATTCACTTCCAGCGCTTTCGTTTAATTTCCTTTCTAACGAGATTAGTTAAAACTCAAAAGCGAACCAATCGATCGTGTTTGTGATTGTGATGACTACGTAAACCTTTAAGTACCACCAAATTGGATGAAATTATGCGGTGATGCTGATGCCGATTTGATTACCAAATCCAACATCGCCCGGCATGCCGATAACTGTCATTTCATGTCTTACTAACCAGTTAGCCAGCCATCGCCAATGGCGCCTCGGGGGGCTCGGACGTAGCGTGTGAAGCATGTGTAATCCCTTCACCAAACACCTCGTACACATTGACACACACTGGGCACACAATCCCTTCCGGAGCATCGAGCGCCAGTTGCCTGCATCACGAGTGCGGCGTTATGAACCGCCACAGGCACCAGCTCCGGCCAGTGGGCGCATTGATGCATTGTAACGATGACACGCGCCGCTGCCACGATGCAGACATTAGAACTGGATCAACAGCCCGTCCCTTCGTGATTGGCACACCCTCATCCTGCATTGCTTCGGGTTCTCCGACGCTAAAGCTCTTCATCAAACGCCGCGAATGCTGCCGGGAGGATGATGCGGATCAATGATGGTGGATTGACTTTCGGGTCAGCAGCGCAGGGGGGGGAGGGGGGTGGGGGCACCATTTTGCTCACCATAAAGCGATGCGCAACACATCAAACGTGCTGATAGTGAGTTGAAGCGTAAAGTTGTTTATGATCCACACCGCAGCATGTTTGCATCAGGTACTGTGCGCTGGCAGAGCGCTGATGCTGATTGTTTTACGATGAAAGCGAAGCCTTTTTACAGATCCTGTAGTGGGATGCGGGATTCGTGTTGCAACTGTGTTGCAATTGATTTTTTTTCGCTCCAAAAACGGCCACACGCCTCGCAGACTCAACAGACACTAACAAACAATCAAGCACCAAATGGGATGGAGTGGGGAGGTACTCCTTGCGATAGGGGCCCCATTCTGCGCTCGGCCATTGTTCGGTCTAGTTTAGCGAACTTTCACGGTACGCTGCCACGTACCACTCGTTGGCATTTTGGCCTTTTCCACTGGGAGGTAGTGTACGGGTGGATGACGGGGTGGTAAAACGGTTTTATCATTTCATATTAGAAGCACTTACCTGCCTGTCGCCACTTCACTCGAGAGGCAGTGCAAGAGGAGGAGAGGACTTGGGCCACTCCAGGGGCGTTTCATGTTTTCGGTGCTTCAGAGACCGCTGCTAGTATGCTAGTGGCTCCATGGTGGGTTGGCCTAGCCTGGCCTCGTGTACTAGGATGGTGGTGAAGGTAAACTTTATTAGAAAATACATTTTGCGTACAAAAGCTTCGAGTTCGTTCGCCGATGCGATGATGGCGCCCTGTCAGCAGGTTCTGCTGTTTGCGCCCGGTACGTGCACGACCGACCGGGCTTGGTCGATTGTTTTGCGCATAAATTGTTGCTCCCAGTGGTGCAAACCTCCCACCCGCATCAATCCACTTTCATCTCCGGGGAGCTGTTGAAATCGATCACGGAATCAGGGAGCGTGTTCCGCGCGGCTGCTGCTGCTGCTGCAGCCGCCTGTTTGTGTGCAGCGTGAACAGTGAAATTTGATTCAATTAATCTGAACAACGGACCACGGAAAAGGGGGGGCTTTGGAACTGTTTGCTGCTGTTGTTGTTGTTGTTACCCTTCGAAAGCAAGATTTGTTATTGATTTTGCGATAAATCAATTGGCGATGTTCGGCTCGTTTGCTGGTAACTGTAGAGGCAATTTGGTTAACTAGAAGCATGCTGAAGCTAAAGCTGTTGCTGCACGATAGCACACCCTTCTCTCGCTTACTTGGCGCCTTGCAATATTTATTTTAAGCTTTCTTTCAGACGTTAGTGTACGATAGCAACAGTCTAAATCATATCAACACGCGCTGGTAGCGAATACTTCACCCAGACTACTACGTTAAAAAGGGAGAAAGGATAAGAGTGTCAGAAATAAGTATAAATGAACTCACTGAGATTAAATAAATCTATTTTTTATCATTTTATTATGCTCCATGAACATTATATTTTTATAACAAATTTATTTTTTATCATACATTCAATGATATTCCGTTTTGACCATTTTTATCGATAAACTCGCTATCGTGTAACTGATACTCTAAAATAATTGAGCAAAAAAGTGCAACCAACGCGATAAGGAATTGTTGCTACTGAATCCTGGTTACTCTTTGTTAAGGACCCTTTGAGCAAGAACTAAACGATCGGCACTCTATTCAACAGAGCACAGTTCATTCATCATTCAATTGCGGAACAATTGGAAAAGCAGTTCCACGGAAACCCCCTTGACCGGAGAGAGTCACCGTCGATCCGCAGCCGATTAAGCTCGCGTACATTGTTACCCCGATTCCCACGGATTACCATCCCTGGCGTAATCTGATTGCACGCGGTCCTCAAGTATCAGTAACTCACTCGCTACAATGCTGGTGAGACTTTGCGGCACACTGCTGTCGACAGCCGGGGAAGGGACATCTTTTGTGTCATCAAAGGAATTGGCGAAATGAAACGAAAGCTCACGAGTAGTAGTGGCCAGCATTCCGGTGCCACATCCTGACCTGACGAAGAGGATTGCTTGGAATTGGTCGTTCCCGGATGGTGTACGGATACTGACACTGTGGATTGCGTTGTTGGTCGGTTAGGTGATTTATGAAGATTTAAGAGCATTCTGTCGGTGCTAAACGATGAAGCTGCCGGAGCTGCTACCTGGCTGGCAAGCTGGTAATCGATTTTCTTCGTTCGTTAGACCAAAGAGAGGGACAGGAGAGCAGATGCGGCGCAAATCATTGCGGGAATGTCGATGGCGTTCCGTTTTATTGGCCAAGGCGTTCGTTTAGGAGTTGCTGCTGCTGCTCCTCGTGGGCACCCAGAACGGTCGTTGTCTTGGGTCAAACGCAGACGCTACTTGTGCCTTCTCAGAAACGAAGAGGAAAATGTCTTTTACGATACTTATCCCCAGCTCCTGGAGGATGGTTTACCATGGCCTCTGTCTCGGCGTTCGGTTGGGCCAAATGGCTTCACGTTTTGAGGTTTGCTCCACACCTTAGTGCCCATGGTGGCCATCCTGGACCAACGACTGCACCTTATTGCAATGCCACAAATTCCGGGCTCGAGCTACCAAGGCAGAAGAGGATTTAAATCCTCACCACCTTTGCAGTCGATGCTGAACATCTCAGCCCCTACCTCCCCATTTCGGAGGAGCAATTCCAGCGCAACTGAATTACTTGGAGCTTCGTCTTGGCTTCACCTTTTTGCATAGCCACCGGCAGGCAGATAATCTGCGTCCCACGGTTCCAAGGTAACGCCCGTTACCGTTCTACTGCCTTTGCTGTTCTGTTTGCTTCCTGTTTTGTGGTGCGGTTGTGGTAGGGTCGCCCCCTCCAAAAACCCTGGAACGGTAATCTTCGTCTTGGGACACCCCGACAACAAAAGAAATAGACATTGAAGACACCTGGCCGGGGATAACGAATTCCTTCTACGTCAAATGGTTCCGATTTGCTTGATTTCGATTAACCCTTCGCAGGCGCCGCAGTATACGCTTTCCTTGGAAAATACGGTTTGTGCTTCAAGTCTTTAAAGACATTAGACAGCCAGGGGAGCGCAAAGGGTGCCGCCATGTATCGGAGACTGTGCGCAGACTTTTGACTTCGTTTCGTAGTCTCTGTTCTCGCTGGAATGAAACAAAAAAGCCCACAAGAAAAGGAAGGAGAAGAAGCCACTCTAAGCAGAAGTAGTTCATTCGACAGTTCGTCAGACAGTTGGCAAAAGGCAATAAAGGACAAAACGCGGGGGTCAACAGTACGGGACAACCGGAAGCATGGCCGGTGGCATAGCACGATAATGGTAGCCATAATGTGGAAAATTTCCACCATCTAACTTCCGGCATAGAAATGGACTGAAAGTAGCGCTAGCACAAGAGAGAAAGAGAGAGAGAGCGAAGAGCGAAAATCGGGAAACAGGAAAAAAACAAAAGTGGAAATTTGGGGTGACCGCTCCGCCGGCTCCACGCTAGTAGCCGAAATGGGGGAATGCATTTGCTAGGCGACAAGACAAGACAACCTTTCTCCGGTCGCCGGGAGTTGCGCTGAAGATAAAAGATGAGGCCCGGGCAGAGACGAGACACTCGAGAGACGAGAGCGAGGGCGAGGGCATAGAAATTGTCATATTTTGCCAGCTTCTAAAGGGGGGAAAATGAAACTTTTACCATTTTCTTCCAATGTCGTCGTCGCCCGGTTGAGAATCGTGTTGAGTGCGCGTCCTCCTCGAGTACGCAACGCTGGTCTGGCTGGCAACAAAGAACGGGATAAAATATCAAACGGAATATTGGGGCTTTCCCCTTGTCCTGCAATCCCCCCAGGCCAGGCGAAGAGTCACGCGAAACACGTGAAAATCGTCCCGATAACCGGTGCTGGAACACCGGAAGCAACCGTTTGGTGCGTGATAAAAAGTTCCACTTTACGACGCACGCACGCCACCGGCTTCCGGTCAACCGGCTCCGACTCTTCCTCTCCGGGATGGGAATTAATAAAACATTAGTAGTTTACTTCGGTGTCGCCGGGAGATTACTACTACTAGAAAGGGAATAAATATAGAGGGAAGTGGGCATTTGAAATTGCACGTTTAACGATGGAACAGTGGTTATGGGAGTTTGGGGTTCTTGGGGGGTCAGATGATAAAATATGTTGTTTTCAGACAACGTGCCGGTAGAACGCGACCATTCAGGCGTGATAAGGGGATGGTTATGGTGCCGAATACATAGTTTGGTGTCGATGGAAGACTCCGTTTCTAGTATTTTGTTGCAGAATAACTGAATACTTATCGCCCTAGAGCGATTATCGTCGTTGAACTGTTGGATCTTGGGCTAAGAGTGCTTAGTCTCCAAGTGTTATTGGTATTTCTTGCGTCTTAGGCGATACCGATGCGTTTTAGTTCTTCATTTTCATCGCAGTAGCCATTTCCATTACTTTTGGATAATTTTTCATGGTATTCGTGATGATTTTGGAAGTTCCAGTAATTGTTCTGGTGATAGAAGCCCAAAATATCAACCGAAAACCACGAGTAGTCAATATGGCTGAGAGCAGTCTTCTCAAACAGTCTGGAAAATTGATACAGGACCCTTAACTATCGCCGAAATAATTCCCTTTTAGTGCTTCGTGTACACTACCAACGCAATAAAATGCCTGATAGCTTCCCTCCGTAATACGTAAAACTACTTAAAGCGCGTTTTATTTGAATTTAATGTTTACAACCTAGCTGAAGCATTCTCCGAAGCATCCCGCTCAACGCGCTTGAACTCGTGAAAGCATCAAACGATCCCGTCGACGAATCCTAGAATCGTTTAATTCCTGAACCTCGCTGCTGCTGCTGGAAAATGATTTACATGAAACAAGCAACCACCATTTCGCGGGCGCGCTCGCTTCTCTCGCACACGATCGAATGGCTTCATAATCCTTGGTGCGACCTCCGGCCGCCGACCGGCCTGCCCCCCGGGCGGATGTATTTCAATCAATTACCATCAAACGGCTTCCGCTGTTGTTGCTGCACCACCACCACACACGCGGCGTGAAAATTGCTCGTAAGATTTCGCGAAGGCGTGCAAGTTCGCGGCTTCTCGTGGCGTGGCGCGATGTTGATGATGATGATGATGATGATGGTTGCGCATAATTTCGCCTTCGCTCACTAACGAAGAGCATTTGTGCTTCCGTTTGTCGGGAGCGATACCGAAAACCCATACCGACGCTATTACAACAGACTGTTCCACTGACTGGGCCGGCGGTTGGTTATTCACCTTGCGTGGCGAGGGCTGCATGAAGATTTATGAACGCACAGCCCGTTAATTGTTGTTACCGTCAACCGACGTGTGTTTGTTGCGGTAAAGCAATAATGTAACCAGCATGTGGTGAGCGGGGTAGGTAAGGAAGGTAAGGTTGTTGGAGTATGTATGCCCATCATCAACACTTCAATGGGTTTGGCTCTTAACTCAACAAAGGATTACCGCTCATACCCTGGCGGTGTGCTCAAGGTGCAAGGACCTTATGACACCATTAAACAAACCTGGAACACGTGGATGCTGGCGTCGCAGACTGACGTAAGTCCTGATTGCAGGCCGGCATTCAAGGCTGACCTAAATGTTTGCCAGAGTCGCCTTACCGATGGAGACGAACGTCGTGGAGATGAAGCTCTAGACTCGAATCCTTCACTCGGGTGCAGCCATCATCGTTCGCTGGAAATCGTTCCACTGTCAATTTCAGTCGACCCGATGGATGCCATTGAACCATTAATCGGGTCGGAGCCATATACAAGAGCACGCACGGAACGAACACTGCACAACTGCAGTCAACTGCAGCGCATCGGACCTCATACGCCTTGCAATGGATGGTGATTTATCGTCCATTTCAATAATTGATTCGTTCGTTTGCGGTGCCGTTGTTGGGGATGGAAAGTAAATAGAGGTGTGCAGGTCCTGCCCGTTATTGTACGCTAGCTAATGCTGAGTCAACACTCCGCAGTCGTCCTTACTAGCGAGCTCGTTATTCCGTTCTCGCTATGGAGCGCTTCTTTTCTTAAAGTAACATTACGTCGTATCCTATGGGAACACCGAGAGCTCACTAGCTTCGTTCAACTCCATCAAAGCATAAAACTGTGATCATGTACCCCCTCCCTGGTGGTGGTGGTGTGCCAAGTAATCCCCTTCGCGCATAAAAGATGTCAATTTTGCGCGCGTTTATGGTCCCGCGAGACCTGTTCCGTCGGCTCCTCGTTCCCCCACGGATGGCACATCGCAATCCATTAGCTGAGATCGGAATTCGATGGCCACCGGTTTTACTACCGATGAGCCGGAGAGTGACGAGGCGAGCGAGCGAGCGAGCGAGTGTTGGTTGACCAGGGTTGATTGTTGTTTGTGAGAGGAAAGGAAGCTTCTAGGCGCCATCTAATAGCTTGTCAAAAGGAAAACGATAAAACGGTCGCATTCAGCTCCAAGCATATTGCTCATATTGTCCACTGTGGACCCTTTTCTTTCCACTTCTCCCCCTCCCCAGGACGTTACCATGGTACCATCTAGATTGATTCGATGGCATTATGGTCCTTGGTTGCTTCGGTGGAGGAAAATGGGCTCGATTCGATGTTACTCGTTAAAAGTTTAAGCAGTAAATTATCGTTGTTCACCGCGTTTAGTGGAAAATGGCAATATACCGGTGTCGATGCGTGCGAAAATGGGCGCCAAGATGACAGGTTTCTGATGAAGGACAGTAATAGATCTTTTTGGGCAGTTTGCTGTTGCTCCGTTACGAGATACTATTAGATGATTCCATTTTTTATGGATGTTTGTTATGATTTAGTTGTTCCCAAATTGATCAGGTGATTGGTGATTCGGTGCGTGTGTATCACCAGGAATCGTTTGTTTGTGCGCTGGAATTTGATATGAATAGATTCCGAATTCCTTTGAAGGAGTTTCTCGTGGCTCGTGGCAACAACCGGCGCATGAATCGTCATTGAGCTCACGGATCAGCACTGCAGCACTGTCCCTGGAATGCAAACACTCGTGTGTCACATCCTCAAAGAAGCTTCCTTCAAATGCAACGAGCAAATGGCAAGAAACAGTGCGCCAGAGACAATACCGGACCGGCAGACAGACACCATCGTGCCAATAATGGTGCTCGGGTTTTAGAACAGAACACCCACCCGTATTCCCAGTGGGGTTTCCCGGTGGGCGTGTAAACATGGATACAGTTTGACAAACTCCCGCTACGAACCCGGAATCCAACGCAGCACCACACAGGAGAATGCCTTCTAGTGTTGCTGCTGCTGCTGCCGTTGCTCGGAAGAACGGTACGGACAGAGTCTCTGCTTCGTGAGCTCAAGATGGATACAACTGCTGACGATCGTTGCTGAGGAGATCTTGCAGAGGACTGCCGTCACTGTGTGCAACACACACTCCGAGCACCGAGGAAGCTAATCGTGTTGTTGATGTCTTATCATTATTTTATGTTTTGTTTACATTTCATTCCATTTCGAGTGGCGTAGCGCGGTTCTTGCCTCGAAAGGTGGTGCCACGTAACCCAGAACGCTTCTGTTCACGAACCGGAGCACCGAAAACACCCAAAATCGCAGCAATAGCAACGGTTATTTATTTGTTGTGACATCCTAAATGGAACGGCAAGGTTCATCTTTCCGGCGCTTTGCTTTGCGCTACATAATTCGAAACGATAATAAGCATTCGCGTTGGATTTATTTTAATTAAATAAAGGTGAAATCGAAATCAAAAACGGGATTTCTCTCTGTGTGTCTGAAAACAGATGGAACCCGGAACGCGGTCATCGCTCTAGGGATGAAATAGCATGGAGCACCATGGTGCGTGTCGGAAATGGTCACTCATACATCTCCATTGCAGCTTTTTCGAGCAAATGTTTCGTTAAGATCCACCGAAAGGCCCAAGGTGCACCGCCGGAATGACACGCGGAAGTGGACCATCGGATCTGCATCGCTGGGCGAAGTGTTTTGCGAAAACGAAAATTTATGCAACGACATATTATGTAGCGCACATCGGCAACGGAGCATGTCCCTCACAACAGGCGGTTGGGACAAACCAAACCAAGCCAACCAACCAGGACAATGACGAATGGTTCCTGCTTCATTACCTGCCACGTGCCCTACGGGAGGGTCCAGAAAGGCTCAATTCCTCCCAGACCAACGGCCAACGCCAATCCAACAAGATGCACAACGGTGCAGATGCATCGCCACCCTGATGGTTGCACGACTACGGATTGCATAATAAACAAGCCACGGAGCAGGACCGACGCTGGACTGGTTCCTGGAATGGATGGAGGTGCAATTGTTTTTACTTCCGGGAAGCTTCGTTCTGTCCTTCTGGAGTTCCTTTCTCGAATCTGCTGCTGCTGCTGCTTTAGGTCTGTTGTGAGGCGAATGTTGCAAATTTATCTCGCAATGCCGTTGGTAGATCAACAACGTCGAGAGCGACCATTTACGACCGGGCGAGTCGAGGGTTTTTGGCGGGAGTTTTGAATGCTGCATGCACGCGAAATGGGTTGGTGATCAAAGAAGTGAATTTATTTAAATTGCCTTCACGCCTTCAAGCAAAACGGTACGAGCGGTGAACGACGTGTGCGTTCCATGCGATATGTTGCGCCTCGAGCATCACTGTGGCGCGCTTTCAGTGTAAATATGCGCATATGCGCTCCTGTGTACAACCACCACGACGATGATGATGATGATGGAGCGAACCAACCAAGAGAACCAACCATCCTGTGAAGCATCCTGTGAAGCATCTGTAATCAAATGTAGCTCTGTCGTGAAGTGACGTACAAGGAACCGGGGCGCATCAGTGCAAGCGATCGTTGCGAGCTGAAAGGTAACATTTCATTTTCTCCCATTGTGTCCCAATGAGCCATTTCCGAGCGACACAGTAAACCGTAAATACTTCGCTGTTGGAGTCGGTGGCTGGATTTCACTCTGGAACATTATGCTTAACGCAATGGCGTGCATTTCCGCGAACGCGGTACCGTGCTTTAAATCCGGGACGCCACTAAACCACTTAACACTTCACAGTTCGCTCGCTGGCCATGGGCTCTGGTCTGGCTAACGTTTCGTGTTAAAGCTGGAACGGTGCTCGAGCTACTCGAGATGGCTCTCGAGGCGCGGCATCTCAGTAAGCCTGTGGGTGATTTGATCATCAGCTCAGCGGCTCCTCAGTAAGCCCACTCGAGTCGCGGGGCTGCTGCGAGCCTACTGGGATGGTTTGGAAGACGTTGGAAAAAGGATGAGGCGGATGGTGAGCGCGAAGAAAATCTGTTGCTGAGATGCGAGCGAGCGAGCGAGGGGCTACATTATTATCAGGCGTGCGCGTCTCGCGAAAAGTAGCGGCTATCGGCAGCACACAGTCGATGAAAAACTTTCAATTAATGTTTGCCCTTTGGCCATTTTGAAGAAGCAGAAAGTGGACAAGAGGTAGCGGAATCGGGATAAAAAGAAATGAAATATGGCTCAGGGATCTAGCAGAGGAAGCTGTTTCAAGAGGATTCTCGTGGTGTGAGTAAGGGAGAGAGAGAAATAAGCTTAGAAAGCTTTAGAATGAAGGAGACCGGCTGGCCCGTTTTTCTATTTTCTTTCATCCGTGGAGCTCCTTCGAGTGAAAGTGAAAAAAAAGAGATAAACGTAACCAGTGGAGCGAGATGAGGAGGATGGATTCAAAGTTTTAACGGCGCGGTACCGAGTGGAAGGCCACGGAGAGGAGATTCGCGTAGATAATGGAGGCGCATGGTAGAGGTTTTTTTTCGACCGGATTTTCCTGCGTTTAGGGATTGGTTTTGACCGCAGGAAAAAAAGTTTTTCCCCCTCAGACACCGGCCAGAAGCTTTTGAAGATTTGGCAATATCTGGTGAGGTGGTGTGGCCACTCGAAAAGTGGGAGGGGATGAGCATATTAACGCTTGTCTCGCTCAGAGCGGTGACGCACAACGGGTGCAAAAAACTTCGTGAAAAAATGCTGCCTCCAAATACAACCAAATAAACAATGGTCAGCCAGCAGCCAGACCGGTCTGGAAACGATTGCCTGCCACCAACGACAACAACAACAACAACGCAAAAAAGTGGCGAAAAGCGCGAATGGAACAGCGGCGCGCATATCTGCGACGAATTATCGCACGCATCATGTGATATCAGCGATAGCAGCGACGCCTAGACAGAACAATATGGTTTGCGTGTCACGTGCTCGGAACACAGAAAAAAAACAAATGGTGGAAAAACTTCCCCAAAAAACATAGCAGCCACAGCCAGTCGTGTTGACAACGTTATAATTTGTCCAGCGCCTGCCAATTGTTTTCCTTTCATTCCGATTGCATTCCCACCACCGTGGCACCGTGGCCCTGGCCGTTCGGCTCTGAGCACGACACGAACACCGCTGGACCACTTTCCCCATCCAACACCTCTCCTGATGCGAAACATGGCCCATGACAAAACCATGCTTTTTGCCGCGGAAATGACAGAATCCGCTCGGCAACGTGGATCACTCGTGGTTGGAAGCGTAAAAAAGGGAGCGGCGAATCAGGGAAAGAGTTGGTGTATCGACGCGAAAAACCAAAAGACGGAAACGGACTCATAAATTGTCAAATAAAAATAGCTTTCAACACCAATAAAACTCACGACTCCGGCCTCCACCTGGGAAAACAGGGAAAACAGATCGCCCGGGCCCCTCGGGAAGTAATTGGAAATGAGAAAAAGTGTCACGCCGCGTGTGGCAAATGTGGACACCAGCCCGAACCAGCTGATTGTGGCCGCTGTTCCGGAGGAAAGATCGAAAAGATTAAATCTCACTCGCGCTCACGCACGTCTGGTTATCATTATCGTCGGACCCGCAGTTCACTGAAAGCGACAGTTATGGCTCGATCGGGATCGTGAGCGCAGCGTAGATGAGTTTTCCGTTATCGCGGACGTCCGCTGCCTGCCATTGTTCGGTATTAATCTGCATACAATGTTATTACAGCGACACACAGTGTCGCGTGTTTATTATGGGATTTTTTCTCTTCTTTTTAAGCTTATTTCTCGCTGGATTAATGGAGTCAATGATGGGGGTAACATACACAGGCACGCAACGATTTCATTTGTTTCGCTTTTCGCTGACCGAATTATTTTTGCAGGGTAGTGAGGCCCAGATAGCAGATTGTAATGTAAATTGACTTCACATTCAGTTAATGGTGGTGAATGACGGAAGAATAGTTCCCACTACCAGGCACAGAGTGTTGCTAAGAACTGTACTGCAGACCATGCTGCTCCATTGGAATGTAAAAGCCAATGGGCATTTGTAAATCGAATGGACAGAAATAGAAAATCACTGCGCTCTCTGTGGAGAATGCCATAATGGAGATTTTAAATGATCTAACATCAAACGATCATGTTTATAAATGACAAAATTGTCGCTAAACATTACCCCTAAATGGAGCTCACGAGGGAGTATTCAGAATGTACTTTTTCATTTCCAAAGTTCCTCGTGAACTCACACGCTGTCTCTCTCTCAGCAGCGTGTAAAGCTTCCGTGTTCATTAGAACTTCACGCTTTACATACCTTGCCTCTTCCCCAGCTAGGTTTATTGTTGTCCTCACTCCTCTTACCGTCTATTGCCGGCATTAAAAGTTTCACTTCGCATACCGAGGGTGGGCGCGCGGTTGCGCTCGTGCTTTCGCGCGAAAGCACCGAACGGCTCACGAGGTGGTCACGGTCCTCATTACGACACGCTCCGGACGGCCCCGCGGGCCCCTGTTTTCCAAATAGTTTCGTGTTACAAAACTAACAAACGAAACAAGGTGAACATGGTACACGAAAATGGGGGAGGGATGTCGTCGCTCTTTACGTCGAGGCCAGTTTGCATAATATTTGGAGCCGCAGCGTCTCCAGTTCGGTGGCTACAATGTTGCGAAGACGACGGCGACGTCGACGCTTTATTTTCACTCTCTCTTTTTCTCTCAGCAGGCAATGCTTTCCGTGCCAATTTGATGCCATTCCCAGGCTTGGTTCGTGGAAGAACGTGATGAACAAGCGTATTCGTTCCCGGGGAGACGATTCTCGGTTTGCTGGTGCGCTCCATGATCCGCAACGCTGGTAGCGACCGTGGTTCCTTTCGCAATTCGTTAAGGTTACACACTTGCATGCCCTTCATCTACACACACTTCAGAAGCTGGCCAGAAACGTGCTTCACGCGGTGTACCGTGCCCCAAAAGACAGACAACGGATCGCTGAATCCGAAATAAAAAAAAAGAAGGGACTGACTGAAGTAAAGAAACAAAAAAAAAGAATAAGGAAAACGAAAAAGGAAACATCATCGCTCGCTAGCGGTGGAGGACGAGGCTGGCAACGCAGGGTATTAGCATACTTAAAATGAGATAATTAAAAAACTTTTGCATATTAACGGCGCTGAGTGGGTGCGGCGCGCGAGCGAAAGGAGCAAGTTTTTCACGCCTCAGTAATTTGGCTTGCGGTACGCGCCCTGGCAAGTTGCTTTGTTGTTGCCTGCATCAGACATTGTCTGGTGCTGAGTGCGGTAGAAGGCGGAAGGCACTCCTGGCAAATTCGCATCATCGTTTCGTGATCACTGAAGCACTACTACTGTGTGTAGCGTGTAGTGTTACTGCGGGACTACGTAAACCCCTCTCTACATGTGCACTGCTGGTGTGCTCTTTGCTACATTTGCAGGTTTGTGCTTGTGCTTGCGCTTGCCCGTACACAGGAGCTGGCACAGTAGGGAACCTGGGAAATGCCTTTTTAATAACCGCTGCCACTGCGTCGTGCGAGCGAGCGAGCGGGCGCTTCATGAATGAATGCTGCAGCCTTGTGAAGGTTTTCACCGGAGCCGAGATAAGCCGAGGACGATGCCACCAAATGCCCTAATAATCTCGGTGTCTCGGCGATGTACGGGAATGGATTTACACATGCCGGATGGGGGTTTTCATAATGGGGTCGACAGGGATTTGTGTGCCGCTTCTCGTGCGCTCTCTTTCGCTCTCTTCCAGGACTTCTTTTTTTTATTATTTTCTTTCGCTCGATAGGTTTGAATGAAATGTTCGTAATAAGCGGGCGAGCTGTGGTAGTGTCAGAGAATGGTTACAGTTGCAGTTGCATCTTATGCTGCATACATCCGGAGATACATTCTTGTTTGCAAGACTGTCAGATGAATAAATTTGTCATTTTTTAAGCTGTTTTTGTACGATATAGATAATAGCTCACGTTGCTGAAATGTTGCTCAAATAGAAGTCGATTGATTTGTATCATTACAGCAATAGTTTATGTTTTAAACACTTTCTAATATTGCAAATAATGATGGAGCATAAATGGAGCATAAATGGGGACTAGTATTAATTATTTAATAATCAGTGTCTCTATGAGTGAATGTTTAGTTTTCTGTTTGTTATCTTTCTTATAAAATATAATTTAACTTAATCTTCTA
>NC_064878.1:6812500-6817500 GCF_943734665.1 Anopheles aquasalis | reverse complement strand
TACAGAAAATAAACTCCAGAGAAATGAGAGTGAGCGAGAGTAACAGCAGCAACAGTAGCAGCAGTTCGGTTTACGGTAATGCACTTGGGAAAACATTTTCGGAATTAGTATTTCGGGAGATCCACCAGGATGCTGCGGAAAGCATGGATGTTTCGTGGAGGGAGCAAGGGTCGTCCCTGTCGAAGGCCGGTGAAAGATTTCCATTCCTGTCCTCCCCCTCGCAACTTACAAAACCCCTCGTGAAAGGCGGAATTCCGCAACGTGGCCATGCTCCGAGCCGGTTGTCGATATCTTCTCCAAGTGCTGGAAGCAATGGTGAATGGTGCGGTGCGAGGGAAGGTATCTACCCTGCAGGTAGATCTGCAAATGGACAAAAGTGAAGGAATGTGGACAGGGAAAAATGGCCGACAATCGACCGTTCGTCCACGACCGGGGCCCCAGGAATTAGAGCGACATTGAGGCGGACGCACGTTCCGTTGCGTTAAGTCCTTCGCCCTCCAAATGGGAGCTCCAGGGGGGAAAGGGGAAAGCAGACTATGTGCGAGACTCGTCGACGAGTTTCAGCGAATTTCCCTTCCCACCCGGCCTCACTCTGTGTGTGTTGAATGGGCTGGAAAGGCAACAAAATGGCCGGTAGAGGAATGTAAAAACCTTCATCCTTCCGGTGGAGATGCTTCCGCAATTTTTCCCTTTTGAAAGGGCCCACGGTACGGGCGGCTTTCCTTTCGGATGTTGTTCGAGCTCGGGGGCGATAGGAACAAGGGCTGTAGCAGGAACGCACTCGGGGCGCATCCTTTAAGCGTTTGTTTTGTATTCGATTCTTGGCCTGCCCGGGAGGGGAGAAGTGAGAGTGGTTCGTCGGATGCGAAATATGATTTGACGCACGGGAATGAAATGGAGGCATTCACTCCAATGCGAGAGTCGCGTTATCGCGTTCCGACGGCAGGATAAGGTAGTTCCGCCGTTTGGTAGCTACAACATTTGACATTTGAAGTGGCACGAGAGTTCGAGAACGTGCGCTTCGGCATGATAAAAACAATTTTACTGTTAAGAACTGCTCTCGAGACTTTGAGTTTATCTTTGAGTCAAGCGGAAGAGCGGAAAATGAGTGAAGCGTGCGTTAATGTGGCACGATAAGGGGTTGGTAGATATTGATAGACACAGTTCATGATATTTATCCTTTTCCGCGTTCACAAACGAACAGAAGCACCCTCGGGTTCAACGGTTGTGCCATACTGACATTTGTATTTACAATTCTAGAACCAGTTACAGGTGGAACAAAGGCACTACGTCGATGCATCCAATTAGTCCGTGGCCTGCTAAGTAACATTGTTTTTGATATCCTCATCTAAATCGTAATCATCAGCATTACTCCGGGGTAGCTGCGTAACGGCGTACTCCTCGGAGAGGCTCTGCAGGCGCACCAACTCCGCGCAGTTTGAATAATACAAACATTCGTACATAACCTCCCACACGAGATAGTACAGATCCTGGTCCCGGACCGGGTGGATGAAGAACTCGTCGTTCACGTTCAGGTACTGCGTCCGGCCGCGAACGGCACTGTACGTTGGCCACGCCGTCTTTGAGAGTTTGTTTCGCTTCGGCGTTGGATTGCTGTGGGAAAGAGAGAGAGAGATAGAGAGAGAACCCGAAGTAGGGGTTGATAATGATGATTACAGAAGGAATCCCTAGCCCCGGTCGGAGTCATACCCATATTTCACGAAATTAGCCAACAACTGCACGATCTTGCTGTGTACGGACAGTTCCTGGGCGTACTCGGTTCGGTTAGCAAGCGCCTCCCGTAGGTTAAAGGGACTGAAGATGTAACCCAGCTCATCACCGTGCAGTGCTCCGGGCTTCTCCTGGTCAACGTACTCCGCGTACGTCTTTTTCTTGTACTCTCCAAACTTGCCATCGTACTCGAAGCGCATATAGTACAGCGCATCACTAACGAGCGTGTTCAGCAGCCGCCGGATCGGATAGCGAACGTTCGCCATACAGGCGGTCATTTGGTAGAATCGTCTTCGGGATTCTTCCAACCCTTGCGCCACATACACACCGCTAAGGTTTTCGAGTATCTCCCCCATCTGGCGCTTGAGCGTTAGATTCTGGTTGTTGAGAAAGTTGTCACTCATCCAAAAGTCAGTTACGTGATCGAGCAGCTGTTCAAACTCGGACGAAGTTTCACTCATCAGGATCGGTATCGAGGGCGAGGCCGTCCGTAGTACTTGCAGATGTGGTGCACGCATGAAGTACGCTCCGGGTGTGCCCTCTTCTTCGAGTGTTGGAATGAAGCAAGAGTAGAACATGCTGCTGAACGCAAACGCGTACCGGAGTCGAGCGTCTCGGCGGTAGAGTTTCTTGAATTCGAGCTCACGCAGTTCTTCCAGTGTGCTGGCGGACACATCGTGCAGGTAGTTGTCGGTGCACTTGCGGTAATCGTAGTTCAGTGCCCACGGGGCCAACATGGAACCACTCAGCACGATCAGACCCTGGAACAGTTGTTGTGCTCGAGGGTGATACAAATGGTGCGTCACCGCAGCTCCACCGGCACTGTGGCCCATTAGCGTCACACGTTGAGGATCTCCACCAAAGTGCTCCACGTAGCGCACGATCCACTCGAGGGCTACCAGCTGATCTTTTAGGCCATAGTTTCCGGTAAGATTGTAGCGATCGTGACGGAGGAAGCCCAGTACTCCAAGTCGGTAGTTTAGCGTCACTACAATCACTTCCTAGATTGATGTTACAAAGGAAAAGTCATTAAGATTCTCGTCCTATATCGTAAAGAGTGCGCTACTGACATTATCCATAAGCAAGTCAACACCATGCACTTCACCGGAACCGGCGATAAAGCTGCCACCGTGGACAAACACTAGTACCGGATACTTTACGGGACTTCCCGCCTCATCTCTCCCAGCCACCGGAGTAAATATGTTAAGGAAAAGGCAATCCTCATCGCCTTTCACTTCCGTCTGCAGGTTAATGTTGTTGAACTGCGCACAAACGCTCCCGTACTCGGTGTAGTTCCGATGGCCTTCCAGTTCCTGTGGCACTGGGTCCTACCGTTTGGAATACACAAAACATACGACTCGTCAATGAAATCTAGTTCCGGTTTGCTGATAAGCCACCAGCAGTCTCACCGCAAAGCGCAATTCCCCGATCGGTGGTCTGGCGTAGCGTAGTCCAAGGTACGCACAGTACGCTACATCGTTGAAGGTTCGGTTCTGGACGCCTTGTGCCGATGCTTTCTGACTTAGCTCAACCTTACACGCAGCAGCAGTCACGGGAGCAGCAGTAGCAGCAGCAGCAGCGGCAGCATCGTCACTCACTTCACTAGAATTCGATCCGCAAACGTGGAAGGCAACGATCGTTAGCAGCACTAGCGCTGGAGTGGTAGACACCATGTCTCAGAAGCGCTGTTGACGCCTGCCCTCGTCGAGCAGTCTTTCGCAACTGCTGATAAGCTGTTTCGTCACCGGTTTATATGGCTGGATGCTGGTCGGATCGCGTGCCTTCGTCGTCGATCTCGGCAGTAGAAGCGGAATAGATGCGCGGCTGTGAGAGTTCGAGTACGAGTGAGTCCGCTTGCCACATGATCGTCGTTTGATAAGACCGCTCAATGCTACCATATTGACTGGCAAGGTCAATGCTAATACGTGAGTGCGCTGGATGGTTGTGACTGAGTGTAGATAGAGCTCTAGAGAAGCATAATTTCTAGGAATAGAGCCACAGTGATAGCTAGTGGAGTGTTGGCGTGTGTCGCATGGAATGTTTTCATTTTCTTCCGGTCGTTTTTTGCGCTTTCAATTAATCAACCATCGTGCATTCAGTTTTACTTTACTCTAGAAACTACTTTATTAAAACTAAAAAAAAAACTCAAATCTTTGCTCACCACATGAGTGTCTGGATACTTTTTATTTCAAAAAAGTCCTCCAGGTGAGTTAATGGGAATGTCACAAACCGAAAGTAGTTGAAAGTCTCTCCTCCTACCAAGGCAGCTCAAAACCACGCTACTCATGAAAGGAACGCTTTCCAGAAAACATCAAAGCGTAATAATTGTGTTTTCCCATAAATTAATTATGAGGCAAAGACAAACTTTTGGCACGATGCGGACACACCGTTTTCCGGGCAAGGCACTGCCGGACACAAACAGTGCTAGTGCCAAGCACAGCGTACCAATGGCAGAGGGGAAAAAGGTCCCAAAAAATAAAAGCCTCGGTCTCGTTCATGCTCGAGCGTCGCTTCTCCTTAAACGCTTTCACGGTGCAGCATGCGCCGGGATCCGGGTTTTGCAGAGTTGCTGAGCATAATTTGCTTATGCACCGCGGCATGAACGGTGCATCCAGAGAGCACTCTGATCACCGTAACCTTCCGGATGGTTTATGAAGCTTCCTACAAAAGAACCGACGGTTCTGACGCAGAAAGAGAACCAAACAACTCGATGATACCCCCACCCGAGGATGATTTGTGCCGTTCGGGCGTATAGTTTTGTCAGTAACCGTAGCGCAAACGAGATGCCTTTCTGTTTAAGCGTTTGGATAAATATTTAATGCTCGAGTGGAGGTACAACTATTTGCTAAACAGCTCCAGCTTCTCCATCTGCTCATAGCCGGAAGATTAGCTTCCTGGTGAACCGATATCCTTGATGGACCTTTGGTTGTCGAGGGGGAGGGAGGGTTTGGACTCATGCTGCACGTTGCCTTTGAATTCGGATACAACTGTTCTGCTCCAGCGCGATCCATTAATTTCCTGTCACGGTCTGCATTTCCACAGCCAAGCAACGACCACGACGACGAATGGTACCACAAGACTGTGGCCTCACACAGCGCTTTTGTCATTTGTCTGTCCCTCGTTAGCTTCCGCGGTCGCCGCGGCAAGCGAGCTCAAGTATCTAGGAGAATCCTGTGTTCTACGAGAGCGCACACAATTATTTAGCAAATGGCAAAGCTCTTTACAGCCAGCGAATACACTACGCTAGGAAAAAAGAAAGCTCTCTCCAT
>NC_064878.1:6797500-6805000 GCF_943734665.1 Anopheles aquasalis | reverse complement strand
TGGTTGGCTTATGCGGTACTGCTGGGAATGCCAGGAACGTTCCTGGGACACTCGATAATGCGCTTGCACCACACATAGAGAAAGCCCCCGGTAAATCCAGAAGCGACTAAGTGGATGTGCACCTCAGTTCCACCGTTCCACCGTGAAGAAGGAAACTCAAAGCTCCACAAGCAGAAGGTGAAACTGACAGACGATTTGTGCAGTGTTTGCGACCCTCCTCGTTGGGGGGGGGGGGTAGGGAGGGACACCGGAGTATGTAGAAAATTAAAATCGCATTTCATCGGGCGGTGGCGACGGCGGCGGCGGTGACAGAGGTGCTCTCCCGCGTTTAACGACGTGCACGGAGCACGGTGACGGTAAACTGTGACTCTCCATTGTCGCCACTGTCGATTGGAGCGCTGGTACACGATTTGCAATTTCGAGTGGCAAAGTTTACGGCAGCTTAGCCGCCATGTCTGTTTGAGAGAGTTTTTTTTCCGTCTTTTACTTCTTATTGGGGAGAGGGAACGTGTTAAGAAAAGATCTCTTGTTTGGTGCCATTTCGCTAATGGGTTGTACTGTTGCCTCACGAATCACCGGAACAGCTGCAAAGCGTACGGTGAAGCTCAATTTGCATTTACTCACGTCACGATGTCACTCGAAAGGATTTCATTGGGAAAAGAGAGGGGGGAATCGAAGGGATTCAATTGATTTGTTAATGTGTCAAGTTTATGCCGGGAGCTGTTAATGGTCGTTAATGATGACTCGTGCCAGAGGCATTGAGTCGAGATCTGCTAGCTCTCCTAAGGTGTGTTCTTGTAGAATAGTAGAGTGATTTGTCATTAATTTGATTGCATCGTCTGCGTACCAGATTTATTTAATCTTAACAATTGAGGTAAGATTCTCAAAATTTTCTTATTTTTTCTTATCAAACTGCTTTCTTCAGTTCATGTTGAAAGTGTGTCCTCCTCAGAATAAAGGAATCAAAAGCATCAAATCGATAAGATAAGGCGATCGCCTCGTGTGTTTTATCTGACGGAATCCAACTCCAAGAAGCACAAGAAACGAATCACTAAATCCCGGACACGTGCGAAGGGCAAGCACTCAACGCATCACTCACATCATCGGCTTACTACGTAGCTGGCCGGTCGACCATCCAAAGAACCAGCTGGCCACGGTTGGTGGAAGAAATTTAAAACCCAACCCAGGGATCGATAAGGTTCGATATGTTCCATCGCGTCCAATCCCTAGACTCATCTTCACTCATGGAACAGGCGGCCTCAAATTTATGCTCATTGCGAGCACTCTCCACATCCTCGCCCCAGGGGCTTGTGGTGGCCTACCGTTGAGTTGTGCTTCACTTTTAAGATAATTTCACTTGCTACTTGGCCACCCAACACACGGTATTGCCATTCAGTGCCAGCCCGGCTCAGCCTACTGGCTCTAATCCATCCCCCACCAATCAACCATGCAATCAACGTTGATTCGAACCGGCCGGCATCAGAGGAGCCACAGTGCTGTCGAACGGTCTCGGCACGAGCAGAACAAGCATCAAGGCAAGGCAGGCCTGGCCGTCTCGACAAATCCTTCGCCTGCTACGGTATGCATGGAATAACATAGCCCCGGGCGTATTTGCGTGTCTGGCTCGAGCTCGGCTCCTGGCCCTGGTGCTTTGTTTCGAAAACCGAGGACCCGGGTCGGGCGTTCGCTTTTCTATGCTCCCCGTGAGCGGGCATGTGCCCGTGGAATGCAGCAGGATGGACACATTATCCTGATAGGGATAATACGGGCTGTTTCTTTTTTCTTTCCTTTTCCCCAGGACCACTAGCGTCCTCATCGTTTGGTAAGGCATCACCCACTGGGGCATCGGAGCGATGGCAAATGAATTCCCCTTTTCGAGCAGCAGGTCGTCACAAGAAGCGCATGATAACGGTTGATTTTAGGAGGTGTAAATATGGATTCTTTCGTACATTGGGCAGCCACGTGTCTCTAGCTCTAGTGTTGGTTTGGATATATCGTTTCCTGGATTGGAAAAACGGAGATTGGAAAGCATTCATTTGCCACTAAGCCGTATCTATTACAAACGGAACTCGATTTATGGTTTGCAGATGGGGGCAGACGGAATGCTGATAATTAAGCAGATAGTGCCCGTTCACGTAGAGCTTGGTATCGGTGGGTGAGATTTGAGGTGAGACAGGTTGAGAATAACAAAGAAATGGCCAGACAGTCTGTGCAGCACAGTTTTTTTTAAACAATTCATTGCTTTGCTAGGTTCTGTTCGCAGTTTCTCAATACAAATATAAACATTTGTTGCTTGTTGAGCATTGAAAACCAATACAGAACCAGAAACATTTCCCGATGCTATTCATATTTTGTTTGATTTCTTTCGTTTTCAACTTTCGCTCGTCTCGTTTCTTGTTTGTTTTAACATAAGACGAGTGGAAAGTGTTTCGGGAGCAAGAGTTTTGAAAGCTTTGCTTTCATTGCATTTTGATTTTTAAGAGAAATATTTGCGCAGTTTCACAATCGTTTGAAGAAATCAAGTTTATTCGATGCAATAAATTTTCTTAAAGGCAATATGACGATCAAAAGGGAAAGCAATGCTGAAGCTAACAACAAGATTTGCAAATTCCAATTAATATTCATTACAGCTGCCTCGTTTAATTATCGTTTTTAAGGAAAATTGATCCTCCTAAAAGCTCATTGATCCCGAAAGATTAACGCACGTCGATCTAACCATCGTGTTATTTTCGTCGTTAATAGCCCAACAGGCTAATCCATCCATTCGTTTCGGATAACACATATCCCTCTAATCTACATAAACAAGCATCAAACCACCGGCGCATTATGTTTCATGAAAGTGTCTTTAATCTTTATTTTTGGACTTTTGCTGGCTGGCAGCGTCGTAGAACGCTGCCTTTGTTGCATGTTTGCTGCTGCTGATGCTGCTCGCTTGCTCCGGTTTCCGGTACCGCTACGATGCCGGTTCGTGGCCTGTTGGCCGGTCCAGAGCATTCGAAGAGTTTGTCGCGTAGCCTGCGCATCGACCGTTGGGGATGGAAAATGGACAATTTCGCTTTCAGTTTACTGTTATCGTTGGATTTGGTGTACAGTTGCGTCATCGCCATCCTTCCTTCCTTCGCATACTCTTTCAAGATCATTTGTTTTTTTTTTCTTTTCTTTTCGATTTCATTTTCCAGCTTTTTCTTTTCTCCTTACACCGCTAACCTGTCGTGTGTTTTGGTTTCGATAATCCAATAAATACTCAAATAGTGATAATATGTGTGGTTTGACTTTCGGTTTTACATAATTCCCTTATTTACATGATCAACCCGGACATATCTGCCCTGGTGTGCCCGCTCCTGGTGTGCAATTCGTTCGTGCAGCTTCCGTTGCAATTTCGTTCGTATGGTTTAAATTAATGCGATAAATAGTAAATGAATTCTTGAATGTATGCTCACCGATGAAACGCTCAATTGGAATTTCACGTCAGAAGAATAAGGATAATTATACGAGATAGAGAAAAGGAAGTCACTCAAACACATTTTTGAAGAAAAAACCGCAAACCTAAAGATACCTTTCTCTATCGTAGCCACTCTTATCGTTCATCGTTTTTCCATTTCTTTTGTCCCTGCTCCCAGATTTGATGGTGGTGAGAGTTTGTAGTTTTTTTCATGAGGTTTTTCCCTCCTTTTCCATTTCCGAAGAGTGTAAAATTGGTAGAAAAAATGGATCGACCTTAACTAAGGGATATACGATATATCGTGCGATAACATCCGTTCGATTCGCTACGATCGACCAGCATTCGGTTTTCTTTGTATGCTGCTTATGCTATTCACCGCATCTTCATTCACCTCGCTGGATCTCCTATTACCCCCAAAACATTGCGCAACAGTCTAGTTCAACTACAAATCCGATCCAATCGCATGCCACCCACCTCACGCCTCTCGGTTTCAACAGTTTCGCGGTTATGTGTAAGGGGGGCCCTGGGGTTTTGCTCATTAAATGTACGCTTTCGCCGATTTGCTCTAAACCGTTTTCCCTGTATAGTAATATACTTTCATAGGTAATGCGTGTATATATATAATATATTTATATATAATTTTATAGAAAAAAGAAAGGAAAAATATCCGAAAGCCCCGCGTAAACACGCTGCTTCGCCGCTGCACGTATAGGAGCAGCCCGTGCTGCGATCAACTGTTCCGAGGAAACGCGATGGCGATTTGAGGACGATGGGCCTGTAGTCTTGTAGTTTACTTAGGGTTTTTCTGGGTTCTCCTTGCGATCACTCACCTACCACCTCTCGCCAATCCCGTTCCAATGAGCTTGCTTCTTCCTAGTGTTTTCGTGATGAGCTTTAGTTCTTCTTCCAGGACGTTCCCCCCCAAAAAACAATGAATTATGATACAATGGTTTGTGGTACAATTTCTCTACATTTTCTGCTACTCGATTGCTACCGGATTCGCGGTTCGCCTTTTTCCACTAATCACAATTCACTGGCCGAAATGGTTCCCCCTGTTCTTCCATGCAGGACAAGAGGACGGTAAAATTGTGCTAACTGTCTGTGTGGGTTTCTTCGTTCTAAGGGGTTTATTGTATGATCGATGGTGTGTATGTAGCTTTTTATCTTACAATGTGATCCACGATTTGTCTCGTCGATGTTCGTATTGAATTGAATGATAACGATGTGATGTGAAAGTGTTTGGGCGCAAGATGCAAGAACCGAAAAGCGAAAGACAACTTAGTGTTCGCTGCTGAGTGTTCGCTATTGGGGTTGGAAGATTTTTGATTCGATCTGGCTGATGATTACAATAGCATCTTCTGCTCTGCTCGGCATGGTACTGGTAAGATGAGTAAGGGCAATAGGCTGGATGGAGAATGATGATGATGGACAAGATGTTACTGTTCTAGATGCGTATGGTATTTACAACTTCTTTTTACACACTTTGTCTGTCATAAAAGAAAAGAAAGAGTCCGGAATCTGTCTTTTCCAGCTAACGCGGCATCTGTGGAGGGTTCCAGGTGAAATGGCTTTCGGTTTCTATTTACAATTCCGCAACAGAACGGTCTGTGAGGCTGTGCAAACGCTGCCTGTATGACCTGTTATCGATATTAATCAACAAAAAGCGAAACAGTTTCATGGTATCCAGGACAACAACGAATTCGTGAGACAAAATAGAGAGTAAAAATCCCGAAATGTCCCTTCTATTGACCTTTGAAACATCCCCCAGACCATCTGAGCATCACAAGCCGAAAAGTTCGACAAACAAATATTGGATATCGACGTTTCCTTAACCCGGCAAAAAAAAGGCTCTTAATGTCGAGAAATCGGGTCCAAGTCAACCATGGCCACCGGTCCGGTTTGCAACACAGCCATTACACGGACGATATTGTTTGTTTTAATCTCGAAAAATTTTCTCCTTCGTTTGACACAGACGCACACCTTGTGCCGGGGAATTGGGAGCCAAGGATCAATTTTGATTCCTGCTACCAACCGAATCGGCCCCAACGAAGTCCATTCCGAGGGACAAGACAATATGCTGTGCTGTGCCATTGCCATTTCGAGAGCATAACTGCCGCATATGTCACGTTGCCCCATTGTTCACCTTTCGAGGCGTGGCGCCTCGTTCTCGCATTCTGGCAAAAGATTTTATTTATCATTTGGCCTCCGGTTCCCAGGACACTGACTCCCCTGCAACCCAATTCCACCCCCCACCAAAAAGAGGATGGACTATTTGCTTTCATCGTCGGCGTCCGCGGTACAGTCGCGGGATCCGGAACGAAACATACTCATCGGAAACTTATTATTGCTTCTCGCAAGAAAGCAATTCTTTCGCATCATTGTCTCCATTTTGTTCTCGCTTGTCGCGCACCCCCCCCCCCTCCCTTCCTTCCTGCTACCCTCCCAGTCCTTCCGGAAATGGGAAGTGAGCGGCGTGGAAGCGACATTTTGGTGGGAGTGATGCTGCCCATTGTTTATTGTTTCGTAGCCGTAAGGCAACATGGAAACGTCTGGTGGTCTGGTTTCGGGGGAAGGAAAATTGTCTCAACGGTTCATTGCGCGACGATAGGTAAGCAGTGGAAAAACCATTCTCTACCTCGTGCTGATGATGCGAAGCGAATGATGATGATGATGATGATGGAAGAACGAACGATGCTGGGAGTGAAGGATCGGAAGGTTAAATAATTACAATCAAACAAAGGACCTCGAGCTGGTTTGGTGGGAAACCGAATAGCAGTTCCACGTGAATCGAACTTCCTTTCACTCACTCTCTCTCTCTTTCTTTTTTATCTGTTTCATTCTATCTCTTCCCGTTCCTGTGCCACGTGTCTCCAGGGACCTCCAACGAAATCGAACTCCAGCCGTTCCGTTACGCCATTCCTTCAAGTGAAAATGGCTACTCGGAAGCATCGGTTTTTCGGGGAGTAACTTTTGATTTCACCTTTTGCATACAACACCACACCTTGGCCAGTATATGATGCCAGTGCTTTCACAATGATACCGGGGAAAACAGTGGGGCAAAAAAAGCTGTACAAACTTCTACTTCTACTGTCTCTCAACCGATCAACGGTGGCTCCCGTGGGGTTAGGAGATTGGTTTTTGATTTTTCTAGTCAGTTTTCATTTGGTTTTCTGTCTGTGTTTGTTCTCGCGCTTACATACAAAACAGAGAAGGGGGGGAAGGGGGTAGAAAGGGTCTTTTTTTTGCTATGCTTAGGTATGTTATTGCTTTCATGTCGAATGTTGCATTGTGTTGCACTCTCTGTTCTCCCTTGTCCCTTGCGGCTGTTCTTTGTTTGTTTAATGAGTGTTTTCCATTTTGTTTCATAGGTTGTTTTTGCTTAATGCTCTAGTGTTTCTGTACAAGCTAACGTTTACTTATATCTTGTGTGTTTTGTTTTGTTTTTTTTTTGGTTTTACGATGAGTTCTGTAAGAAGAGCATTCGGAGAAAAGCATTTATAAAATTTGTAAAATACCATTTGTCGATACAGTAGAAAAAGTAAATAAAAATAATCAACAAATCACATGTGATGTAGAAAATCAAATCAAAGCTTACCTTGAACATAAAATGCTGACCCTGTGCCTCCTGCGGTGAGGTGCCACTCTGGTAGCCGGGGCTGGGCGACTCGGCGTTCTCTGGCACGGGCGTGATGTTGGCGTAGTTGGCGGAGCAGGACAGTAAACCACGCAGCTGTGACGGTGTCCCCGGTACCTTAACCGTATCGGCACTAGCCTGCGTCAGCGACAGTATCGAGCGGTCAATGTTCTGGTACTCCTTGCCAGAGCGAGGCCGCAGCGTAGAGGTTGCTTGCCGAATGTGTCTACCACAGCAAGATACAGAAAAGGACCCGTCAGTTCGTGTGCTACCTGGAGTGCGATCTGACTTACCTCATACCCTCGGGCGTATCGGAGGAACTGTGACTAGAGAGCGATAGTGTCTCGATGTAATCGGACATATCGGACGTACCGCTGCTGGTGCTACGGGAATCAATGTACGGTGCTCCCGGTGCGGCCATCAC
>NC_064878.1:6792500-6795000 GCF_943734665.1 Anopheles aquasalis | reverse complement strand
GAAGCGAATGCTGATCCTTTCAAGAGTATTGTGTAAAGTTTTTGGATCAATCAATGAAAAACGGACAAAGATATAGATTTTTTTTAGAGGAAATCGAAAGAGAATTCTACCGATAATCGAAAAATTGAAAATTCAGCAAAAACTCGTCGGGGCTATCTGGATAATCATATAATCAATGAAAAGAATATTTGTATTTTTCTTATGATCCATTGCGCCGCTACGATGGGCCAAAAACAGTAGTTCGAATCAAAAGACTTGCCCATGTAAGCGACGAACCCGGTTTGATCATAGTGTGATCACTTTCTCAACTTCAAAGTGCTGCCATGTATTGACAAATTGGAAATTCATCAAAAAAACAACGAGGCTAACAGGATATGCTTATAATATAATAAAAAGAAAATACTGATTTTAATTTGTTGCAGCATAGCACCAGAAAAAATATTTTTTCGAAAACTCGCTTTCCTAAATTGGATGCCATGGATGAAGTTTTTCAACAATCTTCCCCAAAATAGAACCAAACATTCTTGAAAAATTGTGGTGCAATTTGACATTCACTTGATAACATTAAGTGGAATGGTCGCTTCACAAAAAATCAACCAAAATGGAGCCTTCTTAGGGTCCGAATTAACCTTAGCCTCCCCCTGCCTTAAGGAATCGACAGTAGACTTACCGAGGGAACGAATCCAGATCGTTGATGCAGTCGTGAACCTCCGACACCGAGACCGTATCACCGCAGCCATAGTTACTATCGAGATCGCGCGATTCCGTCGAGGGCCAGTACGAGTTGCGGCAGGTACAGTTCGAGTTTTCGATGTGCACTGTACAGATCTCGTCGTTGTAGTTCGTTGACCGTGATTCGGCTCCCTTCCGTGGGCTATCGAGAGCTATAGTAGGAGAGCAGAAAGAGTACCGCGTGTATTGAGGATCAAACACTTCGGATTCGAGTGGATTTTAAGGTTATCGATATCGAGAAGAGTGCGTCAACTGGCATACGTACCTGCAATTTTCCGCGCAGCAGCTCGTTTCTTGCTGGCCAGCTTACCCTGGGAGGCCAGCTTGAACGTGTGCGTGATCTCATCGCCCAGATCCGTGACAAAGACGTACAATCCTTCGCCCTTCCCGCAGCTAGAGCCACCCTCGAAGCAAAACCGATTGTCCACAACTCCGTATCGTCTGTAGCAAAGGCATCAATAGTATTGTGATTCGGATTAGTATTTAATCCTTTAATTCTACTCTGTTTTAAGCGCAGTAGATCACAGCGATACCTACCTCAAGTGTTCGATTTGCCACGTTCCGGTTAACCGTGGAGGAACGCCGGTCGTGAGACAAAACCGATGATCCTGGATGTGCATTCGGGCTGGCCCGGTGGAGAGTTTGGCTTTCGGTGGTGCGGACGACACCAGCACCAGATACTGAAGATCGTCGCCCAGGTTGTTGGATATTTTGACCTGTAAATGCCAAATAAAAAAAAACATCGATACGATAAGCAACGAGTGATAAGCGGTTGACTGGCGCACTCTACCGACCTGCCATTGTATCAGTCTTTCGCGGGTATCGAAGGCCAGGACGACGATCACATCCTGGCAGATGATTGCTATCGTGTTTGATTCCTTGTCCAGCGTGAAGCCCGACTCCACGCCGAGAAAGTGCTGCAGCGAGAGGGACGCCTTCGTTTGACCGTTCTTGTAGCGGTCCTTCGAGTCGCGGTACAGCTGCAGATGAAGGCAATCTGGAAGTAGCAGAAAGAGGGGGAGTCATGAGGTTGTGCTGGCTTCGATTTCCTTTCTCCACTCGCAAAAGGTGAAGCCCATTTGATGCCCGTTTGGTCGAGTGTGAACGAAATGAACAAACAGCGCGCGGAGCAACGCTCGAGGCCATCTTGGATGCCGGTTCGGTAAACGAAGTCCACAATCGTTCAACATCCTAGACACGTTCGCTCTGCAACTGAAGCCCTTGGAGCTACTACACATCCGCATAAGACGCAGTCGCTTCTTTGAGGTTTTCGCCTTCAGGCTCCCGGACCGGCGAAGAGTGGCGTACTTCCCGCTCATTTCCTTTCTCCAAAGCAACTCCGGCCAAACGTTAACGTTAACGAATCGCACCGTACCGTTGAGTGGGCGATGTTTGAACTTTCTGCTGTTCGCTGCCCGCAGGACAAGGGCGGCAGGCGTGTGCGTGCGTATCCGCAAGGATACCGGAAGGATACGTGCTGTGATGGTTTTGCTCTTCCTCGTGTGTCATGTGACGTGACTCCGTAAGCCAGAGCCAGCACGTCATATTCACTCGCCCCGGAGTGGAAATTGTCTCGCACCAAGCGATGCGTATCGAAGATAAGGTGAGGTGAAAATGGAGAAAATTCGTTGCGGCATCAATAGTGTGTACGCCAAACGATACCTTGCTGAGGTGAGAGTGGTGGAAGGAAATTTTCTGAAAATCACACGCCGAAGAACCGGCACAAAACATATTCAATCAACCTGGATGAAAACCAGCCCAGCATAAG
>NC_064878.1:6767500-6775000 GCF_943734665.1 Anopheles aquasalis | reverse complement strand
GGTAAGGCCACACCGGTAAAGCATAATCATTCGATTATCATGATGCCTCATTTTCATTTCTAATGAATTCGTTTCGCTTGTCGTACGGGATTCAGATTCGGTGGACGGATGTCCTGGCCTGGTCCTGTTCAGGATGATGCTCAGGGAAATGAAGATCATCATCATCATCGTTTGGGTCGCTCATCATGTTAACGCCCTTTTGTGCGAAGGGGCAGGACGCGCTCGGTATCATGTTCATTATGTTGACTGCGAAGTGAATGCGATATCATCACAGGGGTCGGTTCCGCCTAGCTGATGATCTCTGCCTTGTCCGGACGAATCGATAATTTGACAATTGCGGTCAAGCGTCTCCTGCATGACAAGTAGGTTTTCCGTGACTCGCGAATTGCACGAGTCGTGCCCTGGAATCGTCGATAAGGCATGCATTCGGTAACGTAGTTGAGATTTAGACAGTGAGGTATTTTTTTAAAGGAAAACATTAAAATAGGACAACGTGCTGATCGTGCATTTGACAAAAAAAGGCAGAGGAAAAGCCGGCAAACAATCGCTTTTCAAAATTGACTCTGGGAAAATGTTTCCCCGAAAACAGCGAGCAACGAAACGAAACTTCAAATTGAATCGAATTGAATCTCGTCCCATTTCCAAACGCTTCCAAAAACCGGGACCGAGCTTGCCTGCCATTGGCAGCCGGAGAAGAATGAAGATTGTCATGTCTCTTATCTTGCTTCTGGCCCCTGCACTCGCCGGGCACTAATAACAAACAGGATCGGTGCGAAGAAAACTTGCAAAACATTTCCCTCCAATTCGAATTTTACTTGATTCGATTGTCAGAGAGAAAGAGAGAGATGGAGTTCCATCGATGCCGTTGCCTTGCGCTCGGGAATTGGAAAAGCTCGTTTGAAAGGTGGAATAGTGAATGGGAAATGGTGTGGGCGGGAGGGGCACCCTAAATCGAATAGGCTTTTAGCGAAGGGCCCTGCGATTGACGATACCAAACACCCGATGGAAGACGACTGTTCGGATCGGATTTGCACACGACATTCACGTGTTTCACGTGTTGGCGGAAAACTAATGGCAACAAAAGGGTTGTTCATTCGTTCGTTGGCCCCATTGCAAACGCTCTATTATGCATATCGCAAATCGGATGGAACAAGAAGGCCTTTCCTACCCTGCAGGCGCTACCATTTTCCCAAAAAAGGCAAAAGAAGGATGTTGTGTTAGCGAAAAGTTTCGTGAAACAGATTTGTTGGATGCGCCATTGGTACGCTTGCAGAGGACGCTTTTCACGGGGAAAATATATTTAAATCTAATTTGCAACATGTAAATAAATCTTGTTTTCCATTTTGCTAGCTCGGCACGGCGCACAATCTCTGGCTACAGCTTGCTTGTCCGACGTTGCAAACGTACGATGAAGTCATCGGCATCGACTCACGGATACGGCAGCACACATGCAACACATATCCTGTTCGAAGTGCTCCGAGTATGCAGTGCGCAAAAAAATCCTGTTTTCCTCGGGATGTCCTTTACAGCATTTGGTAACCAACGGGTAGCAGCATCTCACCAGGAGTCGTACTGGAGTGGGACGGACTGGACAGACTCGGGAGTTGCCGGTTATTTGCTCCCCTATTTGTTTAGCTGATTGTGCCGAGTGTTTCTTCAGCGATTTGCAGAACGAACGAAACAGAGGCGCATCCGGTCGAGTCGAGGGCCGACTTCTGTTTTGTCCTTTTGTGTGTAGAGACATGCTTTATGTTGGCTGTCTGGCTGGCCATGTAGCTGGCCATAGTAATGATATTTCATGCGCTCACTTACTGCTACCGCATTAGGACCCTGTGTCCATTCGTGCAGCTGACCATGCACCATCTCTTATCTTCTGCTGAAGAATCGCATTTCTGGCTACTGAACTGTGGGCATATTCTCTGACAGTGTTCGAATAGTTCCTTGGATTGTGGACATGTTGGAGGAGCCAGCTTCCTTGAATGCGTTTTGTACCATTTTCAGCTCAAAAAACAAAGACCTCTCAACGGCACTAGTGGCACGGCACTAGTGGGAGTCGAAGCATGAGATCAAAACTGAATGAATGATGGGCTACTTTTTGCTCGCCATTTTTCTCGCCACTCGCCGCTCACATACCACCATCACGTGTCGCTTTTGTCGACGGCATTGTGCAAGGAACGATAGCAATTTCAGATGCATCAATCTCCATTCTCGGTGCTCAACCTCTCGTTGCTCGCTCCTGGGGCACGACACGACACCGGGATGAAGGAATTCATCTATTATCAATTTGACGTGGCGGAAATTTTACATCCCTTAACCGGGCTCGTACGGTGCGATAAATGACCTGCCTCTCGTCTGCAGCAGCAGCAGCTCGAGAAGAAGCACTAGAAGAAGGATGCGCGACAGCTCATCACTCGGTTTGTCATTTTTTTGCTGTTGTTTCCTCGGCGTGATACGCGGAACAAGGCATCGTTGCAGGCGGAGATTGACGATTTCAGCGAAGAGTAAGAAAAAAATGGGATCGAATCACTACCCATCTTCTTCACTCCGGACCGAACTGGTGTGTCTTATAACCGTGCTGTCAGCAGCAGCAGCAGCAGCAGCATCACCGACAGAACAGAGAACGTCTTTCTGAAATGACTCACCAGGGGGGAAGCGAGCACACTTTGAGTTAAAACGAGTAGGTAAGCAAAAGGGGAACATCCACGTAGGAAAAAAGGAGACTGTAAACTTGCAGCAGCAGCAGAAGAAACAACAACAGTATGATGTAGAACAATTGAAGTTTAAGGATCGAATGGAGAGCGGGAGCGGATCCGTTTTGCTCGTCATAAAAAGGCAACAAAGCCCGCAGGGGGGGCGGCGGCGAAGTAGGTAAACTTTTAAAGCGATCCGATGGTGCACTTGGAAGAGTGGTAGAGGCGCTACACTACACCGAGAACCGAGAAGATGTGCTGAAAGTGCTACAATGTGATGCATCCTGTCTCAGATCTTCGAAGGATAGTGAGCACCTTGCTCGGCGGCGGTGGTGGTGTCCGGAGGAACACTACATAGAACACTTTACGGCGTGCTTTAAGCTGTGGGCTACGACCGTGAAGGGAAAAACTTTTTCCACTCGTTTAACCCTCCACCTGTCTTCCCTTCCAGTCACCTCTTTCCAGTTCAGTTTTTAGGATCCTTTTCTTGCTTACCGTACCAGGAGGATATGTGTGTGCTTTGTTACGGCTTGTTTAACAGAGACTTTTTCCCGATTTTCGTTTACTTCACACGATCGTCGTAAAAACACACGGATTGGGTTTAGAACATCACGGACTCAGGTGGTGTGCCACACATAGAGCTCTTTCGGTGACTTTTATGACTTACAGAAGCGGAAAAGTCTCACCGGGAGTAGAGACGAATGTGACCATCGGTGCCAAGACACCTAATCTTGAGATCTCGTTGTATTCTATAGGTTAAGGGAATTGAAAGTTCACCAAACATGCCATGCAAGGATGGAAATCAAACATTATCTAAGCTGAACTTTATATACGAATCGATCCGATACAATACACATCTTGATAAATTTCATAATTTTTTCTTTATTTCTACCACATTTAGCTAGATAAATAATAAGTAATCATCGATTCCTGGTTGCTTTTAACCACAGAACCAAACCAGAGAACCCAAATGGGAGCTTGGGCTGCGAAGGAAAAACCACAAACACCGGATCACAATAAACTCAATCAGGTTTATCGCAAAGTTTAATTTCGTTTTCCGCAAAAGATGGCGACGAATGCAAACAACGGACAGTACAGAAGCGGGCCGCCTGGAAGGTTCTGTGCGGTTCGACTGCCATTCCCCGCACCACAAAATCTCACTTTCACTCCACAGGAGACAGCATTTTAATTATTGCTGAATGAAATGTTTCCGTTTTTCTGCCTCTGCCAGCCGTGTGCAGCATATTTATTCTGTCCACCGAGGTCGCACACCACCACCAGCTTCGAGGCTCTCTGCTTCTCGTTCTTCCCTTGCTCTGTGCAAAATGTCCTGTCCGGTGCGCGTGTTGCCCGGAAATTGTCCTCACGGAAACGAGCCCAGACAAGGCCAAACAAGAGGGAGCATAAAACCAGTTCCACACTGTTTTCTCCCGGTGGAATGAGGTGCGCTGTGTGGGAAGAAGGAGAGCGAGCAAATGAAGAAAAGCCACCGTGCGCCATAAGGAGCGGAAGATGGCAATGAATGGGCCACATCGCTGAAAGCTTTTCCACCCAGCACACCATCCGCCCCCGCTGAGGAGGTCAGTTCGGAGGTGTCGTAGATGACGCTCCCTGCTGCTGTGGCCATCGTTGGGAATTTAGCATATGGTTTGCGGGCTGCCTGTCTATGCGATTCCCGGGAACAGTGATGGAGCTCTGGAGTGGAATGGAACCGGATTTGATTCTTCCATTTCCCGGGTTTCTCTCGATGACCAATAGGAAATGTCGAGGCCTTAGCTAACCCCCCCGCCGGGGGTTTTCGGACTGCTGGTGGCCCCAAATTTACTTCCTCCGGACAAAGGACAGCAAGGAAAGAAGATGGAATACCGGGGAGGCGCCACACGAAAACGAAAAAGGGCGAAAGGACGAGTTTTTGTTTCGTCTTTCACTCCCTTTCCTCCGAAAAAAAAAAGTAAAGAAAAAGGGGAACGAGGCCAAATCATAGCCCTGTGCTGGCTGTGGGACCATAAACTGTCCCCCGGGAACCAATGCCAGTCGGTTGTTGCGGAGACAAATTTCAAACAGAACAGAGCAAAGCAAAAGATGGCGATCCGGCGAGAGGAACGAGATACGGACGGAAAAGTGACGCCAGAAGCGCCATCGTGTCTAATTTGGTTTCGTGTTTGCATTTTCCTTCGCCATCCAACCAGGCAGTCAGGGTAAAAGACACACAGATACACCTCGCCAAGGTTCGGAGTGTTTTGCGAGGTGGAAAGCAAATGACAATGTCATTTGTCATAAATACGGTGCGAGGATGGGAACGCTAGCCGTGGCGGTGGTGATACCGGTCCCTTGATGCTGCGGTTTTCCCGGAAAATGGATGATTCCATTTAAAAGATAACGTTCGTTGGTTCCGTTCTCTTGTCGCGCGCGTCCTTCGGGGAGGATTTTCCACCTTCCACATGGCGATCCATATGTTGTCGCTCTCAGACACCGTCGTCGTGTCGCTCGATGACCGCTTTCACAGGAAAAAGGGCAACCAGCGGCCGCGCCCGGGGAGCATATTTTGCCAGTCAGTCTCTTTTGTCTTTTTGCGGTGACGACGAACGACCAAACCTCGTCGTTCATCTCGCACGCCCAGCCCGGTGCCATTTGTAGTGCTGCGGCTAATGAGAAACAAATTTTATTATCCATCCATCCATCCATCCCGTTTATGAGTCTCTCGGCGTCAAGATAGTCGAGGGATTTCGTGCGAAATCTGTGAAAACGAGCACATCCAGGCACATCAAATCATTTCACACAGTCGTTGAGTCGCGGGAGTTTCTTCAAAGAGCGAAGCGACTCGGCAAAAGTAATAATCTTGGAGCTCGTTAAATGAGTGACTTATGCGCTGTTCTGGAAAACGGAGCAGCAGACGTGAAAGCAGATTCCATTTTTAGACCCTTTTCGGTGGTCCATGTGTTGGAAGATTACGCACATGCCGCCACCAGACCGGAAGCAGGATGTGTTTCGCGCTCCGCGTTCGCTCGTCCGCTAAGTTGCGAATCATGTTTTCCACCTCCTCTTTCTCCTCGAGGATCACACCCTGATCGTGTGCTGGTGCGGTGATCGGTTTATGGTTTGCTCCCTTTACTGGATAGTAAACCAACGCACACAGACAGACATGCGGCCACCACCGGATACGGATCGATCAAAGGCGGTTTCGACCGCCACTAACGAGCACTTGTCGTGGCGGATCATCCGGCTGATGCTCATGCTGTCGCGCGTAATAGGTCGCGTCCACGCTGCAAATGTCGTTTCCGTGTAATTTTAGGGGTGGGCCTTTGGTAGACGTGTAGCATCGATGGGTGCTGCTTCTGCTTAATGCTACTCATCAGTGACAGACAACAGTGGCGGGTACCAGCGGCCTTTTCGAGCATAAATTTCGCTCTTTGGTGCAATGATGTAATTATGGAACCAGAATTTCCGCAGTTGCTGGCTACAAATTGTGAATTGTAATTAGATGCGAAGGAGATAGGAATCAGGAAACGGGTAAATGTAATTCTTGCCAGAACCAGAGTTCAAGCGTCTCGAGTTCATAAAACGTTCCGTTCATCAATCGGCAACAGCAGGCTTCAAGCGCATAACCTATTTCGGATCACCATGTTCTTTTGCAGCAGCATTAGCACCAACATCAGGTTTGTACAAAAAAAGGAGAGAGAGAGAGAAACAGAAAATTCTCATCGGAAATCCTGCTTCCTTTTTTCCAAAGTCGAACCGTTTCATCGGATGATTCGCTCTCCTGGGGTCCCGTGGTGCAATTGCAATTGATATGCGGCTTAATTTGACACGCGAGCAGGGCCAAAGGATGGCAGAAAGTGATAGTAGCGTGTGCCGCTGTGCCAGGCTTTTCCTCCCCGGTTGTTTCCACGGATTCGATTTTCATCGCTCGCTTGACTTCGATTCAGTACCAGAGAGAGAGACAGAGAGAAAAGTGGAGGCATATTGGGAGAAGACCCTTTTCCCTTTTTTTATCCTCTGTTTTTTTTCATTTCCTTTTCCCTTTTTTTATGTTGCGAGACGCCAATGATGCACCATGCATCACCGGAGCCAATGCTGGCGAGCGCTGACTGCATTATGCTTCGACGGTGAGGACGGCAACATAAAATCCATCCATCGAGCCCATCAACCCGAGCAAACCCAAGGGAGGAGCGGATTGATTCAATTTAAACTAATCCCTCGCTCGTTTCCGTTGTTAGCGATCCGTTCCGGCACATTTTCTTTTTTCCGTTTTTTTTCCCGTGATATCGCGAGTTGACCCTTTACGGGAACTGATGCTCATGGTGCTGGTGGTGGTGTCCTCTGCTCCCTTTTTTTTGTTGCCTCGTGATAGGCTTAATCTGCACTGCGTAAAAGTATCGAGAGAGATCGAGAGCCCATTTGCAAAAAGCGGAGAACCGGGACAGATTTCCTCCCGGGAGGTCTCTCCGGATTAGGCCAGGGCATAATCGATACGGTTATCGCTATCAAACGGATGATGCATCCGTATTCATTCATTTCTCTGGCTCGTGCGCACGCAATCCATGGCGAATCAACTCCGTTCACTCGGTGGAAATGGTGGAAAACTATTATTCTCGCACCTTAAGAAAACGGGATTAGTTATGCCGCTGACTGCTGTGTGCTCGCGACAAATTAAATATTTATTGATCACGAGCATCGTGCGCTCTGTGCAAACGAGACCGAATGAACGAGTGAAGTGGGCGCACGTGTCCCAGAAGATGGAGTGATCCAGATTGAATTAAAAAAATAGATATTCCTGGATTAGCAGCCCCGTACGCCCACTTCTCCATAA
>NC_064878.1:6755000-6757500 GCF_943734665.1 Anopheles aquasalis | reverse complement strand
GAAGCACACACGGTAGGTAACTAATACCGGGGACCAGTGGCTCCGGTGGCGGGGCCCGGACAAGACATGACCTTCGCCTATTCGCCCCGTGGGCATGTATGACGAGGTAGATAACGGACATCATCGAACCCCCGCCAGAATTTACTTTTAATCTGTGAACAGAATGAGAATTATGTTGGTCCTTTTTAGGTTGTCATACAAGTGTTTTTGGTGCCACATTTTCCGTGATGAGCACGGAAAATCCTTGCGTATCTAGTCCCAAATGACATTGAAAACTTCTGAAATTTCTTCCTTTCTGGCAAAATTTCCATCCAACCCCAACTGAAATAGCCATATTTGCCCTTTTTCCAGGGAAAAACCTCGAGGAAAAATCATCTCCCCAATCATTGCTCTCGGAATCGGCAAGATCAAAGTCGACGTACCAGGGCCAGGCCTTCAGCAAACGTTCTAGGCCCCGGAATTGACGCACCTCGTATTCACCTTCACCTAAGTGCATTGCCACATCCTTCAATTGGGTACCGAGCATCGGACCGACCCTTTTTGGTTCGGGTTTTTGGGCCTGCGAAGGGAGAGGACCCATAATTGGTTTAGATCCACAACACCCCCAGAGAGAGAGAGACGATTGCCTATAATCCACGAACGAAGCGACATGCGAGGACGTGTGTCAACGCACCCCCGGTGTACTGTGCACCCTCTGTACGGCGTATCTGATACCGAAAATGGCACAAAAATCAAATGGGAAAACGAGCAGGACCGCACGCCAGAACCGTTGGTGCTGCTGCTGTTGGTGCTACTGTTTGTGATTTAGGTGATTTGCGTCACCCATAGCCATCCCTTCAGATGCAGTAGCAGCAACTGCAACGATCCCTCGATCTAAGAGAAATCCATTAAATGCGTTCTCCCCAGTCTCCAGTCAGAGCGATTCACTTTAATGGATTTGCTACACGCAGCACAAACGCGCAACGAGGGTGCGGCGCAGGGCTGGTGCAGATCGTCAAACAACCACCCCGCCCCACCCCCGAAGGGTCCTATCCGAGACCGATATCTATCGGAAGTTCCATAATTAATTTATTATCATTCTCGCTCGACTGCACTTTGTGGCTCTAGAGGGGTGCCGCTCTGATCTGCTACAAATGAAGAAGAAGAAACGACAAGCTAGAGCTCCTCTGGAACTAGGTTTTACGGTCGCACAGCAGGCTTTTGACAACTGGGGACCGAATTTTGGGACCGAATGAAGTCGTCATTATCCTGCTGCGAAGATGAACTTGTGCCGGAGGACGCATTCGCGTTTCCCTTGGCCCAGTGGACTTTGGCATGAGCTCTGCCATTGCTGCGTGCTGCGTTAATTGTTTTTCGTTCAACACACCGAGCCACGGAGGGTGTCATGGCCTGGACAGTGTTTGGTTTCTGCAAGAAAGTCCCCTGACAATTTCGCCTCGGTAACGATCTGGGAATCGCAATCGATTTGTTTTCTCGAATTAAATACGAAGCAGAACGCACGCACCGAGTCCGTACGTCAATGAAGCGTGGTGTGGTGGAGTTGTCAGACGATATGAAAGCGACGCAAGGGCGCAGACAGTTGTCCAACGCCTGAATCTGGACGCAAAAGTAACAGTTTCTGCTGAATTCGTGGCGTTTCAGCCTTGCTCCCGAGCTATTCCTTTAATTAAGTTTTATTCCTTTTCGGCGAAGATGAATCGTGCAGTTTTTGGTGGTGACAGGCATTTCGTCGTTGTTTCCCGCGGGAGAGATCTCCTGGTGTGCCAAACGGTGCCTGTCTATACGACTCGTGGTGTTAATGGTCTGTGGTAAATCATAATTGCTTTCGCAGTAATGATCCTTGGCGATGGTCTAGGCGATCGATAATCGGATACAAATGGCCTCGTCAATGTGGTTTGGGGACCAAAACCAAGGCATTAAACGTGAGCTAAGCTCAGCTAGCGGCTACAGAACCTCAGGGGAAATAATTGAAATTTATCGCCACAAGTGACACGAAGAGACCTTACTTAGTTATTGGAGACAAATGCTTCTCGAGATGCTAAACATCTTCATTCGTTGCGATACAAGCAAAAAAAAACACACAAAAATCCCTCAACAATGTCAAAAAGTGAAGGATACGTCATGCTTGACGTGCAACTGTTTGAAGAATCGTCCATTTACCAACGGTGCAAGTGCATCTCTGCTGCTGCTGCTGCTGCTGCTGCTTCTCAACCAATAGGACTATTTATAAATCTCGCCACGGCCAATCACTCTTCACGAGTGGCACCTTCTTTCTTAAACCGAACCCTCGGGTCCAGGTCCTGGTCCCCTGGCGTGCTGCTGCTGCGTTGATAGTGAGAAATGATAGCGATTCATTTGGCAGCAGTCACACCGCAGCACAGCGGTGGTGGCTGCAAGAGAGATATGCAAGCGGTTGCGTGAAAGATGACGGACTTGACAGCGCGGAGTGGCGCGAAGCGATTCGCAGAATTCGTTTCGGGCCACTCCATTCATCTCCTTC
>NC_064878.1:6747500-6750000 GCF_943734665.1 Anopheles aquasalis | reverse complement strand
CCTGGTCCATTAATGATCGCTGAATGATTGACAGAGCAGTCGGTTTTCCAATCAAATTTACATAATTTCCACTTCTTGATCTGCCGCGATCAACGCGAATGGTTGGCCATCACCGTAAAAAAGGACGAGACAGTCTGTTGCTAAATAGCCAGCCCCGTTGGCACGCAGAAGGAAGCTAAGATGTTTGAAATTAAAAAGGAAGGGAAAAGCCTAGCGATCCTTTCACCGTGGTGCGCTCCTGTTGCTCCTGTCAAACCCTGGAAACCGGCATCACCGAACCGATTCAGAATCGTATTCTGTCGCGACGAAGCGCGATTGACGAGGGCGCTAGAAAGCGCTCCCCTTTCGCGGTTGATCAAATATTGACTGTCGCTGGAAGCCATTATGGGAAGGAATGGATGGAAAAGAAATATTTCCGGCTTTTTTCCCGGAAGCGCACGCCACGCACACAGTCAAGCTGCTGCCAATTTCTGCAAACATTTAAATCATATTCTTATGCAAATGTTCGTCTTCTGCCCGGGGTCTTGGGGCTTTCAAGCATTCGATCCCGCGCTTTCGACTGTACGATTGCATTGGTCACGCGCTTCCTCCCCTCCCCGCAGTGGTGGGTGCACCGAGCATCCGGAATGCATTCAGAACATTTCCCAGTGGAAGCCCACGGAAATCGATGGTTCACAAATATTGATTTTCGGGCGAACCGGGCCGCAAATGAAAAGCGAAGAATTGTGCAAAAAGATAAGGTGGTTTGGGGTGGTTTCGGGCGGAGCGAAACTGAACTGAAAAACTGGCCAAAGAAGACGAAATTGCCGGCGAATGGTCACCAACGAGAAAGGGAACGGGGACGATGAATAAAACATAGACCACTGGCCCCACCGGGGCGGGAAGTGGTTGGGTTTGGGATGAAAACCCGTTTCATATGCAGAGAACAATTTCCATTTTGCGTCTGCAGCAGTTTCGAATCACGGTATGCGAACGATTTTAAAGCTTCCGCTATTCGTGCAACCAGAGGACGTGGTTTGTGTTCGGAGGTAGGGCCGTGTGCCAGGAGCCAGGAGCTTCTACTGATAAAGGAGATGCTGATGAAGTGAATTAATAACAGTACCTGCAGAACCAACTGAGGCTTTAAGGCTTAGACCTAAGTCGGAAAGTCGCTCTGTTTTCATAGATTTCATTCAACTCATTTAATTCAACTCTGGAATCTTAGAAGTCCTTACTCTTATAGGTCCTAACTAATCTAAAATTATTGAACGATTTAAGTAACTGTTACAGATGCATTCGGCACGATGTTCTGCATCCCGACTCAGAGTATCATATCCAGTCTTGACTTGTTGCAGAACATCTTAAAGCAGTGAAAGGGACAGCAGAAGATTCGATTGATTGAATTCCATCCTCTAGTACTTTCCCTTGTAACTGTTCCTTCCGATTTTTTTCCCTTTCCGAAGCACATTTCCTGCAGTTCTTAAACTTTCCAAAGCATAAGCTACAAGGCAGTTAAGCACAGGGGAGACAGACGACGGCTAGGTGTTACTCAACTGATTGAGATGCTTCGTGGATGGTTCGTTTTTCCCCTTTTCCATCTCTCGTACGAGCGCGAAGACTCATGAGCGCAAATATTAGTACTATTCACATCATCATTCTTTCCAATTTCGTGCTCAGTTCACGTTCTACCAGTCAGCCCTGAGCGCGATCAAACGACATGCGTCCAGGTTTCACTTGACGTTGGTTGCTTCTCAGTTTCCCGTGTCATCGTATAAAAGCACCAGCTTCCCAGTAGCAGTAGCATCACACCACACATGCACAGGAAGTAACGTGGAGCTCGTTGCCTCAAATATGGCCCCACCATGTCACGCAACTCTCTGCACTGTACTATGCAAAGTGCCTCATGAATGTTGCAAATCATCACCAATTTGCCGTTCTATATTTGCCGGCTCTTTGGGAGCAAATAAGCAATGCAGGATGGAAGGATGGTGCTGCTGCATCGTGTGCTTCCTGGGAGTTGCCAACGGGACTCGCGAGACTTCTGGCGGTGCTGACGACGGTTTTCGTTGGAAGAAACATGAAAATTGAAAAGCTCAAGCCTTTGCACGGAAGAAGAAAGATGTATCAATTCTGCTATCATTGCTCCAGTAAAGGAGAGAGAGATCGAGAGAGAGAGAGAGATAGAGAGAGAGAGAGAGAGAGAGAGAGAGAGAGAGAGAGAGAGAGAGAGAGAGGGTAGAGGAACGATTCATTTTTCATGTTAAGGTGTCTTGTGTGCCCTGGTGTGGTGTATGTTGCACAAGACACAGCTCCATGTCCCGAGACAAACCGTTTGTCAACCGAGGATTACGCTACCTGAGGTTTGCTGCAGAGGATGCCGGATATTTCATGAATCCATCAATGTTGCATCTTTCTCCATGCCTTACCATGCCCGGAATGCCGCTCTGCTTAAAGACAGACACATTCCAGGTAGGGTTTGTTTAAACGATTCTCCCCCTCGTGCACGATTAAATCTCTCCGA
>NC_064878.1:6735000-6737500 GCF_943734665.1 Anopheles aquasalis | reverse complement strand
CAGCGACTCTTGACTCTTTTCCTTTTATTTGCCCACGCAGGCATCTCTAAGGAAGGTTTCTAAGGATTCCGAGGCGCGATGGCTTTTCGTTTCTCGCCTTGAAGGACAGTAAATTCCAGGACAGTTTTTCAGGCGGCAGCTGATTCCGCTGCGTGAAGTGTGTGCGGATGTTTTGTCGGTGGAGCAATCTATTTGTACTCGGTCGTGTTTTTTCCGCTTTTTTTCTCGTTCGGAGCGGCGTTCCGTCGTTGTGTTGGAGTTGGATTTGATTTTCTTTTCTTTTTTTCTCTTGGCTTTGGCTTTCCTATTTTCGATAACGAAGCCAAGCTCAGGCCAGCCAGGCTCCCCACTTCAACACTGTGACTTTCGCCGATTGGGAATCGAAATTCGGTGCTTCAGTTGCGGTGTGGTTGGGCCGGAAAATTGTTGCTGTTTAATCTCTTATAAATATTTATACGCTTGACAATAGCGGACAGGGAGACCATCTATCAGTCTGTTGCTGTTCGTCGAGGCGTAGCAGAGATTTGGGCCAGCCATAAAGCCTTCCGGAAGAAACAACAGAAGATGGCTTTAAGGCGGAAATCGAGAAACTGTTTGCTTTATTTGTCTTCGAACAGCCCTCGACAAAACGAATTATTTCGAATTTGTTAATGTGACGATAAGTCTTTCAGTTTCTGTGCTGGTCACCCATTTGATTCTGGAACAATTTTCATCAAATTTCCTGAAGCGCGTGTCAAGTGCATTTCCTTTTTAGGGTTTCCGGAGCGAACATGACGTCGCTGGAACGTGACACGAAACAGCGATGCCAGCGATATGCACTGCAAGAACATCAAGCCAAGTCCCCTCTCGGTCACAGAAAGCACCTCGTCAGCTGCATCTCGTTCGTGTTGCTCTCCTCTCCAATAACAACGAACCTCGGCGCGTCTTTTTGTGTCAATCGATTCGGTGGTTCTTGAGCGGAAGAGCGGTCTTCAGCACGAGCTGCACGCGTACTGCACGATCGGGCCCGTCGAAACGGTAATCCGTGTGTCACGACATTGTCTAGCTGCGCTGAGCGGGAGTTTCCAAAAATGGCTAGAATTCGGAATCAGAATCTTGTTAGTAGGGAAGGCGTTTCCTCCTCCTGCCCGACGCTAACACATGCAAAGCACACGCCACCATGATCCACATTATGTCAATCTTCATTCGAGGCATCGAGGTAGCACCAGAAAAAAGGGTTCTCGGTAGAGGGAGAGAGAGCGCGAGGATTCGAGTTTTCGGGGGCGGACGTTCGAGTGACGTCCACCCTTAACAAGCGAGCACCCAAAACATACATTCCCGTATTTCTTTCTCGAGCATTCGGAGCTAAAGAGACTTCACTCCTTCGCCTTGACGTGGACGCGTTTATTGAATTTAGTGTCGAAGCCAAGCCCCCCCTTTCGGTATCTTCCAAGATGCTGTCCGCTATATGCCTGCCAAAGGGGTTGCTGGAAAAGAAATCACGATCACGAATGCCAAATAGGAGTTCGAGTCTGGTGGTTTGTTGCTTCATCAAAGGGAGCCTGCATCTCCCTCGGTCATCTCATCGCAGTCCATGTTTCAATTACTGAACGAGAAGGAAAATGGACATATGATGTTCCCGGAGAGCCGGAGCTGTCATAAAGTCCCTGGCTAAGCGGCGACATGGCACATGATTTACATGATTATTGGTGGGATAATGGATGATGTAGCTAGCGAGTGCCAGAGTGAACTCTGACAAGCTCTCTGTTGTGTTCGTCGCTTCATTGGCAAGTGTGTGAAAAGCTAACAGTTGCCTTTCACAGCCAGTCGCTGCGCTGTCCAAGCTAGCTAACCGATTGATCGACATGGGAATGCACTCCGTGGCTGTTTGAAACACACAAATGGTGCACGTGTTGGTTGACGAAATAATGAATGCATGTTGCTCTGTCTCTGGAGGATTCAATACTTTTTTTCAACGTCCATAACGCTCCAGTGAGAAGGGCCCATAATCAAATCATAACATTCCATGATTTACCTAACCACACTACAGACGCATCCTTCTATTGTGTATTGTGTAAAACCACTGGCCACTGGTTCGCTCAGTATGAATAGACTGATAAGTAATTGAAAAAAAAAACTGGAAATTCTTTTCAACAGATCTCTCTTGCATGAGAGCCACTCAATCGATGAATCTCCTCGAACCGACCACCAGCGATACAGTTGCGGATAAAAATGTAGAGAACCTCTTCGATTGCAACGTTCGAGTTTTCCAATCAGAGAACCATAACAATAGCTTGGCCTCGGCAGAAGAATTGTGCTTCTGCTTTCGAGCTGGCATTTTCTCTGCCTTATTCGATCCCTCTTTTTCTAGTTGTAAAAGCCACACTCGCTTGATTAACGTTGAATACCATTACCGCAGAGAGCTGCAACTTGAACTGCGTAATGATTAAGGGATTTTCCTGCCTTGCCCTTTTCTGTGCTTTTAATTAAACTATTTCTCAGTGCAACCGGATCCGCCCAA
>NC_064878.1:6727500-6730000 GCF_943734665.1 Anopheles aquasalis | reverse complement strand
CGAGATGAAAACACGCTGGATTGCGGAACTTGCGGCAGAGGAATTAAGTTTTATCTCTGTTTATTCATTGCGCACTGCCTTCACTGGAGGGTTTTTCCTCTTCCCGTGGAGTGTGTCTGTCCTGGTTGGATTCCCGGATACCAGAAGGGAAACCCAAAAGTGACACGAAACACGAGCGATGAGTAAGAGCGCCAAATAGGGAATGAAGTCTAATAATATCCCGGGCCCCAAAAACAAGGCCACCCTCTTCAGTGGTGTGAACGTGGCGGTGGCGTAGACAGATTTCAGGGACGCCAGCTCTCCAGGCTGACAATAATCTTCAAAAGGCGCATACCAGGCGCACGCTGGATGAAAAATCATAAACATAACGTGACGAAGGAGAGAGGACGGAAGGACCAGACCGAACGGAATCAGAATACGGCCCAGCATTGAAATGATGCTCTTTTTTTATGTTTTGTCTTTTGCCACGGTCGTCCCATGTAGTTTTTCCACCGCTACTTGGTGTGTGCGACCTTCGGAAATGAAATATCGAGCAAGCGAACGCGATCCAGAGGCTCTGCTTTGGTAAACGCTATGGTGAAGGTTATTTCGTTTCGGAGCTCTTTTTTCGGTATTTTATCGAAACCGTCATCTTGGGAGAACGGAGGTCTCGGTGCTCGAACGCAGGCACTTGGTAGATTTGATATCTGGATTTGATATTCTTGCTTCGTGCCGCCTTTCTGCCAACAGCGCAGGGACCAGAGACCTCGCTCACTGTGTGCGAAGCATCCGATAAAGAGGACATATTATGATGTGCCACCGTTTTCTCTCGTTTTCCCACCCGAAGCTCATCTTTTTATTGGTCAATCATAAAAAGAGCGCTCGATGAGACAGGACCTTCAGGCAAACGCTGGTTTGCCACCATTCGGATTCTGGCATCCACACAGAGGACGTTGGAAGAGATAAAAAAAGGAAAACAAAAAAGCGCCGGGCACACGGGCGCAAATGTTCGTGATGATTGCAATATGTGAACTGTCCTCGGTACGCCGTCAGACGATTGCGGAACTGGGGACCACGTCCCCTCGTGCTGGATCCATCTTCATCAGGGATCCGATCTGATGAAGTGGTCATAAAAATGAAAGAAACATATTATTCCCCCCTACTCCATCACTGGCTGGCATTGCCGTACAGGATGAGGATTTGCATGGTACGCAATCCACAGCACGCAGATGCTGCCCAGTACTTCTAGGAACGGGGCATTTGTGAGATAGTGATCAGCGCCCGGTCCTGGTGTGCAGATTGAAAGCAGCAGAAATAGTAAAATAGCGATGGTTTTATGTTGCGATGGGATTGTACATACGACAGTGCGATAACATAAATCACGGTTTCACAATTCGAGTGTTTGTCACTGCTGGTGACATGGCCATCATTCGCGCCATTTCTTTGGCTCAGCAATTGTCCTCACGCTCCAAGGCGCACTGTGTTTTCTGTTTACGATAATGCCGTGCTTACTGTGTGCTTTGAAAAATGCTCTCTCTCTCTCTCGATCTCATCAGTCATCAGACGGCGCGGGAGTAGGCTTAGCTTCTGTGGACACTTTGATCGCAGTCATTAGTGAATCGCATCACGCACGATTCTGGCCTAGATTTGGGCACAAGAAACACCCCGCGGGACCACCCAGTAAGGCGTTACTCAACACATCCGTGGCCCAAAAACGGATCCCTCCTCTTTTTTTCCGTTGCATCACAAGTCGAACCACTCGAAACACCTTATATGAGTGGGTAGTTGCAAGGGTAGGGTTTGTTTAGCTTACAAACCAAGCGCGTCCATCATCACCTTGTTGCTTCTGCTGCTCCAAAGACTCACACTCTGTGCCCACATCGAAATCGATGAAATGCGTTTCGAACGCACCTCACGAACGACTCACTGATGCACCGGTCTCGCGCTGATGGTTTAGGAGAGTGAACTGAAAAATGATGGCAGATCAACAACAACGCGCACCAATCGTTGGGGTGAGATGTGGGGTGGGGATTAACTCCCTCTTCACTTCGTGGTCTATTTTATCGGCGTTCACGCAGCAAAAATAAACAAATTTCCAGCCACTTGAGCAATCAAGTGGCCACTAGAGGAAAGGGTGAGAGGGCGATGGGATCAACGAGAAGAACTCACGAAATGCACACTGCAGGAGAAGCAGCGTCCAAAGGCTTGCTCGTCCCCTTGCTACAGACGGCCGGATTAGTATCTCGTTGGTAGATTTGAGACGATAGCGCGTGACTGTCCATGCGGACGCCTAGACAGTCCTCAAACGAGCAATCCTCAAGTAGTCTTCTGGTGAGTGAGGAAATTAATTTCGGGTTTTCGGGAACGCATTTTCGCATCCAGCGTCCTTGGAGTGTGTACACTTGAGCCTCTCGAGAGAGACTATAACCCTTCGCCATGCTATGCTTCAGGTTCGTATTACTTTCTCAAACAACCGGTGCTGAAGGTGCTGCCACTGTTTGACGGAATGTTCTAATTATTC
>NC_064878.1:6717500-6720000 GCF_943734665.1 Anopheles aquasalis | reverse complement strand
GACTTTTACGAGCCAAACGATAAAGTGAAACGCGTGACAAGTCTGGGCAGAGTGTACGTTCTTGCGCACACTGCTGTACAGACCCGGAACTCTCGATGAAACGATAGCCCCCACCGAATGGCGCAAAGGCAATTGCGAAAGCGTGAAGTCTTCTTTAGTTTTTGTGTCCCCTAACACAATTTATCTTGCTTCTGGGCGCTTCCCCTCGCGGCTCGGAGACGCCATTGCGCATCCTGTACGAAAAATACAAATTTGGAGCAAATTAATTTATAAAACTTACAACCACTTCGGCGCCGCGAGTGAACTCACCCAGCCAGCGACAGTGACGCCCCACCACGCTTCCGGTGCGCAGTGGTTTGAAACTTTCCTTTTCCCGCCTGGTAATTTTATTCCTTTTCGTGAGGCAGTGCCGTAGAAGCGCGTGAAGTAGCAGTAGCAACGTGCTGTGCTGGAGGAGCCCCAGCGAGACAGCAAATTGGCCCCAAGAGTGCAAATAGTCATTGCCTCGGAGGGAGGGAGGCACACTGGTCTAGTGAAAAAGTTCGCCATACTCAAGGAAAAAAAACGGTGGCCAACGCCGAAGCAACGGAGAGACGACAACCGATGTATAATGCTTTGATAATTGCCCAGCCAATGGCAATGGCCGGAAAGGGGAGACCACCAGGCGCGACCTAGAAGGCGACCTATCAGATGAGCGGTGATTAAATATTTAAATGAGCCTGCAATATTTATTTGCAGCAAAAGTGCAGTCATCGCGCATCGCAGTGGTTGGCGGAAAGTAGCGTCGGAAATTTGCTCAGGAAGTTTAAGTACAATAATTAGCTTAAGTGATGTGATGACGATTGGTACGATTCTGTTTGAAATTCGAGCACAGCAAGAAGTCCACCATTAAAGGTTCTTTCTGTTTCTCTTTTTGCGTTGAAACATCCGAGAGATTAGGCGATTTGAAAAGAAGAATTTGATTTGAAAGATTGTACCGGATGACCTTCATCATTGGATCTTCATCCTCGAAATCCCTGTGTCGCCCGAAGATTAAGCAATTTAGGATTCCATTAAGAAAATCACCTCGAAGAAGCGGTAATCAAATCAAGCAAAGCAGATACGCATTCAATCACCCAAAAGTATCCCGGTACGAAAATCCTTACAAACTTTATCAGAGCCGATCGATCGGAATGCACTGAATGGTCCGTGGTGCGGTCCTTGATCTCCGGTGAATCAGCCGGACGCCCTTGACACTTCTTGGCGGACCCTTTTTCGACGGCAAACAAAAGTGCTGCTGATGATGATGATGATGTGTTTGGTTTCAGATGTTCATCGCACAACGTCACACCGGGCATCAATCAGCTGGGGGAGAAAAATGATCCCGGATCGTTATCGAGGACCATCTTTCGATGCCTGACCCTTCGTAGCTAATCCTTCGGCCAGGGACCTTCCGAACCAGAATTGGTTGTGTTCGATCGAACCCTTGGTGCAACATCATTGGTTCGGTCAATGGAACCAGAAGCAGAAGAATGTCAAACGAAATCAAAAGAACTAAAGGTGAAAGCATTAGGCAGGACTTATCGCGAGGCACAAGGACCTCTCCCTACACCCCCCCCCCCCCCCCTGCTTTCAACGATTTCCGCCTATTTTTTGCGAAATTTCTTTCTCCTACAGCGTCATTGAACAAAGTTCGTCGTTATAATAATGAACCTAGGCCCGATATTGTCCCCCGGTCCCATCGCCCCGGGCCGGAAAAACACTTTTGGAAATCCGATCGATCGGCCAAATTTCGCACTAAAAACCACACCCTCGATTGTGTTCCGGAGGTGTGCTTTGACACTTAGGCACCTCAGCAGAACGGTTACGCGGCGCGCGGCGAGCACACCAAAACACCTGGTGCGTGAAATTAGTGCCAAAGTTTGTCCTCATTCTCCGGGCCACCTTTCGTCGTCGAAAAACGGTCCCCGTCTCTCCACCTCCTTCTCTTGGGGGTCTATTTTTCTCGGCGGTTGAGGGTCCTCTTATCCCTCGTGCGTCTCTTTCGTCCTTCGTTCCTTCGGTCCTTTGTTTTGTTTCAGAACATGATCGAACTCGTGGTGCTTTCGTGCAGCTTCACCTGAAACTATCCTGGTCACGCCTACAGGACTCTCTCTCTCTCTCCAGGAAGCTAATAGATGCTTCCGGTGCTGCTGCTGCGCTTCAGGACCTCCCGATTTTCCAGGATGATGGGTGCCCAGGATACGCACACCGATCCAGGTGAGGTAAAATATATGTGTGACTCGTGCCAATTTGTAACACCTTTTATCGTGTTCCCGGTGGGCCGAGCATCGAGCAGACCAGCGAAACGAAAACGGACGAACTGGCAGCCGGGCAGACCGGCTTGGTAAACGACAAGCCGAGACAAGCACAAGAATGCTGTTGCTGTTGCTGCTGTTGCTGCTTGTTGGAACCCATAAAAATCAACATTAGAATAATGACCTGTATCCGGTCAAACACATTGTGCGACGACGACGACGCT
>NC_064878.1:6705000-6712500 GCF_943734665.1 Anopheles aquasalis | reverse complement strand
ATCGCCCGAGGATGGTCGGTGTGTGAAAACTAATCTTCCAAGACCACCACCACCACCACGAGCACTGCGCTGGCGTCGTCTTTTGGGACGAATTTTTATGATTTAATTCATTCACCACCCTCGCCGAGAAGAACCAAGAGGGTCGCCTTTTGGCACCAGCAGCAGCATCACACACTTAACGATCTAAGACGGGAGCACATAAATGACAATCTGGCGCAGCTAAGGTGTGTCTCCGGTGGCGGTCTTGGCGGCCATTAAGCCAGCGGCCATTAAAAAATCTAGGGAAGACCTCCACGGCGGTCCGCCATCATGACGCCAGCCAGCCAGCCAGCCAGCATCCCTTGAACGCTGCCGGGTATGCTCATAAATTGACGCCGATGGTGCTTGGGAACCATCAAAATAGTGTTCGAAATGATCGTTCGCTGTCAGTGCCGAGGTCTGGGGGGCCCGCAAATTGACAAGCGCCAGCTGAGAGGCCACTCTGCTGATGAGACAGCAGTTCAATGTTGACTTTCAATCATATGAGAGGGCGCGCGGGGTGGACAGAAAAAAAACATTAATGTTCGAATGAGGAAAACAAACAACATTTCATAAAAGGCTTTTTGGTTGCGTTGCGGAGTGGAAAACTTTACTCCTTTTTAGGGCGGACAGAGACTATGATGCAATCGGGAAACATATATTTGTGAAGCAAATGAGAGAATAGTTCAGCTAAAGACGTGTCCAAAATGGTTTGCCGATGAGCAGTGCAGCTTTGTTTGTAATCACTTTGACTTTGCACCTTTTTAGAGCTCAACTGTGAAGCCCGAATTGCTTTCAATTATGCAACTTGAAGCACACACGCGGGCACGATGATTCAGATTGTGGCTCGCATGGAATGTGAGCTGCATGATGCGCCTGCAGTGTTGCACCACCCACATTGCTAACTAGCACCACCGGCACCAGCAACGCGGAATTTCCTGGTGACACGTTCGTGGCTCAACTTTGTTAGCAATATTTTAATTTTCTCTACCGGTGCATCCCTCAACTGGGTCCTTTTGTTTTTTTGTGAGGACACTGTCCCACCCGCCACCCACACCGCCTCCCGAAATCCAGGCTCGATGCACGTTTTATCTGCTGTGTGTTGTTTCGGTGAAATTCCTTTTTCTTTTTCCCTTCGCCTTTTTTTTTTGTCCCCGCACTTTTGGGAGCAGGTTTTGTTTTGCGCAACTGCTAGTGGGTGGTGCTGGTATGTGCCATTGTGGTGCATGGCATGGCATCACGGGGTCGGGCGTTTTGTAAAATGAGTTTATCTCGGTGCAAAAGTTCAAACGAAAGCAGCTCTCCGGTGAGTAGCAGCAGCAGCTGCTGCTGTTGTTGCAACTATTTAAAATTCCACTCAGCGAAAAGCGGCCAATCTGACGAGAGTGTGGCCGCTGTTGCTGGTGCTGGTGATGGTGGTGGAGTGTAGGGGTAGCAGGTTAGTACATTTTTGGTCCACCAGCCGGTACCCGTTGGCCGGAACGTGACGGTGAGCAATGGCGGTGGTGCTCATTCGTTTTTTGCTTCACATCACACCACGGCACGCGATGTGCCAGGTGCTGGATAAAAATGTGGCCGCGGTGCAAGGGTTTGGGGTAGGTCAGGAGTGAATCACAAATATGTTGGACAAATACTGACTGCGGGATTGAAATTGTACCGCGCGTTGCGACGCCTTTTTGCTTTACTCGATACACGAATTCAATCATTCCTGTGAATTGGACATCAGGAAATCAAAGCATCAACAGCTTTGTGCCTTTTGCGGAATTAAAACATAAATCAGGTCTCCATTAAGTCTGCTTTATCTTTCGTTCTCATGCATATTGTGGCCAAAAGGCGAAACAGATCGGCGGTATGATCTCGTTCATTTAACGACGACGCCTGTTCGTCTGCATTGTTTTCTCAGCTCCACTGCAGATACCTCCATTCCTCGGTACACTCGGTTCGACTGGCCAAAAGCGAAATAAAATATGACACTTTCCGTGCCTTCCACAGGGAGTAAAAGCAGTAGAGCATTGGCAGCATCAGTATTCACGGCCAGCCGGCACCATAATTGCGGTGAAACATGCATTGAAAGTACGTGCCCGGGATTAAAATCCTGGGTGTGTCCGTTCACCCGACCACGATTGACCGCAATGAGTCGAGCACGAGGTGAGGGAACGTCAAAATGCAAAAAAAACGAGTTGCGTTCCTTTCCCTTCGTTGTGCACTGCGCGAAATGAAGAGATGTATTTATTGTCCCGGAACATGTGAAAATAAGGAGTCAAGTGACTGACGGGGACAAAAAGATATAAAAAACAGATCGAAAAGGGGGAAAGAGCGCCCTTGGCTACATAAAACGGAAATGACATCTGCAATAGCTCGTTGGTCTTGGGACGTTTTTTCATTAGCTGAGGACGATGGTGAGCGCGCTGGCGTCAATATTAAAAAGGCTCACAGGGACGACTACACCATTTTGCCTCAAGTCTGAAGCCTCTCCAACCGGAGTCGCGAGGGCAGAGCAGAGGATTTGTCATGCCAAAGTCACACCAAAGTCACCTGTCATGTGCTGCTGAGTCTGCTGGGACTGCCAGGGAGCCAATCAACAATCACGAAATACCAGCGAGACCATGATCACATATATTAGTGTTTCGCTTTCGTCGACGGATATTGATAATTTGGGATCTCGCTCGCGTGGTTTTACGTGGCCAATCGATGCCTTCTCGATACTACCACACGCCCCGTAACCAGTTTTTCTACGAAAACAAATGTTCAACAAAAAGTCACAAGACTCTGCCATAAAAGCGGAGAAGAAAATCAATTCCACGACGAACACTGGAGGATGAAACTGGTCAACTGTTCTCTGTTCGCTTCTTTCCTACCTGCAGGCTTTACGGAATAACTTCCACCGCCACAAGAAGGAAGCTGCGGGAGTGGTGGTGCGAGGAAGTCAAATCAACGTTAGATCAATCGAAATCCGACGCCAGCGCAGGACACCGATGGAATGCTAATGCCGAACGCTATATCGGAGGGATTTTCGCTTCAGTTTTTTTTTCGCCTTCCTAACTTTCTCACTCTCCCTGGAGGAACTGATTTCCGAACAGCCGAACGTCAACTCCCCGGTGCCACTGTCGAGAACGTGCCGCAATTCATTCGGTTTTCATTCGCCTCTTCTTCTTCTTCTGCTACTGGTCGAATATTTGATTCGAGTTCGATGAAAAGAAAATTCCGGCTTTCCAGCACCATCATCCCGATTTTCCCGGAAACTCCACCAGTTGTTCACCACACGGGCGGGAGGCTCAGAAAAAAAAGGCTCGTCGACTGTGGCGTTGTGTTACCATCTGACTTATGCACACCTGGGAAATCGCACCAATTCAAAAGCAACGCCAGCGGGGTTAACGATCCTGACCGGGCTGGCTGGTCGATTGCAGGGGTTCAACTTTAAAATTGCCACCCCGAATACCCCGATGCCTGTGGTGTCCCCATAATTCGATTACAATCAACAGGATAATCGAACAGGGATGGCCAGGACATGGTGACTTTAACGGTGGAGAGCGACGGAGAGAGAGAGCGAGTAAATTACATCGCTTCAGCATTCGAATTGACCACCCTGGAAGCCTCCTATCGAGTGTGTTACTGGAGATAAATTTACCATAAAATTATCCAATTAGACACACCCACACATACATACGCAGTGTCATGAGTGAGGTAGGACAGGGAGGATACCGAGTCCTTAATGGTCCTGGTGTCCACCGATGCTCAACTAAAACCGAATAGAAGCCAGGGTGGCCTGTGCTGGTGTCTCCCAATTTAAAATCTCCCAAGCTAATTGAGTTGGCCCTTTGCAACCCTCTCTCTCTCTCTCCCTTTCGCCTGTCGCCTTTTCTAATTATGATGATGATGCATCGAACTTTTCGGGGTGTCAGGCGCCCGCTTGCACAACGTTCCTTTAGCCTTCCAGATTATTAGCCGGTCCGCACACATAGACGAGTGTCACAGGGAAATGAAATGACAGATGAGACTGCAAACCGTAACCACAGAAGGGTTCACTTTCGTTACGGCTGATGGCTTGTTTTTGGGAGTTAGTTCGTGATGTTTTGTACCCTCTTGAGTTATTTAGCACAAAAAATATCAGAATAATAGAAACTTGAATTTAACTCAACAATTGAATGCATTTTATGGTGCACGTTTGTTCCCAAAAATGACACCCCTTGGATACAGCAATCGATTGCACAATCCCTGCTTTCAAATCCAGCTACATGGGTCCCTAGAATTCGTGATGACCTGCCGGCATTTGCAAGCGCCCTGGCTAATCAATAACCCATTAGAATAAATTACCCGTTATTTTAAAACATAATTGAAACCCATTACAGCCAGCATCCGAAAACGTGGGAGGGAACAAGGGGAATGAGGGCCGTCAAGTGCAACCGCACACAACACCCTGCACATGACCGTGTACGCCACGCGTTTGTTAGTTGACGGTGGCCATAGTGTCGCTGGTTGCCCTCTTCCGAGGGACCGACGGACGGGTGGATCGTGCCCTGGCCACCATTTTTGGGCCGAAATTAAATTATCCTTTATTTTGACGCCCCTTCTGGCACCCCCTTCTGGCGATGAGGACATCAGAAAACCAGCAGGAAAGCTGTTAGGACGCGGCCGCGTGTTAGATGGGCGCGACGTGATTAAACTAATTTAACGATCCGTGGAGCGAGCACACGGCGCGTTGGAAACGACCACGGTCAACTCATCTGTCACCGAGCACACCGTCGGCATCCGTCAACCCCGTGATCCCCCGCCATGCCCCGGATGACGCTTGTTACGGAGCTGTTTTGCGTCGTCGTCGTCGGGGTCGTCTCGCCAGGAAGTCAAGTTTTCCCCCGGGTGGAGCGAAGGTCGCTTTTCCACGGTCGTTTTCTTAGCACAGCTGCTTTGCCACCGGCGGCATTTTCCGGTGGAAATCTGTGCCAACAGCAGCAGCAGCATCCGCCTGCCTGTCGCGGTTTTTGGAGTTTTGTGGACAGAACCCCCCGGAAAGCCGGAACAGAATCGTGGGCAATTGAAATTCATATCCAGCCCATCTGTTGGCTCACCATTCCGACCCGGTGGGGGTCGCTTTATCGCTTAGTGTTTTATGCTAATGATGCACCCTATGCTTGCGGTGCCCACCCTTCCTAATGTGGAGAGTTGATATTCTTCATCTGGCCATTCTCATCGGACCGTATGTTGTGTTGTGTAGTTTCGAGCAGATGTTTCCGATCCACGAACTGCATCTGTAAAGTGATTCCCGGAGCCACGGACAACGAAACGATTTAGCCGGCCCCCACTAACAGCAGCAGGCAGAACGTTTTCCTCCTGCCGGGTGTGTCGTGGTCGCGTTGACTGACAAATGCTGCTGCGTGACAGGGCGATAGCACTACGTAGAACAGCCAACGGTTCTACTGCTAGCGTTTTAGATGATGAATCAGAATTTTACATTCCCACCGAAAGCACTGGGCACCGGGCACCACAACCGGGTAATCCTTTGCCACCGCTGCGCTGGCGCCACATCTCGCCATCCCAAGGCTCAAACCACGAACACGCAATTGTAGATGACACGCAAATGTCCATCTGCGAGCGAGCATCGTGCTGTGAGGACCCTCCTTACGGTGCCATTCCTTTGACCGCAGGCTCTGGCTCTGGTCGCGGTCTTCCCGAGCCCATCAGCACGAGCTTCAGAGGACGAAACAGAGGACAGTTAGGACCCTGTTGTAGAGCGAAAAGTGTGCTAAATCGGAAACGTTACGGATGGAAACACCACACGGGAAGGTTGGGCTGGAGTCTCGCTAATGCTTACGATGCGCTTCGCTATCATCAAATGTAAAATGTGCTGAAGCCGCAGACGATGCAGTAGACGAGCTGATGACGACCCTGGCGAGTGCTCCAGGTGGACTTTACATCCGGTGATGCAACAAGACCCAAGTGTTCCAGCTTTGCCGGTCTGAAGAGCGGCTCAGCGCGAGAGCGAGAGAGAGTTTTGTGAAATTGATTTGTCCCAAAGGCCACAGTCCTTGAGCTAACTTTATCATTCCCACGGAGAAGCTATTCAACGTATGAGTTGGGCGAACTCTCTCCATTACACATGTTTAGTTGTAATTCCCTCTTTCACTTGGGGAGTTATTTAACTTTTTAAAATATGCTTTCTGAACAACTCCACGCTCTCATTCAAATGAAATGTACAGGAATCTATTTCACTGCGTACATGTAGCTATTGAGCAGTAATTAAACAAACAGTACAATAGCGAGCTGGAAGTTATTGATTGAATAATTGAACAAACTCGCATCGAACCGTACGCAACAGTCGCTGTTGCATCATAACCAGTGCAAAATTGTCAAGCAGTATGTGCTGCATTTCAACAGCAGCACTAGTTTGGCTCCGTTTGCATAAAACCTTCGCTGCAGCATTTTCCCCCCCACAGTAATCAGCTGAAGAGCCCCCACTAGAGGCAGCCGGCATACCGTCTCGAATGCAGCAACTACTCACCGGAGCAACTAATGATACCGACCGCGAGACGACCAAGCACGCATACCGTATACTTATTTTAATTAACGCCAGACAGACCACGTGCAGTGCAGCGCTGGCTGTACCGCGACCATAGATTCGAGTCGAGTTTTCGCCACGCTCGCGCTGATGGACACACGTTCATCAGACTAATGGAGGATAGTTTTCCACTTGAAAAAGCTAACTAGTTATTGTCACGAACGTTGGTTCCGCACCCCAGGGCCTGTTACAACGACAACGACATTGGGCGCTACAGTGTTGCAATGTGTTACAGTTTCGATAAAGAAATCGATAGCTTATTGGTCGTCAGATTATCGGCAGCTAGAACAAATGATTCGACAAACGCACCAGTTCGTCCAGTTGAGGCCACAAATCTTGAGCATCCATCGTGCTCAACAAGAAGCCACAAGTCCAGGCACGTCAAGGGAAAGCGACCGACGATAAAAAAGACGATTCCTTGCCAGAGTATTAATAGCCAGCGCAATTAAGATACGACAAACAGTCCAGCTGTGTGTCATCGGGGCTTCTGGTGGTGATCCTGATGGCGGATCTTCTTGTGAGATTCCCCTCCCCCCCCCCCCCCCCCCCCACCGGGTATAGCCGTAAACTACGAGTTGATCCAATTTTACAAAACCAAAACACATGGAATCTACGTGCATGTTTTTGTTCCAGTAGCAGCTATGCAAACATCAGCCGATGAACCGGCTAACCGAAGGAACATGAAACCGAGAAGCACAATACAATAGTTAAAAGCCCATAAAACATTGTCTCTCGGATCTGCGCTGCGACTCTCTGCTGAAGAGTGAGTGCTGCTGGATTCTACAGATTAGAATTCTGTTCTCAGGCATGTGCGTGCGTACGTGTGCATGTGTGTGGCAAAGCTGACACAAGTAACATTCCAATCACCCACCAACAAGACAATGTACATGAAACAGACAACCAGCGTGGCTGGCTGGCAGACAGGCAGC
>NC_064878.1:6690000-6692500 GCF_943734665.1 Anopheles aquasalis | reverse complement strand
GAGCGATGCGATGCTGCGTGGGATTGGGATCCGATAACATCGAACAAGAAGAGGAAGAAGAAAAAGACGAACAACAAGAGCAGCAACAACAGAGCAGCGTCTGAAGTCGCGAACATCAGAACATTCCCCTAATCATAATCATAATTATTCGGCAAACTTCAAACATGCAAATCAAATTAAAAAACCAGCATCAAACCAAACAGGAGACCAGCAGGCGGAGTCCGTTGTTTCCTGTTAAGCTGCTGCTTATCAATGTTGCCGCGAGCCGGGGCGCTTTGTTCTGCCATCAAAGTGCTGACATTTCGGCCCGGCCGAGTGGGAGTAGGATAAAGCTTTTTGGCCTAAGAACGCCCACGGGACTCATTCCACGGTCATCTTTGCGGACGCTGCTGTCTCGTTAGTGCTGCTGCTGCTGCTGCTGCTGATCCGATAGCATCTCGCGTATCGCCATCAAACCAACAAATGGTGCACGGGACGCGATAAGATCGAAACGGCGAAACGACGCGTAGAAGAACGGAAGTGAGCTGTGAAAGCAAACCACAAGCACCAGGAACTGTGCGAAGCGCCATTATGGTTTCGCGATGCTGATGGCTCGTCGATTCCCGCGCGCGCGTTCGCTGACAGTCCCCGAAAAGGATTCCCCGTGGCAGGTTCCGGGTGGTTGGCCGGGGACGGACGGACGGCTTCAAAGGCTCGTCAGGAGTCGAGGAGTAGTCGAATGTGGGGCGTCGTCACCGAGTCATCGAGTGGTGAAATTCTTTTTGTGAATTTTTCGTGAATGAGCAATCAGGCGGAAGTGGCCGAAAGCTGTGAACGTGAAATTCGTTTGAATGGACACCAGTCCCCGTCCCAGCAGCAGTCCGGGCAACACCCGACCGTGACCGAGGACACGGTTCCCCGGGACCGTCCTATAGGTTATGGACAATTTGCTTTGAATGGGGCGCACGGTTGTGTTGCGGTTTTTGGTTCGAATGGTCGACGAGCAGCAAGAGAACGGTTCGCCGAGATCGTCGAATGCTCGTCATCCAATCCTTGCCTAGGGGGGAGTGGGAGGGGGGGGGGGGGGGCTGGGGTTCCCCAACTGCCTTCCGGGAAATTTTGCTTTTGCTCGAACTGCCACGGGATGCCAAATTGTTGGGTGTTATTTCGCCTTCACCTCTCCCGGACTTGGCGCAGGAGATAACGAACTTTTCCTCGCCCTCTCCAAGGGCACTGGAAAAAGATCAAAGTCAATTCGGGCCCCGGACCGAAAGAAAAACAGTTATTGTTTCAGACACATAATTTGAAACGGTTTTCGAAATGGTTTTTGTGGAAATGGGACCACTGGCCGGTCCGGGAAATTGCTGCTGCTGCTGCTGCTTAAATATTCTGATTGATCAAATGCTGTTGGGTGTTGTTTTGTGCTTCGCCTTCCCTCCCAGAAAATGGTGCCGATAAATAGAATTTTCCGCGAAAATTTCCCTGGGATACACCCTGGGTTCCGTTTCTCGTCATTCAATTAGGAGAGGTGTACTTTCGGTTGACTTTGAATACGCGAGCAGCGAGCTAACTCAATGAATGAATATTTCTTTGTGCAAAAAACGCTTCCATCTTCAAAGCATTCTCTTCCAACTGGTGTTGTTGTAGAGAGGAGTGGGACACATTTGATGATGATGATGATTCTGCGAATGATAAACACCAAAGGCACTAAACAGGGCACGGACAATCGACATCGATTTGTGTTTTGCTTTCCAACACCATTCACGTAGGGATGCGCATCGGATTGTGTGCGCATTGATGTGATTAAGGGTTTTGATGTTGTTTCAACATTTCCTTCCCCCGTCAGGAACTGGAATGTATTTTAATTTAAATTAAATCGAATCCAGCTCACGTTAATTGTGTTTTGTTTTGTGGCGCTAACGATGAGTACTGAATGAGGAGAGAAGAAAAAAAAACAGCCGTTTGCTTCCCACGGTCCATGTTGCTAGTTATGTTCTCCTCAACTAGGTGTTATATTTTACATGGAACTCGTTAAATGATAATGTTAAATTGGCACAAACTTTTTACAAAAAAACGGATTGTCTACATCAGCCGATGAAATGCTGACAATGACAATGATGATGGTGCACTGTAAAGGATATCCAACAGGGAGAGCATAATATGCTGACGCCCCTAATCGATCGACCCCCCTTTATGTTTGAACTCCCCAATTGGTGTGCTCTGTGAGTGTGCATTTTATGCAATTATTTGAGTAATTGGTTAATTATGCAATTCATGCTTTCTCCACCAGCAGCCGAAGTTAAACATTCCATTACAACCTGGATGTTGCTAGCAAAGTGCAAAGTAAATCCCTTTTCCCTATTTTATGGTTTGTAAAATTAGCAAACAAACACCCAGGACATGATTTCTAACACCAACGCCCTGTAACAAGCAAATATGCCCAGTTCAACTGTGGCAATGTTGCATTCGAACTTGGTATGTTTGTTGGTGCGTTTTAGCATTCCCCAAAAACTGGCCTCGA
>NC_064878.1:6677500-6680000 GCF_943734665.1 Anopheles aquasalis | reverse complement strand
TTAAATGAAGCAAAGATTGATGGTTTGTGCTCGGCCTTGTCCCGTCGGCGTCGCATCGACCGTGTGGGCCACAAAATCAGTGTCTCGGAAAAGTGGCAGAACGGGCAATTGATTTTTCGTATTACAATTTTATGCAAATCATGCGGTACGCGGCTTGCAAACATGTGCGAATCCGTCGATATTTTCTCGTCATGCTCCACGCCCCCCCGGGGGGGGGGGGGGGTGGGTGGTTCGATGATGCTGCGCTCGGGATGCACCATCATGCACGCTGACAATAGCCCCTTTTACGCCTGATGTGTGTGTCTGTGTCGTCGGTTCCGATGCAGACAGGATATTCAGGAATAGCATTAACTGACAGCTTAATGCTTCACCGGAGCCAGACCAAAGCGGTGCGAAAAACAGCAACAACAAAGGCACCCACGAACCATGACGGCCACGCCACTGCCGCGGACGGGCTGGATGGCGCCGTTTTCCTCGTGAAAAATTCATTCCATCCAATCGAGGGTGCAACACGGAAAGGCAACGAAAAATAAATCTCAATTATGTGATGTAAAAATTTATGAAACCACTTAAAAATTCCAAACCCCAGTGCACGTCCCTCGCTCTCTGCTAGCTAGTGCCCCTGGTGGCAGCTCCCGACTCGCTTGACCCTTCGAGTTACCCTTCACCGAGGTTCAGAACCGCGCGGTTTCACGTTTCAAGCGCTCGTTCCAAACCCGTACGAAATGGGCCTGGTGCCCGCTGGCCAGCTCGGCGTGTTTTAATTTAAGCCCTCATCCCTGGGACTATCCTGGGGACCTTGGACCTCATTCACCGGCGAACGGTCGCGGACAATCGGTCGTCGTGCCACCAATTGGTTGAATAATTTTTATTTTATTCCATCAAGCGTTTAACTCGATTCTCCCTCTCTCTCTCTCTCTTCCTCCTGGTGGTGCAATGTTGCACCGGACATCCCTACTAGCCCGGGGCGGTCTGTTCGATTGATGTCACCGATCCTGGCCCGCCGTCCAGCCATGGTGGGATGGTGGTGGGCCAGATTACGCGTGAAATAATATTAATTACATAATTTAGACACATTGACCATAATGTTCCGTGGTGTTGCTGATGATGCTGGTATCCTTCTGGTACTATATGTTGAGTTTCACTTCAAAGGCCGTGGTTATGCGCTAAATATGTTAACTGCACGTAATTGGGTATTAATAAAGGGTTTAGAGGAGATTGGGCTTTATCGCAGCGAAAGCAGTTGGTTTAGAGCTTGTCATCAGACGCTCAAATCTCTGTCGAGAGCCACGATTCCCCGATTCACGATTTGAATGGCATTTTCTATTGAAACATCATTTTAGGGATTTGTAGCATGATGCGTTAATGAGTTCATTACTGCAAATGAATACCAGAGCTGTTTACAGAATGCCGGGACCTTTACATGACGGAAAGTAAAATCAAAAGGCAACATACTTTTGTCCTCCATCAAAAGCTAGAAGCTTTTTGTGAGATTATAACATTGCATGCGAAAGTGAACGCATTCTTGGAAATGGGCTGCCAAATCAAGCCAGGACCGAACGACACAAACGGCACCTAATTAGCAGCCGGCTGGTGCTGGCAGCACCATCGTCGTGTGTCAACTTTTTCCTGCTCCAGCAGCATAATTGCCAAGCGAGCCAAGCTTTTGTTTTATCTGCCATTTGCAAACGAAGACCGATTTTGCTGTCCTGCGTCCCATGGGCCGTACAGCAATACCGATAAAGTTATAATTTGCTTATTCTGCGTCTGGCGGTTCGCAAGTTTTTAGGCGAGCATAAAAATTGAATTAAAAGTGTTGTGCTCGAGGGAACAAAGTTAAAGAAAATATTTTGCCCCCGAGGCGTGGGCGTCAGTGGACTAATTCCTGCGAAACACCACAACATCACGTAGCAGCTTCAATTGGCATAGAAAAAAAAGCATTAAGGGAGAGAGAGAGAGAGAGAGAGAGCGAATGATAACTGAAATGCAATCAACTCGCTGATGCTGAAGGACTTGATCAAAGAGCCGACAACAAACGAAAACAAACACGAAAACTACGGGTAGGGAAATGGATCCCATTGGATCCGTGAAATCCTTCAATCCTAGGGTCCTTTCCGGCGAACAAAGACCCGTCACAGAGCTCGCCCGAGCGGTAGTGCTATAGACCATATGTCGATTATGATGATGGCTCAATCGACACCTACTGCGCTGACTGGTTATGCTGCAGGATGACTCCGGTCACGCGCTCGGCCACCAACACACACGCAGGACCACTCCTGGTCCTTTTTTTTCCTCATTTCTTCCTTCGTTAAGCACCAGGACGATCGGACCGCTTCGCCGGGCACTTTAGCTGGCCAAACGACGGCAACAAAGGACCATCAGCAGTAATGCGGACGGTCGGACGGTTTCCCCCGAAATCCTCGGGACCCCCTGGCGAGCGGACGACAAACATTGGCAACAATCAAAATTGAATGAACAATCCTGCCCGTCTACGGAGCTA
>NC_064878.1:6660000-6672500 GCF_943734665.1 Anopheles aquasalis | reverse complement strand
CTTATTGGTCTTTTCTCAGTTTTTCAATTCGACGACCGCTTTTCCGTTCTAGAATGGTGGAGTGCTGCGTGGAAAAAGCATTCGCCTTCTTGGATGCTTTTCCCAGAAGGATGCTTTTCGGTGAAAACTTTCCAGAAAACCTCTTTTCCCGAACCGACCTTTTCCGATCGCAATCAATAGGCCCAGTGATTGAATATTGGCAAAGGACCCGTACGTCACGCAATCAGTGTAAGCTCGGCGAAATATTAATTTTACTATCCCCCCCTACCGAGTGGGATACCAGAAGAATGTGAATCGCGTACATCATCCGACCGACCGGCCGTCCCGTCGTTGAGAGGAACACACAGATCCCCAGTGTAATCCTTCCCCTCGCCCGTCCCCCCTTTGTGCTCATCCTTTTCATCGAAAGAAAGGGAAAGGACTCACCGATTGGAATTTCCGGCCAGATGATGCTGGCCAGGATAACACATTTTCATAATCTTCGCAATAAACGCCAACATTAAGAGCGAAGGAAGGACCCCCCGTGGGGGCGGGAGGTCTCTGATTTATTCAAAACCCTTTTTTGCGTGACCATTTCATGTGGGGGGAGGACGTTTCAGGAGAGAGCGGTGGAAAATCGTACCGCAAAACGGACGCATTTCCACCATTTGCTTTTCCCTCGTTGCGGATCCGGCTAAGCCCATAACTCATAACACGCGAGGCGGACTCAGCCCTCAGGAAGTACCCCACCCCCCGGGGGAACTCACTGTCCTCGACGTCGTCCTGGTCCTGGTCCTGGTCGGGAAGCTGAGTTTTTGCCGCAGTCGCCGCGAGGACGCATTTTATTTAAAAAAAATATAAAATGGTAGTTCTCTTTTCAACCGTTTTGCACCACTGTCTGGTCTCGTCCTCCGTCCTCGTTGGTCTGGTCTAACTCTTTTGCTGACATTTCGGTGAGTTACGATGCTCGATCTGTGGCTCCCCGGTCCTACCACCAGTTGTAATGCAATCCCAGGAACTGGAGAGGGCACATCCTGAGGGGAAGGATGAGTTTTGTCCCCTCCCTTGTCATGAGGTCCTTGCATGCGCTTGAACTCGCTGCTCTCTTCAGTAAGAGCGAAAATGCGACTTTCACCTCGACGGCCACATTTCAGATGAATTGTGTGACGTTACAAATGGCGAACAGCATTGTGTCGCTAGCTAGCGAGGCCAAAGCGAGAGATGGCTCGAGTCCGACTCCTAACCTACAAAAATGTTAACTCCAGTCCTGGTCCTGGTTCTGGGTGTGTCTGTCTCTGGTAGCGACGACGACGATGCTACGATGACCTGCATTATTGTCCTTTTGAATAGTTTTCCTAACTACCGTTTTACTTCTTTTAACACACTTTCCCCGGCACTGTGTAACGAATGTTTCCGCTTTCATTACCGGCAACCGGCACTGGTTGGCCGGCCGGCCGGTCACAAAAACCAAGCAGCACCAGCAGCAAGCAACAACAATGGGAGAAAATTTTCTTTTATGAAGATGAAATGTGTGACATCAAATAGTCAAAAGGCTGTGGAGTCTCTCTCGTACAGTAGCTCCTACAGGAGCTCGGAAAACTTGCACCACGGCCACCGCATCCGGACTCTGGGACAAAGGAAAACCTCAAATCTTCTCTCCTCGCTGGTCGCTGGACCCACCCCACCTGGACTGCCGGTTTTCTTTAAGACAAAAAACGGACCTTTAGAAGTCGGCCGAAGGTGGAGCCTGCCTGTCCCGCCCCCTCGAGAGACAGAAGGAGTAAAAATCCGGGAATCTCCGGTGCTACTTTTCCGAAGGGTTTGTGGTTTGAGCTGGCCGCAAAGTAATGCGCGAGCGGAAAGAGGGAAGCGGAAACGGGAACCAAACGATTTATGATGACGATTTATGAAGCTCTCTGGGGGGGCGCGGAAGGAGCGGGTACGCTTCCGGTTTCCTGCCATTCCCTTTTCGGGGGTCCGGTTTTATGAGTGGAGTTTTTGAAAAAGTTTTCCACCGGCTTACCGATGCGGTTTGTTTGTGAGCAGAAGAATGTTATCTTCACTTTTTGGGTGAAGAAAATCGATGAAATGTTGGACGATTTCGAAGGTTTTTCAAATTTATGTTTGATATTTTCTCGGCAAAAGGATCTCATCCTTGTTTCCATAGAAAGAAAATCGCTTAAAACCGAGTTGTAATGAAGGTGTAATTAGAATCGGTACTCGCTCGCTTAACGTTCCCTAACAACGACTGAGACAATTGGCGCTCACATCACATTCGCCAAAGAATCATCTCTCCACGCCACTGGACTGATGGACCTCCCGGTCGGTCTCAATTGTCTCAATCTGTGAAGCATACAATTTACTTCCCCCCCCAAGAGGAGGAGCACATAATTGTGCATCTGAGAGACACCCAGACCAGCACGTCTATTGAGTGTAATGGTCCGGTTGGTGCGATTCCATTCGGGTTTTTCCGCCTTTTAACTCGCCAGTTGACCAGCTTGCCTCCCGTACTGGTGTTGAGTTGGTAATTTTCATTCCACTCGTCCCGTGGGGTGTTCTACTGGTTCTACCAGCACCCGAAGAAAGTACGAATGGAGCATCCTGTAGGCGAACAAAATGATGCATTTAATTGTAATTATATCGAGCGAGTGCAGCGAGCGTCCATTTCTTTTCTCTGATACCGCGAGAGATAGCTCCATCTTTCGCTACAGAAGCGCAGGAGAGGAACAAGATGAGGGAGGGTCTGATAATCCATTATCGTCAGCAGCGAAGCATCAAACACCACGGTGCCACGAGTGCCACGAGCGCGATCCTCTCCCTCTTCTCTAGCGCAACTCTTTAATTGCATAATTGTGAATCGCATCGCATCGCATGCTGGCTAGCTGGCTGGCGGCTTGGTTTCGGTTCAATTAATTCCCTCAATCTTGCAGTGAGACCAGCGCCAGAGAGACCAGCAGGCCACCGTTGGTACCAATCATGCCAGTTATTTATGGCCATCGCCTCGACGATGGTCTTTCGAAGCCGAAAAACGCATTTCACGCCCCGAGTCGCCGCCGAAGAAGACGAAGAAGTGGCACCGAAAGTGGCGGCCAAGTGGCAATTTGTCTCTCCATTTCTCGCTTCTATCGAGGAGCAGTAGCGAGGGGGGCAATCGACTCCACTAGGCACCCTCCGCCCCCCAAGGTTCCATTAGCTAGTGGTGGAGGATCCTCGCTGAGTGTGAAGCGCAAAAGTGACACTTTTGTCCGCACTCGAGAGCTGCAGTCCACGAAAGAGAAAAGGAGAGAGAGAGAGAGAGCGATGGGGGTGAAGCAATTTGGTTTTGGGGCCTCCCCCACTACTCGACCAATGGATGGGTGTGATGCAATTGGAAGTTGAAAATGGAACTGCGTGCGCACTCTCCTCCTAGTCCTGGTCCATTGGTGGCCTCCGAAATGAAGCGCGAGTAATTGAAGTGCATCATTTGCTGCTGCTGCTGCTGCTACTGATGCTTCACATTAATCACACTCGACGTAACTTCAAAAGATGGACGCACGGAGCACTAGTGATTTCGGAATTATGACTTCCGATAGTAAAAGTCTTCATCCGGCCGTCGACCATCGACCCGGCCAGCACGGCCGTGTGCGATCCAATTACGCGCGAGTAACGCCGACCACTAGTTTAAACTCATTTGAGGGTTACCCGAAATGACTCGACTCAACTCGGGTGGCACGTGGATCAAACACCACGCACCACATTATCCTATTAAGCGACGCTCTTCACCCCTATTTACAGTCGATATGCGGCGCCAAATTAGAAGAACCAATATTTGCTCAATGTTTCGACGATGTTCCCGGGGGCCGTGGGAGAGAGTGAAAATGTCTTCACAACGACCGCAACGACGACGTCGCTGGTGGTTCCACGATTCACGCACGACATGAATTTGAAACTCGCGCGGCCCATCATCTTAACCAATATTTAACGACTCCGCACCCCGTGTGACCCACAGTGGCCCATCAACTCGTTGACTGTTTATCAAAATTACTCACGCACACTCCAGACACTCTTTCAACTCCTTGGCTGAACCTGAACGCGCTGAGAGAGAGAGAGGGTGGAAGGTTTCGGTGAAATCGGAAACTCCTTCCCCGGGAATGGATCCACGGAGCTCCACGGAGCTCCACGGTTTCCAGTCACGCAGGAAGCACGCAGCCTGATAATGATATCATTACCGTTATCATCGATTAAGACGTCGGTAAGCGAGCGTCTTGGAACATGGTAGAAGAGGCGCCCTTCTGCTTCCCCGAACAACTAACCCACAAACCTCGAAATAAGATATTTAAGCGGGCCCTGGATTGTTTACAGAGCGCTGGTGCCTCCTGCTTCACCTGGCCACAACACCACGCTAATGATTCGGTGTCTACCCGGGCAGACGAGCTGCCGTAGACCAAACAACGGGCTACGGGATCGCTAACAGGTGCCCGCAACCTGGCTTGCTCTCGCCTAACGCGGAATATCGATTTAGTTTTCCACAGTTTTCCACGGGAAAAGCGTCGAGGCGCGGTACGGTACGGGAGTTTTATCGTTCCCAAGGAATGGTAAACATTTAAGTAATTTCCTTCGAGCACAACGCGCCTGGTTGCCGGAAATGATGGAAAAACGGAAGTAGTGGCTCGTGAGCCACGTTATCATCAAGCTATGTGCCATGTTTGATCATAGAGAGAGAGAGAGATAATCATATCTGGATATCTGGGAGACATCATTCGCATGGTTGACGTTACGGTTAACGCATCATATGGCTGGAGTTTGATCCTTTTAACCTCTTGGCCTCGCAATCCTACACAAGAACCGCCTTCTTCGTCCGTTTCCTACTTCTACATTTAGGTCAGCAGGATTATGTTACCAGCGACCTATCGATGATCCCCAAAGGAAAAGTCGGGGGTTCGAAGAGCGAGCAACAGGGGCTCAGGAAGGATGCGTTTATGTGTTTTTGGCAATAGCCCTTACCTCCTCCTGGCTTCTCCAACCAATGGCCCTTGCTGTGCTGCCATGTAAGTTATGCCAACTGGCGGGCCACCCATTGAGGGAGATAGGGGAGCCGCTCGATCATCATCATCATCATCATTATCGAAAAGCGCGTGGAAATCTAATTAATTCCTTTGCCCCGGTGCACCTCGAATTGGAGATTTAATTAATCATCTCTCCCGTTCGGCCTCTCCCTCTGTTCTCTCTCTTTCTCGGTGGCTTTTAGTATGTTTGATGTAGGGAGTGAAGGAACTCGGAACAGCTTCATACATATGCCCGATTTCGCTGAAGAGGAAAACCATTTGGGAGTCGTAAAACAGGAAATGGATCATCGGCTCGTGGTGCGGGTTAGGCAGACCATTCGAGGCGACTCCTGGTGCTCCAGCATCTTCTTATGCGATAAGAGAAAATACATTAATAGTGCACACCCTCACATCCCCTAAGGGGTGGTTCTTTTGAGACTGGAGAAAGCCTTGGTCTGCCAACCACACCTTTGCTGCGAATTATAGCTCTGGCGTTGCTTTGATAAATTAGAATCCGGATAAGGGATTAAGACCTTCGGCCCTTCTGGACGGAAATCATTAGGAAATTCATTATTTCTTTCAACAGCTCTCGAAGAAATAAGTCTTGGCTCTAACTTCTTGTAATAGAGCTACAGCTGTCTACTTGAAAGAAAGGATGATAAACCCCCCGCGGATGATAAATGCTGCTTCGCATCCACAATGCTCACTTCTAGCTTGAAATTGAATCATTAAGAGTTCCTCATAACCAGCAACATCTGGTGTACTAACTCAAACCAATAAATTGTGCTTGAATAAACCTCATTGAACAGCTTCCATACATTCAATTGACCCACATCCACACCATCATCGGCGTAAGTCCATAAATATCTGTCCCAGTTTTCCCCGGGACCCCCACGGACCCCGAACCAGTCCATAAATTGTGCTCCAAATCTGATCGAAAATTCGGTTTCCGCTGCAGAACGAACGAAATCGATGCGACCGTGCGCAGTAATGTTACATTAACAATTTTAATTACCCAATCCCCCAATGCACAGACCATGCCCCGGAGAGCTGTTCGACTGTTTTCGGCCATCCAAATGCCTTCAATGGATGCGCCTGCAACATTTGTGCGCGTTGGGCATTTATTTTCACAGCGATTTCCGTTTGATACCACGGTGGGACCCGTGTCCGGTGTCTGTGAAATAGATTTTTATTCCCCGTCCAACCGAGTGACCACACGGTGGCCGCCCTCGTATCACCGCCCGGGGCCAGACGGTTTTGCTATAAATTTCCATAAATTTTCCGGCCACTGTTTACGCAGACAAATTCCACAGCCAACCAAAAAGGGAAGAAGATTAGGATTCTAAGCGGGCCATCGGCACCACTTTCACTTTGTTTAGATTCTACAGATGGGGCCGACTGTTGGCCACGGCTTTGGCGAAAAGCGGCTCTTCGTAGCGAGAACCAACGGAGGAATGCAGTCGGTACCATGCGTAGCCAAACTCGGACAGTCTGTTGCACAATGCACGCCCAAAAGAGAGAGAGAGAAAGAGCATTCTTTGAGCATTCTGCATTAAAGCGACGAGCTAGAGTCGCCAACGATTGTACGCCAGTCTCTGACCAGGGGCTCGCGGTTAGTTCTGGGACCAGAATACCGACCCCGAAACGAGGGCACCAAATTGAATAATGCATCGAGCGGTTTGGCCACGGTCTCACGCTGTTACTCGGGGTTAGTCGAAGATAAGGCGGAGTTGCATGGGATCTGCCTTTTCAGTCTATTAGAGTTCCCGGGGCAACACCTTCGCCCTTCAGTGGCCACCACCGCCGTCACTATGACCTGAACTCTAAGGGACAAACTATTTAAAGACCAGCGCTAACCACCACAAGCACTCGGCACCAGCCAGACTGATATCGTCGAGAGCACCGGACCATCTTCTACGGAATGCATTCTTCCGGGGGGCCGGGGACTCAACTATGTCCGTAACTCGGGCGCACAATGAAGCAAAAGAAGCAGAAGGTCGCAAGCATTCGATCGATGGTGGCCCTCGACACTCGTGGACATGGTTTCGGTCAGACAGCAAACCGGATGGCCAGACCGGATCCGAAACCGATCGCATTACTCGGCGAAAACTTTCGCCCTTCCTTCCGGCCGGCCACCCTACCCTACGAGAATACCTTGAGGAAAGCTCGTCCAGGGCGCCTCTGAGGTTTAATTTCATCTATGCGTCTAGAACTTTTGGGCCGCCATTGCAGCGGTGAAGGGGAGAATGCAAGCCACGCATACTTGGATCCAGCGCAGAGCGCCACAAGCTGGAAACTGGTAGTTGTTGTCTGCTCGACGCAATATTGCGGTCTTGAGGTGCTCACTCAGGATGACCCAGGAGTCCCGTTCGAGGTCCGTGTGGTCCGGTGCAAAACCACACATATTCATATTGCTGGACCACAACTCTTGGAGTAGCGAAACTTCATAACCTTCTCATCGTCCGAGCGCCGAAGAGCCATCGACCGATCGATCGGCAAAGTCCGCACAACTCTTCAAAATTCCTCGGCTTGACTGCATCGCCCACTGCCGGGGCGAAAGGGGAGAGCAAATATTCGATTTTGATGCGGTCAGAAGATGCGGCCGAACTTTATCACTCGCCTTCAGCCATCGTCGATGAGAATCTCGGCCCATCCTAGACGGCCATGTCGGGGAGGGATCATGGTAGCCATTCCGTGCATTCTGTTGGTCCTCAGCTCACTCGCCAGGGCTCCAGAATAATGCAGACGAAGCTTATTACCACACCAGTCCACGCCTCAGACATGAAACAATTAATCTCCAGTAAGCGTTTAATTATCCCCCGAGATATCGACGGAAGGACAATGGCGCGGTGACACGGCAACGGTTTCTGTCGCACTCGCGGCCAGTCACGTCGGTACAACTTTTGGAATATCACCATCATCGTCGTCATCATAAGCATCGAGCAACGAGAGGAACGTGATTATTCGCAATAGCAGCAGCGAAGCATCGGCATCAACACCGTTCATTATTCAAAACCTTCCAGCCCACATCAAACGCCAGCCGGGCGGGCGGTCGGTTGGTCGCCCGGGAAAGGTATATAACGGCCACTGCACACAAACCGGAGCCGGTACCAAACGCACCGCGCACGCTGCCGTTTGCGGTCTGCACAGCTCTCTTGTTTGAAGCATCAGATCCCGTTGGAACTATATTGTCCCGGCAAGTGCGTTCCAGCAGTCGAGACGGGGTCCTCGGACTCGATGGTGCTCTCCCCGGTGTCCAATCACTGCTCGCTGGTCCGAATTTCGGAGTCGGATGAAATCGAAGTGAGTGAGAGACCGGAACCACATTACCAAGCAGAATTTTCATAATTGAATAATTATTTATTTAACGAGCCCGGCAGGGTGAGAGTGAGAGTGTGTGCGATGCGTAGACAGAAGACACATAACCGCCTCCCCAGACACGACCTCGAAGCATTATTGTTCAGTTGTTTACCGCACACGCCTTCCATCGAGCTCTATCATTAGCATGAAGGCGCAGGGCGGGTGAGTGAGCTTCAATTACAAATTCCAGCAGCATCATCATCCCTTTAGCTGACCCCTGAGATTGGTTCCAAATTTGGGCAGCTCTCACGAACAAATGAAAGGGTTTTCGATGGAGATGAGAACTATTGATTACTTCCGAACGGCGAATCGTGGGAAGTGTGAAGTTGTTCGCAGATCGATGCGCCGGTTCTGTTGATGCTTTTCAGATGCTAATCGTGTACTTTTGGTGTTACAATGTACTATGAAAGCGGCATTCTGGTATTCTGGTAACGAACAAACACTTTTGATACAAGTTCTTTCCATTGCTGAAGCTTCTCAATCTCCTTTCTCTGCCAGTCACGCTTCGAGCGATATGAATACCGAGCTCTTTGAGCAGAGGTCGGTCTGGATCTGACTTCATAATTAGGAGCTGAATGTCCGGAACCCTTTCTGCTAGTTTGTGAACCCATTTCCTACCACGGATGCGGACTTTTCCGAACACTTAAAACAACAAATTTTCGCCGAAAATAAAAATGGTTCTACATGGGCCGCAAACTAAAAGCCAACTCCCTGGGCGTAGGTTATTTGAATGGACGATGGTGCACACGAACGTACCGATCGTTACACACATGGTGAGCGAAAACTTTTAAACCATCTCCGTCCACACTCACGTCCGCCACCGCACACAGAAAAGCGGGTGTGAACGAACGTTACAGTAGCAAAAAGTTAGTCTACTAGTCCTTTGAGTCAAGCCGGCATCCTACTGCTCCACACAAACCACTTCCTGGAACGATTTGGCAGCAGGAAGCAGTAACGCAACTTTGCAACTACGATGGCGTTGCTGCTGCTGCTGTTGCTGGTCGGGAAATTGCTTCATCCTGTCGCCTTTTAAGCGTCCTGTGGTGAGGTCTGACACTGTTCTGACACTCTGGCTGTAATTATGAGGCGTAATCATAACGTCACGCCACGTCGTTCAATGCAGGGGCCAGGATTCCAGGATTTTTGAGTCCTCACGCTTCGCGGCTTCACGCAATCCGGTAAACTATTTCCTCTCTCTCTCTGTCGAGCTCGAGCTGGAGCTGTCGTGTTACTATCGGGGGTTGTTAGTGGCAAGCTGATCTCAAACGCACATCTCGGAGTGGGGACGGGTATGTAAATGCATAAAATATTCATGTTAAATCAGTATATCACATACGCAAACGAATGCTTCTAGCATACTAGCGTCAGAACTACTCATTACACGTGCCACCACGAGCGTTGGAGGTTGATGACACGCTCCTCTTCGCCCGAGTCATGCTGATGGGGTTGGAGGTGCCAAAGTTTTCACTTTGGTGACATATCACGAGCGAACGGGATGGTGACAGTGGAGTGCGGTTGGAGGAGTCAGAGAGCTCTCTCTCTCTCTCTCTTTCCGTCCCCTAGGATTCTATCCATCATATCCCCTCCTTCACCGATTCCGAACACACTTTTGATGAATATTTAAACGAATTAATATTCCTCGACATTTCGATGCGACCGTCAGTGGTTTGGGGGCCACGCATCCCAAACTGTCACACAGAATCCTCGTCAGCGCCGTATGATGAATGCCATATGGTGAACCTTCGTGGCGGTCGTTTGCATTGCTTATCTCAGCAGCGTGCGGCAGTGAACCACCATTTTCGTAACAGATTTCAGAGGCTTTTCACTAGATATTTGTTTGACGGAATGGCAGCATAGACTGCCTAACCCCTCATTCCTGAATCGAGCATCCAAAGCTACCAAACACAAATGACGACATTATGGCGAAGGCAGCAGCAACAAAACCGTATGCTAATCAGCGTTTCACTTTTCCTAGCCGGCCCGGGAAAGGTCCGGCCCCGATCGTTGCCCAAATAGCAAGGACCGCACATTGCGAACCAGAACAAGTGACTAGCGAATTCATCTACTCCGTTCTCGGACACTGACTTTGGTGATGTTTTGGTGGCCTTTACTCTCCCCGAAAAACCGGTACCGTGGAGTCAGTGTCCGCAAAACTAAAACGACCACCCATTGGTCCCGCTGGGGACGATGGGATTTTCGTTTTCATTTTCGTTTTGAATTAAACATTGCCCAGCGGAACGGAACACTGATTGAGATTTTATACCATTTCCCCCACCCGAAAAGCCGGAAGAGCATCGCCTCGGTCTAGGATGGAATCGGACCGGATCGCACTTAGGAGAGTGCGACTAAGAGAGAGAGAGGTAGGAAGAGCGGAAATAGTTGAAACGATTTCCACAAAAGTGCACAAAAGGACACTCGCCAGGATGGTGCTCGATGGTGGTGCTACGAAGAAGACCCCCAGAAAGACCCCCCCCCGTGAAAGCTTCCAGACACTGATGCTGCCCGTTGCTGCTGTTAGTCGTCACCATCACCATCGGCATCATGCTGGTTGAACTGGTGGCCCGACGACTACCCAACCCGTAGGTCGTTGCTCGTTTGAAGTGCCACTGCCACCGGGGCTGGTGCTTGCGATGTACCTCTTCAAACGCAAATGCTTCTCCAAAATGGCTCTCAAGAATTGCAATGTCTGAAGTGTTTTGTTGTTCTTCTTCGAACTGGGCTGGGAAAATGCTTTCAGAGCGTGTCGGAAGACCATTTGCGCGAGGCACGAGGTGACACTCAGGAATGCTCATTTTGTAAGCTCGTCGCACCGTTCTCCTTCTGCGTCTTGTGCTTTCTAGGAGCAACTAGGCGCTAGACGGGGCCTCGTGAACGTTACACATTCTGGAGTGCACGCTAATCAGCAACCACTGGCGAGTGGTTAAATACGCAAATCGATGTAAGAAAGTGGGTTAAGAGGCGAAGCAAAGAAGCTTTGCCACCGACGCCGTTCCGGTGCTGAACTCCATTTTGCAACAATTTTCCATTTGCAGAGCTCGCCGCACCGCACGAAGCTTTTTTGCCAGTCCGCCAGTCAGCTCATTTGCATGCTCTCGTTAATTGACGTCTTGGTGAGAGCGAAATTAGTTCCACCGCAAATTAGCGCCGAGACGTCATGCAAGAAAATGCACGTCCGGAGGCGAATGTTCGTCCAGATCACTGACTGCAACGGGGTGGTCTCTGGCCATGTGCTGACAAAACTACAACAAAACAACAACAACACATATTGACTGTCTCAGTTTAAGGCCGAAGAATGTACTGTCCAAACACTGGCGGCTCCTCAAACTCGTGCATGAGAACAGCAACGGGAGACAAGTCGTTTGTTAAGTGGAACATGAAAGGCGCGTCCGAAACACACCTTTCTCACCTGTCCATTAACAAGTGTAGCTCACCACCACCACCGTTTGGACAAAGTGGCCACCCTACCGGAACACCGTGAACCGGTACCCGGGGTTGTTGCGGTGCAGCTGATGAAGTATTTATTTGATGCTTCTGATCTTGACGCCCATCCATCATGGCTACCAGTTGCGGCGACCAGACCAGACGCGCTACCATAAAATCTCGACTTAGTTAATGGACAAGCACCGGGAAGGTGAAACAAAAGAGAGAGAGACCCCATTTCCAAGCTACAGACTGTCCGTGGCCTTGGCTCTACGAACCGTGAGATATAGCCAACGGGAGGGGAAGAGAAGGCTAATAACATAATCTTTCTAATCCGGAAACTTCACCACTTCGCGCACCGGGTCCGGTTTGGTCGAACGGACAACCAAACGAGCCACCAAAGAAACATGGCCAAAAACGGCCAAAAAGTATGCCAGAGAGAGAGAATTATTGAATATACGCCTGAAGGAGGAGCCCAAAAAGCCGAAGAAGACGCGAAAGCGAAAAATACCGTTTCTTTTATTATCTTCATAAGCCAGCGTGGTCCGCTAGGTCTGCGAGACGGTGGAACTGGAACAGAAGCCCGACAGCGACGAACGACGTGGTCAATCTGGAGCTAAATTGGCACACCGACAACCCAGATGGTTGGTCCCAGCGGGATGTTCAAGATGCTGCTGACGATTACGAGAGAGAGCAGCTCGAGAGGCTTACTTCCAA
>NC_064878.1:6630000-6657500 GCF_943734665.1 Anopheles aquasalis | reverse complement strand
GAGTTTTTCAGGGGATCCCAGCTCGCACGCACACTGTGCCAAAGAGGATTAAAAACGATCGTTTTTCGGACTGCTTCTTGAGCAAACTTGCTTTCCTTCATCGCATCTTCCATCCATCAGCTGTTTGTTTGGGGGGCCTTCCGTTTTTAAGGCGAATTTAATGGCCTGCACGCTGAGAATGCTGGACGCACTGGAGCATCACAGGAACATTACTGGCCACAAAAAAAGAACCCTCGAAATGTTGCTCAAGGTCATGTAGGAGCTGTGTTGCCTTGTTAACATGCACAAACAACAGAACAGCACATGTCCGAGAGCCCAAAAGCATACAAAACCACAAAACAAAATCATTTCAACATCGACAATCGAGCGGTCCTGCAACGTTCAAATCATGCCACTCCACGTTGAGCTCCCTGGAGAGAATGGTAGTGCTCCGCTTATCATTTACCTTCCCCTACGGTGGTGGTGTGTTTTTTTTTGTGTGTCCCCGCGCACCGGGGAGTAGCACCGGGACGTCATTATCAGAACATGTCGGAAACGTCTATTCTCTTTACCTTTCCCGGTGCTGATAAGGACAGGACCGGCAGGACCGGCGCACATTTGGAAAACCTCATTTTCATTCGAACATTCCGGTGCGGCTACTGGGAGTTGTGCCTGCCAAATGGTAGCCACAACGATGTGATAAGAAGTAAGTGACACATAGGAGCGTACGATTGTCGATAGCAGCACCAGCAAACATGGTAGTCGTTTCGGTTTTTTGTTGCAGGAACCTTTTGGTAATTAGTGACGTGAGGTATTCGGACAACAACTGTGCTTCTCGTGCCTCTGGTTTCTCCTTCATTTTGTTGCAGGCAATACGTTTCGATTGCAGTGATTTGCTACTAACCTTCTTTCCATCCCGAAACTTGACACTTCCCTCGATGATTGAGCTTATATCCACCATGATGCTGGGTCACCTTTGGGCTCGTTTGCTGATAAGGATGCTGGATAAGATTCTTGTGTTTCTCGTATCACCTGCTATAATTTAGCGTGGCCTAGCGCTCCGTTTGGCACATGGACACAAACAAACACGGTTGTAGTTGCAGCTTGAATCAATTTCTTCTGTATCTTCTTTACGCACACTCTGGTAGCACTAGGATGCAACCATCAGCACCACCTTTATCATCATTTTGATGGAGGCAACTCGCAACCACCATCATCATTATCATCACTACGAACACCAGGCCACTAGCCAGCGATTTCCATCGAGAAAGGGTTTTCGCAATTAGCAATCGACCATCGGCCGTGGCCGGATGCTAGCGAATCGATGGCCAATCGAACCGCCCATCTTCACCATCATCACCACGACGAGCACCAGCACTACCAGCATCCGAGGTGATGCGATAAAACCTATGATTATGATTATTTTTCTTTTCACGTTCCGTCACGGTTCACACCACCAACGAACCAACCCGAACACGTACACGAAAACAAATGGCTGAAAATATTTCTCCCCCTTCGCTTCACCTCTTTCACGCAATTCCGAAATTTTGGCACTCAAACAACTATCATTATCGGCAACACACTCCCGCTGTTGACCCCTTAAATGGCGAACCAGAAGGGATGCTGTGGAAAGAGAGACACGTTATCCTCGCTGATCATTGAACACAAGCGCCCCCACGATGCCGGTGTGCGTGATCGGCGCTAATTAATTGTCGTTTGTGTAAATGGCGAAAGGCTGCGAGGCTTCAATTTGGATCACGCCTTTTTCGGTGGGGATTCGATCACTCCCGACGTCCCCACGAATGATTGTGGCGATTTGAAGGATTTCCTCTTCCTTTTCGCTTCCTTGTCGCCTCTTAATTGTTGGGGTCCCGGGCTCACGTGCACCTACCGCACCGCGACTGGAGTCCGGTCCGGCGATTTCGGGAATTAATTTCACCATTTTTGTTTCGCATCTTCTTTTTTTAATTAACTCCTCCTCACACACGCTCACAAGCACAATCTGGTCCGGGAGAGTGCGCTCACCTGCACGCAATCGCCGGCATTGCGGCTCTCCCTCCCGCTTGTCGTCCTTCGAGTCGAGCGATTAATTATTCATCGCCAGCGAGCCAGCGAGCCAGCGAGCGAACGAGCGCCATCGGTCAACCTGCGGGAGTGCCGGCCGGTTCCAGTCCCGGTCCAGTCAGCCAGAAAAATGCCTTCGCTTCGGACTCACAGATCTGCGTGTTTTATTTATTTCCCCCTCCCGAACCGTGTGTCTGCAATTGATATCGCTTCGCTGGTTGCATCGCTGGTGGTTAATATCGGTTTCAGCATGGGTGACCGACCGGTGACCAGACGCGATCCAGGCAAATCCCTAGACTCAATTTCCGGGATTTTTCCGGGAGCCCTGGTCCCTTTTTTGCATCCCCAGGAGCACCAGTTAATCGAGAGCCGGCAAATTGGCCTGTCCTCACTGGTCACGGATTAATATTGAATGTTTATTGCAGAAGGAGGGTTCCGGAGCTCATTTGAGAACCGTTTTCTAAACGTTTGATGCACTTTTAATAAAACAATTTCTTCGGGACACATTCTTAACTCCACTACCGAGGACAGAAACATAAAAATAGCAGGCACTTCAAAGCAAACCGTTCGTCCGTCTGCTTTGTGCTCACATTGTTGATGGCTGGATTTCGCACACCGGTCCCGGTTCTTGGTGTAGCACACTTTTCACACCGGTTCTTATCACCGCCAATCACCTGGTAAAGGGACCGGTCTCGTCTCAAGGCACCCCTTAAACCACGAAAACTCATCAAACGGTCTACACGAAACGGGGACGCGGACAAGAAGGAGATCGACACAGTTCCACGAAATGGTTCACCGAAAACGTGCATCCCCTCTCATCTCATCTCCATGGCTGCGGCTTCGCCTTTGTTTCTGGAGGGTTTTCCATCCCCGCGCGCTTATCTCGTCATTCTTTCCTCACCAGCCACTACCGCGTCCTTCACCTCACGGGGGGGTGCTTTTCTTTTATTAAAATGCGACCCTTCACCAAACAACATTGTGCGGCACGTCGTTTTGCTCACTTTGAATGCTCAATAGCGGAGACCAGCGAGACACTTCAGCAGGCAAGCAAGCACGAAACACATCAACTGCTGCTGCTGCCAGACACGCACTCGAGTCCCGCAAACAACACGCGCACACGCCCTCACGACGCACAGAGCTCGACGACGACGACGACGACGACGTGCTCTCTTCTCGACGGCTTTTGTGGAACTGCGGCCGCGGGCTAGGCCTCGTGCCCGAACATGCTGCGAACGACATGAGCATGCGCCCGTACCACCGGCATCATGCTCTCTATGCTCAGCAGCAGCAGCATCATGTGTTCGTCTCGCACCCGAAGGTTGCCGACTGGAAACAATAGAGCGGTATCAACAGTGGTTCAGCGTGACACACCAGGCACCGTTGAATGAAAAGGTTTATTTCAAGGATTTTTTGTTATTAAACTATCTGTCTTTCATTTGGTTTGGGAATATTATGATAAACAACAACTTTTTAAGAATGTTTGGTTGTTATTTTTTAGATAATTTAGCTATCAATTACTCAGTCAACCTCGCAATCAATTACGGTGGACACATGTTAGCAAAAACTCATTTCTTACGAAGTTCTTGCCGGATCGTTAGAACATTACAATTGTTGTGGAATTGTTAAATAAAAAAACTCCAATATCTCAGGTTAATACAATGCGATTTTCTTGACTTAAATTAAACAGAATAATTGTTGAACAGCTAGCCAATGAAATGTTTTCTCAATTTTCAATTTAGTAAAAACGATACAACTTCACGCAACTCACAATTATCCTTGTATTCATCAAACACTTTGTATTCTATTGGTTTTGAGCAACAACAAATGGTTCACTCGAATGAATGAACGGAGAGTGAATGTTCACTTTCGGAGAACACGGAAATACGGAAATTTTGAATCTCGTTTCTACGTTATTTCGAACTTCGTTTCGAACGTTCACGGGAGAGACCGCATTCAATTTGCTCTCTTTTTTCTTGCGATTACACCCCGAGACATGAGAATTGCATCACCGTATTCTGTATTTCGGACACATAAACGAGTATTTTCCATGGGACATTTTCCACCAATTTATTTGTGAAGCAAATGTGATGATATCTTTCGTCGGTTTCGCGGAATTTTTCCAGCTTCCAGATACAGTAATGTCACCGCATTCGACTACATTCAATAAATACTTAATGTATTAATCATAAGCGCATGTAGGATGCTTAGGACAGCATACGAATCCCAGGGCCACCCAGGTAGTGCAACAGATCGGTACGGGCCCGCGATGATAGGTCACACTTTTGGCCAAGGACACAAATGTTAATTCATATCGCATTAGCACCGCCCAGCTTAACCCATCAAACCCACTTGATGTCGCTATCATGGGAAAAGCACTCTCTCTCTCTCTCATTGCACTGTGCTGAGATTTTGCGATAATTCTGAAATGGTGGAATCTGATGAAGATCCTAGGAGTGTTGCATTCGAAACCGTACAGATGAGGTCCACATCCGGAATAGTCAGAGTATCCACCGTGTCCCCGAGCCGGATATGTTTGGATCGGAATCGGCAACGTCGCGAGCATTACGCAAATGAAAAATTATGATGCCGCGTCAATGGACATCGAAAGGGGAATTAGCTATGCACACGGTCGCCTGACGTTGGCTTTCCGGCTGCCGTTCGATTCCGTGGAGAACGGAAACGGTTCTCGGTCTCGGGACTGCGCTGCCTACAATAGATAATTTTTATTGTCATCGGGAAAGTGCTGCACGACGAATGGTTCAAAGGCGCATCCCTCGTCTGCCCACTGTGGGTTGGTGCATTATTATAATCATTCCACGACGACAAAGGTCCATCCCGAGGGTAGCGGCAGAAAGAGGCATTGGAAAATGATTTTTGATCACATTTTCCCCACGCTGGGTTTTTTTTGCAACATTTTCCATCATTGGTCCGGCCTTTGGTTGAGATTTTCATCGTGTTTTTCCCGTGATTTTTCCACCCAACATTCCAAGCCTGGGTCAACAACTGAACCATTCTTTTCCGCTGCTTTTGGGGGGGTTTGCTTGATTGCGCAACCCGTGAAGGAGGTGGAATGGAGTGTGCCGGCAGAGAAAAGGGCAAATTATTGGTTGGAAAATGTGAATATTTTCCGGCCTGAGCCATGGCCCTGAATCCTAATTATGATTTCTTTTCATTTCCCGCCCCGGGGACTGTGGACCTGGAATGCATCACTGAGCATCACTGGCCCTGAGACCGGCCGCGCAATAGAGACAAGGACATAAAGTGAAGGGCAGCGTACATCGCAAGGACAACGCGGCCACACTGGGCCCGTCCCGGGGCTCGCTAGTGATAGTAGATGTTAAATGAAGATAAATTAACATCGCTGGTTCGCGTTTTGAGAGGGGAATTTTCGGTGATGAGCGCTAATTGAATGGGAATCGAAAATTGGAATCCATTAACGATTCTCTCCGTTAGTTTATGCTGCAGCTCATAATTAAATTGCCCAAGCAACATTTTATTTAGATTAAAAGAAAGCCGGGCTGCCATTCTAACCATCGCTCGTTCCCAGTGCCCATAGTGTCCAGAGAGGCGCAACTTTATTCAATTGCACAATCATTGGGCACGATTGAGCGATTCTACATAAAGTTCCAAAGAAAGCAAATGTTCTCGCCCATCGTCGGCTCAAATTGGCCTCTACAAAAGAAAAACCTGGGAGGGAGAAGATCCAAATCGGTCATTATTTACATTCACATTGTCACCCGCTTCCAAATGGTCGGTCGAGGATTATCAGGATGCGGTGCCACGTGTCTGGCATTGGTGACCGTGACAGGATGGGCGTCGAAAATTATCTTTCCCCATCGGAGACGCGCGACCATTGCCGTGTGATCTCGAAACGACGGTGGATGTTGTCTACGATTAATTCCGGGACACCGGAAGCGAATAACTGAATCGAACACACGTGGCCGCTGGCTATCGTTGTCGTTGGCAGATCGAAATCGCCGATGCGCGTGTTCTCTCTAGAGCTTCATGTCAGCATCTCAAAGGTTCTGTTCTGAGTAGACTAGCAACGAGTATTCCCTGTTTTCCTCTAATTTTTAATTTTCATTTATAGTTTTGGGATTTTGATTGAAAATAGTTTTTTTTAGCTTCGCCTCATTGAAGCAACACCATTTCAAACAATCTTCTGTTATAATAATTTAAATGTTTTACAACAATTGTGATAGAAATTATGGAGTAAATCCCAAATGATTCAATCAATTTCCTTATTTGCGCCGTAGAAATCAATTAAAAGCTCCACCCAGAACTGATTCCTTCTTCTAATTAATATCCTGTTGGGAGCATTTCCACCGCTTGATTACCACGGATCCGCCTTGATTGCAGCAAATTTCCTTTACCATTGCATTGACCAAAACTCAAGCTCACAACTCGAGGATATCCAAGAGCAGAAAAGCAATAATTCATTTACTGCAAATTTGAGCTGGTGCGCGCACTGAACGCATTTACAACACAACGATGCGCTCGCTCGCTCTCTCTCTCTCCATTAACCACCAGCCACAATAATCATCATCCCGTTTTCTTATCAAACTTTACGGTTCAAGTTGCAATTGGCGCCCTCCCGGGCCACCCGATGTGTTTCATTTTTCGGGACCAGACCTCAAGCGAGAGAAGAGAGCGATGCAATCGCAGCGCAACGATGGCCGCGTGTCTTGCCGCGCGTTTCGCCGGATTTTCCACGAGAATGTTTCGCATTATTCTCGCTCCCTTCCGCGTTCCCACTGGTGTTCGGACGAATTTTCACTTTTCCAGCGGTTTCACCACCCCAGCGAGATGGTTCGAGATGTTATCACAAATCTACTTATGAGCCGGCGAAAGCAAGACTCCCGGGGCCCGAACCCAGAGCGCAACCATTGCGAATGCAATATTCCGTGAAAGTACCTTCCAGTCGCGAGGAGCGAGAAGTGCAGGCCAGAGGGACAATTGAGGTAAGGCCAGAGAGAGAGAGAGAGAGAGAGAGGTTTTCCTTTCAATCTTCGCGGCACAAAAATGCGAACATTCAGGAAGCGGATAGTTAAAATAAAGTAAAAGTATCGCTTGCGAGCGAGGCGAGCGAAAAACGAATCGCTTCCCATCCATTCCGGAGCACATGATGGCAGCTCCTGGTTCTGCCGTGGCCATGCCGGACCGCCAGCATTCCCATCGACATCATCATCATCATCATCATCGTCGTTCGTTATTATTATAAAAAGAAAACTATTTCAAGAATGGCGTGCTCACTCTTCTTTCACTCTCGGTGCTTCCTCTTCGTCGATAAGGAACCGTGCCCTGCGCTACCACCATGGACATGGACCACTCAGGAGCGCATCCCGGAGTCTGCAAGAATCCTGGTCGGGGGGAAATTGTTCAAAACAACATCCAAGAGGAAGGAGGACAGAAACCCTTTCTTCTCGTTCGAGATACGATTGTTGGACGTGTGCTATGTGTGTTCATGGGCATTACTTTGCGGACCAATAAGTCGATTGATGAAGTTGCCGAGCAGAGGTCCATTGGACAAGGACATTGGAGTTCCGAGGGATCCCTGTCCTCTATAGTATCACATTTTCCATTCCATTACAATTGCAACGACTCCTTGGAGTAGAGGTCCTGCTGTTCCTGGAATTTCCGAAATGATTGTGGCACCAACTGCACCAACTGCTGTCCGAACGAAATTGAGCAGATCAATTTCAACTTTTGCCTTTTGCGAAGGTCCTCATCGAGGTCGAACGTTATTTGGCTGACGAAAGACAACAGTTGATTGTTGTTTGCCGAGGGGGCGAGGCCATGTCAGCACGCCAACGGGATGGAAAATCCTGCAATTCTTTACATTTTCACCACCACACTCCGAGTTGGGCAGATGGGCAGATACACAATCGGATTGCTCCCGTTGAAAACACCAAAAAGGGGCTCTCCCTTTGGTTGGATGCTGGGGATTGTGGTTTCGTTTGATGTTTTCACTAGAGCCCTCCTGACGCGAACCATAATGCCTCCCTGTGTACTGTGACTGACCACACAAAGCATTATCGACGATGGCACCTTAAGCCCCTTTCGGCCTCGGTTGGATCCGGGATCCATCCGGGAATGGTTCCATCACCAACACCACCACGATGGAGTTATGCTGTGTCGGTTTTGCCTTCGATAAGAGGAATTTTATTGCGTTCGTCATTCCGTACTCTGGTCAATGGATCTGGGCAACCGGGGTGGGCGAAATGCATTTAAATTTATTCATTTAAAATCCACGCTCCAGAAGTTCATGGTCCTCAGATCATAGCTCTTCAAAAATACAATACTTTTTGAACATTTATTCCTCATCTCGATGTCTTGTTTGCGTGTTTTGTGGACACGGCATTAGTGTTGCGCATAATTGAAACATAAAGGATTGATAATTGAAAACATTTCTCCTCAAGTTGTCGACCAAATCACTGAACGGTAAGCGATTTAATTTGTCCAAAAGATCTCTTCTAACTCTCAAGCACACGTGGCAAAAAGGATGACGAAACAGGGAGTGAACAACTGAATAGGATTAGACTTGTACTAGCAACTGAATCCCCAGTGCTCTGGTATCAATTGCTACCTCAACTAAAGAACGAAACGATTAAAATGGCGACATCGGAGTTAAAGCGTCTCCACCATAGGCCACCACAAATACAACAGATTATGATTTGCATTAGAGCACAAATGTGTTCCCAAAAAAGTACATCAAGCGAAGACCAGGGCCAGGGAGCAGGATTAGAGGATTGTGCCAAAGCAAAACAAACCGACATTCGGTACACAACCCCCTCGGTCATCGAGGACCTCGGACGAGAGACACTTTTTGTCAATCCTTGGCATTACCGGCTATCAATCCTTGGCATTATAGTTTCCGGGCCGGACCGGGGGGGGGGCCACAGCTAACATCTTAATTGAATTGAAGCGCGCACGAGCGTAAAATGGAAAGCAGCAACGGGCAGCGCACCGTAATCGAAAACGATAGCCTCGGTCTCGGTAATCGGATTATATTAAAAATGCGTTGCAGCGTTCCCTCGGGCCAGCTCTACGGCTGTGGTTGTGGCTGGGATGTGTAAGGTGACACCAGCCGATCATCATCCCGATCCCCAGGCAAACCCTTTTACCTCCTGGATTTTGGTTTGACTCCTTCCTTCTCCCTGCTCATGTTGCTTTTCAATTAACACTAAATCGAGGGTCATTACTCTCGCTCGTGTCCTGCGACGCACTGGTTGATGTGACTCAAGGCAAGAGGGACCACGTTTTACAGCTCTCGGTTCCTCCCCTGTGGACACAACTGACCGCAAAACCTAGGGAGCCTGACCTGAGTCCTGGCTACCGAGCGAGCCTTAATCGTTTCCACTGGAAGCAGGGAACTCAGAGATAACTCTTTCATTAAATTGCGTCATGACGCAAACATTTGTCTGCGGTCAATATTTGTTTCCGGCCTTTTTATTCCTCACCGAAATGGGAAGAGACCATCCCGCTTTCGGACTGTCCTGCAACTGCAACTGACCAACGGTCCTCTCCTCGTGGCTGGGGACCCTTTGTGCAAGTGCAAGACGATGACGACCACGACGGCGAGTCGAGTGCAATGGTTGGGAAATGGTTTTCGAAATTAATGTCTTCATAAATATTGAGCCACGTAAATATTTGAACTCAACGCTGCACGCTGCACACATTCACTGGAAGGGGCACGCGAGAGGAACCAAGATTGACCAACGGAGCAAAACTGGAGTCCGGACGACGGCCACAAACGTAGAGAGCGTTCGCAGCAGCTCTTCTTGGAGCTTTCCTGCGAGGGAATATGCAAATCAGCAAACGGCTCGTTTCATCCGTTCCACATCCGTTACGTGCCAACGCCGAGTGCACTGCACGAGAGCTGCATTCTGTCGGGAAAAGGAAGCATTGCGTGGCCAAGATGCCAGGTTCAACGAAGCGACAGATGATCGTAAAAGTAAAAGCAGCATGCTTTCGGTCAGTTCGTTTGATGTTCTGATAAAGCTTCGAGAAGGGGCCTTTTGTGCCCACAGAAATGTGGCCAGCAAGACGGATTTCCGAAACTCCCGCACCTTTTTCCTTCAACAAAAAGGATACGAAATGATTCGCCGTTAAATGCCTATCATCATCTCACACAAACGAATGAAATCCTATAAAATTGATTCAATTAACGGCTCCCACGACCACAACTGGTGGCGTTTGCGATTTAATTGAAATAAATGCTGCCAATATTTTAATCGAAACCTTCCTTTCCAGGGCACAAAAAGGGCACGATGCGGCGCAATCATACAATTACACACCGACGCCCGCTCGCTGTCTGTCATCGTCGGTGCCACGTCGGTGCCATTTGCTGGTGCATTGTGACTCTGGGGCCCCCCTTTTGCGAAGCCAAACGCGTTTACACAGCATTTTACAGACAGCACGCGGCTGGCGGATGCAGAAATGCAAATGACAAACTCATGACGAGTCAGTGAAAAGAGCAGCCGCGATGCAGCCGACCGATTGGTCACGGGAATTTCATAAATTTATCGTAAATAAAGAAAGGAAGGATGTGCTGGACGAGATGGGAAGTTAATGGAAAATTTACTTCTCACACTCCAGCGCCGATCATCATCAAGAGGCGATCGAGCCCGCCCTTTTCCACACACCTCACGCCCTCGGTAAATGGTGATTGATTGTCTGTGACGACTGGTTGATGGAAGTGTTGGTAGACATTCCCTTCTTCGTGAACAGGCGACAGGGCCGGGCCATCATCTTCGATGCCATCTCCGGAATGGTTTGAATAGTAATTATGCAATGCATGCCACGCCGTCACTGCCGGCCACTGCACTCTGCATTGTTGAATGAGTGAATTGAACGTAAATAATGTGATTGGCCGGACCGTAAGTGGTCGCTTCTTTCCCTCCTACGAGCTCAATTGACCCGAATAATGGTCTGGAAATTGACGGTTCGACGATGGATGCAGGAGTCAATAAAAAATTAAAAACATTCATCTCGGTGTGTGCTCGGAAAAAATGATTAACAAATTATGATGCTGCAGCGAGACAGATCATTGTGCTGGCCAGACGCGAAGCATGGAAAATCGCTTAACGAGAGCATAAATAGAGCATCGCGCGAGACGATTCGAGATCAACGCATTAGGAAGGAGAATTGCTGAGCGATTTATGCTCCGCGGGGATCCGTCTCGTCTGGATGTTGATCTCGCTGATACCGTCACGTGACTCACAGTGGACCGAAAAATTCCACTCCTCTGCAGTCCCAAACGAAGGTCTCGTCTGGAAGATGTTCGTGCGATTACTCATCGATACACGCATGGTCCATGGCGCCGCGAGTGTATTAATAGCACCTCGAGCACTGCACCTCGATCAACGGCGAGAGATTTGTCTTCTCCCTACCCCAAAGTGGCCGTCGTGCTTCTGTGATACACTCTCTGCAGCAACAATTGAATCATCAGCATCATTTTCGAAACATCACTCGCAGGGCTCGCTGGATTATGACTGGCACCCCTCCGAATGTCTCACTTATTTGTCTTCAACAAAACTCCTCGTTCCTTGTGCCCCTTGGCGCCAGCAGCCAAATGCAGTTGTCAAAGGTGCATGCGAGTGTGTTGGTATAATTTTAGATAATCTCTCTCCTGTACAAAACGGGCCAAAGGAAACGTGCCAATGTCACAGCGCCACAGTGGTGTCGTTTGTACATGCCAGCCAACCAGCCCCTTTTCCGATCGGCAGCAGCGCAGATGACAGATGGTGGTGGCGTCTGTACGTCAGGATTCATTATCGCGGAGGTGCGACTTCCCTTTCTCATTACGCTCTCTCTGTTCGTCCCTAAGGCTCATCAATAGCCAGCTAATGTGGTGGTGGCAGCACACCCCTGATCGGCTTCTGGTTCCAAGTGTTTTAAGGCATCATGCGAGGCGTTAACCTACGACAACTGAAACAAGATGAGCTGTCCACGGGAAACGAGAGAAGGACGCATTTTCTAATGATTGTTGAAAGCGCAGCCCTCAAGGCCAACATGTGTGTTTGGATAGGAAGTGTCTATTTATCTTCATTTTTACAATTACGATCGCATGCCAGTGAGTGGCGCCAGTGGAAAGGAGCATCGGAAATGATTTCATTCCAGTATCTAATATTGCGTTCGTACTTTAAAGTCGATCAACGCCCCCTTTCACTGCGGATGCTGCTGCCTTGAGCTCAAGTTCATAACATTCTCGTTGAATATCGATCCAAAATGTGGAAAATGAAAGCAGCAACAACCACCCAAATGCCCGTGCAAACTCTGTCATTGAATTATGTAATGCTACAATCCAATAATGCCTGCACTTCCCCCCAGTGTAACTGATAGTGGCGCGCACAGTAACATCGCGATCGCAATAAAATATTTGTTCAATTCGACCTTCGGACCACGCCAGCATGCACTCCCCTGGCGAGAACTAGATTATCATAATTAGTGTTTTAATGCAATGCGCGACCATAAACCTAGTACCGAGTGCCAGATGCCGCGATGGTCGCCAATGTGGTAAGATCTATTAAATTTACATAAATTACGAATTAGCCATCCTCGCTCGCTGTGCCATCCTCGAAATGCATCCAAACCGAAAAGACTGATTAGGGGTCAGGGGCTGGGGTGCCACGTATTGATCGAATCCCAGTGTCGCATCACAATGGCACGAATTAAGTTGTTGATTCACGCCCCCGTTTGGCCATCCTCCTCCTGCTCCCAGAGGGTGGTGTTAATGGATAAGCTTAAAGAGTGTCGCCTCGAATCTACGCTTTTGCGACAACATAATGGTTCAAACGGTGGAATGGGATGTGTGCAATTCGTCGTCGAGGAAACCAAAATCAAATTAATCCCTCGCCAGGACGACGACGATGATGATGATGATGACGTCGCATGACGACGTTCTGGGCTGTGGGAGCAACATTTCAATTCAATTGTTTTCCCTTTTTCCACGGATCCGGGCCCTCCAGCTGTCTTCTGGGAGGAACTTCTCGTCCTCGTATCCCAAGACAGGAGGGGGAGGATATCAGAAGCAGTTAGCTGCTTCTCGCTCGTGCAGCGGCCAGAGGGAAATCAGGTCACATTTTGGGCGCTGGGGCGAGTTTTCCACCCCCCACCGATGCTTTGAATAATTGTTTACTCGAGCCTGGTATCGCTCTGTCGTGGCTGCGGTTTTGCCTTCCATTTTCCGTTTGGTCAGGTGTGTGTTTCTTTCATTGCGGAACCCCTTACCGCATGCCCTAAAGGGACCGACTTGAGGCTTTTCCCAACGGAACCACCAGAGCGTACAGACCGCGGCTCTCCGTTCTCCTCTGTTCTCGGTTAATACAATTAAAATGTGCGCCATTTTGCTCGGTTCCATCTTCTCCCCAGTAGGTACTGGGCCACTAGGGAGGGTGCAGCGAACGAAGAAAGGCAAAGAAAATCGGACAAACGGAAAATGACAACCGGAAATCGCGGTGATCCGAATGTCTGCTGATGGTGAAGCTGCTTATCTCGCTGAGAGAGAGAGGGTGTCAGGCCGTTGCTCATCCTTCAGTTCAGGCGGTTTTTGCTGATTGCATTAATTTGCGTAATTGATGGAAGTGACGACGACGACGACAGCAATTGCGCGATTGGTTTTCGATTTGCCTTCCCGAGAGCCCCTGATGTGTTGATGGTGAGGGCCTTGAGGATGTGTTTTCTAACGGAAGGCCATTGAGAAGGCTGTCGGTAATTAAATGTTGCAGCAACGGGGATTCATAGAGGTGTTGTGACTGTGGGTTAATTCAATTTAATGATCAGTAAATTGTGAATTTTTCGAATTAATCTCCCTCCTGGTTTAGAAGGAATAGGATGCTTACTGAAGAGGGGGGATAATGGTTCAGTTACTTTATTAATTTATTTACACTTTGTCCAATGTTTAATTTATTTATTTACACTTTGTCCACCTTTTTTCATACACTTTTTACGGGTCGTATTGGTAAAGCAGCATTTTCATAAGCCTGAAATCCATGAGAACTCAAATAAAACACAATTTTGTTAATCAGTTCTTTTAAAAAAAAGCGTGAAGTTTCTTCTTTCAATATGGTTCAACATTCGGTTAACACAGGTGTTAACAGTTTTTGTGTGCTAAGCGTATTATCTGGAAAAAGTATTAAAGGAATTTCATTCCAGCACATTTGTCCAATCTTTTGAATAAACATGATTGATGATTTGTCAAAACTCGATTCGTGTTGAGAATTGATCTAACTTGAAGATTTTATTTTAAAGAAATAGAACAATTTTTTAGTTTTCGCTGAGTAATCGTGTCTCGGACTCGGCTAATCGGGCAACAGGTTGCTCTTTGATCACAAAATGTTCAGATTCAACTTCCTTCAATTTCTACAATCTGTCACAGAACATCCTGACACCGAAAACTCAATTCCAGGGACCCCTAACACGCTTTCACCTTATCACCACCCACCGGGCGTTGCAAATCGAGTGCAAAAACGGGTGCGTGAAGTAAATTAATTATACAATTAGTTTGCTTTATGTTCTTACAAGACGCACCTTCTAACATTGCCAACCATTATGATCCCCATTTTTACCCCCCAGTCGGGTTTCTTTTATCCCAGCCGCGGAGAAGGAATGAATCATTTGAAGGATCATTTGCTGAACCACGTGTCACGGAGCGTACTAGAACGCCGTTATTATCAGCCATTACGCGGATGGAACCATCACCATCATGGACCTTCTTTCTTGAATAGAATGCCAAAGCAAGCACACGAGCGCACACCCAGTCGTCGTCGTCAGAGTCCAGAATGTCCTACGTTGACTCCCCTTCCAACAGGTGGCTCATTAGCAGCTTAATAGAGCCCCTAGAAAACTCCAGCACCAACGGCGCCGAGTCACCGAGCGAGAATTACATAATCGCTCCGTTCTTTATCCTTGATTCGGTCGCTGATGATGGCTATTAACACCTCGATACGACAATAGGCGACAATGTCACCGTTTGGTTGCGGACCCTTTGGTCTTATCTCAATCCTTCAGCTATCCTTTTGCTGGAGCATAGATAGCAAAGGACTCTGTATTAACAACTACCAGAGCAGGAGTGTCGGTGGCTGCAGCGAAGAACGTCCCTTTCGAGTCTCTTGGGTGTCGTTTGCAAGAATTGAAAGCATCGACCATCGACTGGCGAATGGAAATGGATCTTCTGGCGACTAGTGGCATCATCAATTCGTTCAATTTCCTTTCGCCACTCAAAGCTTCTGAAGGTGACGGATGCAACTCGTTGCGTGCTCCTGAAGGAACTGAAATTACGCTCCAGGAATCGCAAAGAACTATTCCCTCGAAGAAAAAAAAATCATTAGCATAATCGAAATCCAAACCCACGGCGGAGAGCGCTGCGACGATTATCATGAACTAGACCGCCATATCAGCAACCACTGGCCAGCTTCTCACGATCTTCAACGAGGGAACCAAGTTCCCTCGCGACGCGAAGCGAATCTGCTGTAAATCCGCCCTCCAGCGGGACTAGAAATTTACATATAATTAAAAGTTAAATTTAATAAATGTCATCCGGAGTTATCATTTGCAGAGTCATCAAAGTAAACTTTGCATTTTCCGTCGCTGACATTCAGAATGATCTGCCTGGGGGGAGCGGGAGGCGACTCCCCGTCCACACTCTTTTTTTTTTGTCTTTGGAAATCTTCTTCCAATCCACTTCTACAAGGCCACAAGAGGTGATGGTCAGAAGAAGTTTGTGGTTCTCGCTGGAGCCACAAAAACCATCGCAGTCACCTTTTCCGTGAGATGTGCGAGCGTGTGTTCCGGGGGGGGGGGGGGGGGGAGTTTTTGGGAAACTTTGGCCCACAAATAATGTCCAACTTTTGTGCTAATCTTTCTTTCAAGCATCCGAGCACCGAAAGCCACAAAGTGCATTCAGTGGAGAGCACCTTGGATCGCTGGAATCAGTCAACCTCCGGGATCCATGCCACTCCTTATGAACTCTGTAAGTTTTGTTCTCTTTGAAGGGACCTCATTCTGGCGCAAAAAAACACGACGAAAAGTGTGCTCGGTCCTCTATTTGTTCGCCCGTCTGCTTAACCATTCAACCGTCAGTCCGTGTGTCCTCGTAAAGTCCTCGCTGGAGTAGTTAACATTCCCGGGGACACCACGGAAGAAGAATCGTCCTCGGTCGTCGGTCGTCGGTATTAGCTCAACTGTCAAGGTCTATTTGTGGCGGGCAGGAAAACTATTTCCATGGCCCCATTGGTTTCGTAAGTAATCTCGGTGTCTTTCTTCTGCTGCCCTGGCCACTGACTGCAATGAATGGCAACGCAAAAGTTGGCTCTGGTTCTGGGCGCACCTGAATGCTGCGGGTTCTTTGCGTTGGTTTTTTGCGGGGGGGCAGGGCACACGAAATCCAGGAACCCAAACCTTCTTTACCGAGATTTGTGACGGCATTGTGTTGGCGACCACAAACCCGGTTGTCCGGTGTTCCGCTCAGGTGGGATGATGGATATTTACCTGCCGGTTGCGTAAGGCTTTGAAGAAGTTTCCCCCCCGGGGGGGGGGGCGTTTGTGGGGTGATTAAAGCGTAAAAATCTTAGATTCATCTTTTAGGATGCAATTTATGCAAAGATAGCTAGAGGAATTCTTTAAATAAGCTGAAAAAATCCACAATGGGACTTGTTTCATTACTGTTTTTCGACAAATATACACTTAAGTTCATGAAAAGTATATAAGGAGTCGAAAAAAACAAAAACTCGCTAATTTTACCATCGTTGGATGAAGAGTCGGCGAGGGTGGAGCGGGGTAACTAAAAAAAAAACAAGTAGCGTTCTCTGCCGGAGAAAACGTGCCAGCCGAGACACTAAAAAGCGCTCTCTAGCGACAAAAAGGTCGGTTTTCACGTTCGCCGCTAGAGAGCGCTTTTTAGTGTCTCGGCTGGCACGTTTTCTCCGGCAGAGAACGCTACTTGTTTTTTTTTTTTTTGTTACCCCGCTCCACCCTCCCCGCCTCTTCATTAAACTCCTTCTTCGGGCACGGAAAGAGGCCCGTTTTTGACGATTTTTTGTGACGTTACCATTCAACTTTATTTTTTCAAATAAATTGCATATTATTCTACAACTTTTGAAGAATATTTGGTATTGTTTTGAGCAACATTAATTGAAAAATCAATCCGTGGCATCAAATTTTGGTAGGCGTGTCGTCACAAATGTACTTTTTCTGGTGCCCATTGTAGCAACATGACGGTTCATTTTAATTATACAAATCGATGTTCGTTAGAAAGATTATAAGTATATCTAGGTAGCCCCGGAGAGTTTTTGTTGATATTCTTTTTTTTTCAATGTTTGGCAGATTTTTAAAGTTCAAAAAGTGATGCTCTGTGCGATTCTGCCAAAACAAATGAGCTTTACAGAATTGTTTTAAAAAAAGTATCAACAATTTTTATGAAAACTCGACGGGGCTACCTTGCAAAAAGTGTACAGATTATGTGTAAATAATTTGAAAACGATCGGCACAGTAGTTTTTACGGTACGATGAGCACCGACTTTGAAACCGTTGGTTTTGGGAAACGCTCTTCAAAGTAGCGAGCTGCATGGAGTCTTTTATGAAACGCTGATGGAGTCTTTTATGAAACCCTCCTTAAACACAAAGGCTGCGGAATAAGAGCAAGTTTCTATAGTTTTGTGGCTGCCAGTAGTTTTTAAATGATTGATTGATTTGGCCAGCGGTCTTAAACGTCCAGATAGCGACGACGCCCCAGAAAACTGTCTTTGTAGCTGATAATAGAAGCTTACCCCCCATTAGCTCTGAAAGAAACTATAGTTTTTCAATAATTTCTTTTGGTATTCGTTACTAAAGCAAAGTTTGTGCGATCTTACCACAACTAAACCTACCGCAACCACTACACCAACACTCGGGCCATTTTCGTCTTCGTTTAAGCTACCCGTTTCCGTTGGCGAAAGAAATAAAACAAAAGTGATATTAAGGGACCATAAACATAAATAATCATAATTATACAGTAGCGCCACCGCCAGGCGTACCACCTCTCACCCAGGATCACGATCGCTCACTAATCTGGATGGCAAAATGGCGAGCGGAGGACCACGACGAAGGACCAGTCACAGGTCAGCTCCGGCTGAGCTCCGTAGTCCTAGGTCAGCTGTTAAGGCTCCCGGGGCCAGCTGGTAGCTGCTGTCCTTTTTACTATAATTAACTTCCGCCTCCCCTTCCACCAGCACCGTCCCTTGCATGACCTAAAGCAAGGAATTTGCTTCACGAAAGCGAACCCCGCGACCGGCGGCGGCCACCGAGGATATGTTCAATATCGTCCATGAAATATGCATAATTATTAATGCAAAAAATATGATTCCTGGCGGCGGCGGCGGTGGCTCACAGCGCGGTATGGAATTTGTGGGAGTAGTAGAGGAAAACATAAATTATGACCTTAACTTTGCACCATCGCAGACGGAGTGCAGTGCTGGCGGGGATGTGTTTGGTATCGTTGATAAGGCGAGCATAAATTTCGATTCTGTTAATCAATATTGTACAGAGTGACGCGTATGCTGCTACTGCACAAGCTAGGCATGAGGTTCTGGAACACATTTTAAAGAGTAACTGCATGAGGTTTAATTTAAAGTTTGCGGAATTTTTCTAAATTAATTTCAGGGTTTTTTCCAACCTGGAGGAACTTTAAACACTCAACTGGATTTACTGCATCACTTTCACGCTCACTCGAAGTCAAACTGCCAGCGCTAGGATTCGCTGGAGTTTTTCCCCGAATTTTCCTACAAAAAATAAAACTGTCGTCTCTACTATCGCTTTACACACTCCGGGCTTGTGGCTTTGTATCCTGTATGGTTTTACAGCCATCGCTATTCGGTCATGTTTTTGTATGGTGTGCGATTTTTGCTTCCTAAAAACACTCCATTCTCTTTCCCACACTAGAACAGGACATGCCTGGCTGGAGGGAGTTGAGGTTTGATAAAATAAATTGATTCCTACAAACGGTACAAATTGAAAGCACTCACTCGCTCCACTTGGCTCGTCCAAGGGATATCTGTTCCCGAGGGTTGTTTTTCGTGCAACACGCTCACCGGTTTTCGAATGGAGGATGTTTTTGGTTTCAATTCTGTTCTCGGGATTCTGTTCAATTTATTGTATTTTTTATCCTTCTAAACAGGATTGGCTTTATTACCTCGTGAGTGACGAATCTATTGGCGATCCTGCAGTACAGTCACAGTTTACAGGACAACCAGGAACAGATTTTATGGATTAATTTCTGAGCATTATGCATTATCAATCGTATATTCCACTAAATTTGAATGAATTTTACACAACGCAAGCAAAATACAGATACCAAATATAATATTCCTCGACGGATTGGAGCAGCAGAATCGAAAAATAGAATCATCCATCCCGTTTCATTCCAGAGGTGGCGGACTTCACGGCTCATCTGGCACAGTCATCGATAAAATGTCGGAAACGAAGAAATTGGCAAACAAACGAGACAGATGTTCGTGATTAAAATAAGTTTCGAATTAAACTTGTCTCGCTCTCCTGCCCAAAACCGGGGTACCTGTGCCAACGGACAATGGCAATCTGTAGCAGCAGACCCGCCGGAAACGGCACATCGTGAGACGCGCTCTCCTCGAGCTTTACAGGATACTTCTCGTTCGGCGTCTCCTGGGCCTCACTGGCACACGATCCTTGACACTCCTTGGAAAGAATGGGCGAGTGGTCGTCGTTCGCCCATGCTTCCGATTCGTGGCACCAATTGAAACAATGAAACAATTCCTAATAGGTTTTACGTCGCGCCATGTTCCGATGTTTCGTTTCATTCCCTTGCTTCCCTTGTTGGTGGTTCCGGAAATCTTACGCCACGGAGACTCGTGACGGTCGCCACACCCTCGAGGGGGATCCCTTGGGTTGGTCTTTTTGTTTCTGGATGGCGAAATGGTCGTCCACAGCCACCGGATTCTCTCCCGGTTTGGTCCCGGATCGGACGACGCCGGATGGATAATAATTTGTGATCGAAAAGTATGCAATTCCGGGTGCTTCAAGTGGGGGAGGGAGGTGATGGTTTGATTCCGTGATTCTTCGACGAGGGCAACAGTCTGGCACGAGAGAATCCCATTTGTTGTTCGCTGATTATCATCCCCGGCGCTGGCCATTCATTGTCTGAGGGGGAAAACCCGGAATTTGCTAATATGGACCACAAACGAGTAGTGAGTCTCCTCCGGATGTTGTCGATGTTCGGTAGGAGGGAAGAAAATGGAAATAAAGTTGTCGGGAGTTTTGCAACAGCACGGTGGGGATTGAAACATGAAATTTGAATAAAAATGTTACCCAATTTTTGGAGACATAAATTATGTTCTACGCAGCAGAAAAAACTATAAATTAAGATTTGAGCAGATCTTGTTCAATGTTTTGCTAAGTGGTTTCAATCAATGCCATCTCAAATATCAATGGAATTACTAAAGGGACATTCATATTTATAAACATACTTTATCATAAATTTAAACATAAATTTATCTAAAATCCTATCTAAAGGGTATAAATATTGAACAGGTAATTAAAGAGCTGAAAAAACCTATTGATTCCCTGTCTAAATGCAATTCCATTTCCGAACCGAAAGGTGTAGGAAAATCGAAATTGGGTTATAAATAAGTATTTCATTTCCTTTCTCTGACTCTCTCACTCGCTCCCTGTAGCTGCATCTCCAAATTATGGTCCATTATATTGATCTCTCCTCCCACTTTCTCTCTTTCCCTCTCCTGCCACCCGTGTTTTGATTGCATTTCCAGCAAATACCACAATTAATCATTAACCCACAACGCCCAACTCAACCGAAACCGATGTTGCTGCTTCCTTCCGACACTCCAGCCCGGTGGTGGAAAAGCGTAAACTCGAACCCGAAGCGCGTTCGGTTGTCACCGTACCATAAGCAATTTTCCGGCTGTACCACCAGCGGGCGGCGGAAAAACGAAAAGCATTCAAATCTGTGCAGCGAACCACCTCCTTAAACAATCGCCACCGGAATCGCCTGTCGCTTTGCTCGCTTCTCTCGATTAATAACAAATCCTGGGCTCGAAGCTTTCGTTGAAACACGCGGTGACGGTGGGGCACAAGTGGAACGAGACGAGCACAAATTGAACCGGAAACAGTTACAACAGTTCTGCTTTGTTCCGGCAGCGTGTTTTCGTTTCATTTCGCACGAAGCTGGTGCGCGCGCCCGTGTCGTCTTATCGTGCTTTCGATGTTTTTGTTAAAATTCGTTTCCCTGCGCTCGTACGCTTTTCCCTCCCTCGAACCCTCGAACAGGGCAGAAAGGCAGGTGCTGAAAAGCCGTTTTCCAACAACACCACCACCACCACGGTTTCTAGTAGTAGCAGCGTGCTGCTGCTTGTCGACCTGATTTTATAATTTCATTCATTTTTCCGATACCATCCGGGCCGCTGGTGGTGGTTTTCCGGGGAAAACCCTCAAGTTTTCCTCCCAAGCAAGGAGATGGTTGCTTTGTTTTGTGTGCCAATGCCAACACCAAACCGATTCCGTGGTTTATTTCATGCTTTTCCGTGTTTTCACTGCCGTGTAACTAAGCGTCACTGGTAGTGGGAGGCTGCGAGTGGGCTGCGAGTGTGCTGGAGTGTACACTTCCGAGTGGCTTATGCTCCTTCGGTGTGGAGGCTACTTCAATGGTAAATAATATTTTTGTTTGTTGGTTGCTGAGTATTTCTCCGCTTCCTTTCTATCACGCGGAAAGTGGAGAGACAATCGATGCTCTGTGTACATCTTCTTTTTTTTTTGGTGCCCTCGAGCATACGGTTCTCAATGGAACGGTATTCCCATGGTGAAATGGTTTTTTTCATTTAATAAATAAGCGATGCCATGCAACCTACTTGAAGGCCATTTGTTGAGAGCGTGAAGGTGTCGTTTAGGATTCTGATGTAATCCTGCTGCTCACACCTTCGACGTTGATGAAAAGCATAAGCCTCACTTACCTAGAATGAAAAAAGAAAGAAAGGAAATGCATGAGTACCAGCGAGAGGTGTCAGTGAGCATGTTTTAAGTACATTTAGTTGTAGTTTTAATGTAAACAATCTCCCATGAGTATTTATTCGATAAAACTCAGAACCACCAATCATGAAGACCACAGGATGTTGAGAACATCCGCATTCGGCCATCCAGCAAGCCTCTAATTGAAACACTTGGCGGCACATTACCATAAACGGTCAAACTGCGGACATAATTGCTGCCATTAGTGCGATTCGCTTTTCACCCCCCGACCCCCACAAACCACTCCACGGGTTTCACGTCAGGAGCAGCAAAAGCTTCAAATTAAACACTCTCCACAAGTGTAAATATCAATTCATATTCAAGCATCCCTTTGGGGACTACCACCAGCAGGACCTCAGTGCCACACACTCGACCGCCTCCCATATGTTTATTCAATTAGTTTCGAGCACACTAGCTGTGATCGAAAGTGTGTAACGAAAAGCAATTACCACGGCGTCGCAGGGGCACACGATAAAGTTTTCCCTTTTGAACCGCACCCCGGGAACGAGACCACGGGCTCCGGGAATAGTACTCCAGGAGGCTCCAGGACGCTCGTTGGTGTCGTGGAGGGAATCGGTGGAAGCACGATTTGATTGCCAGGTACAAGTTAATCGAGCTATAATTTCCAGAGAAACGATAAAATCAAATCAATATCAAAAACACACACAGTCAGCGCGCTCCATTGCGACTGCTACCAGCAACCCCCCCGGGGGGGAGCTCGTATGTCGATCATGGCGCTTGGGGCTCCAAGGCCAAAAAGCTTGTAGCTGCTTGGGGTGAGAGCTACAAGTAATTATGATAATCGCGCAATACTTTGCGCCCAGCAAATTCTGCCTTCCGCTCTCTCTCTCTCTCTCTCGTGCTTTTTGTGAATGTAATCGCGAGGGTACATCTCCCTTGGTGCGTGGTGCGCACGAGATCGAGAATGAGTTAATAATCTCGTGCCAAAAAATGGTAATTAATTACAATGCTTCGGGGGTGACATGTCAAATCGTCGTTCATCGTTCGTGGTTCGTGGTTCGTACTCACAGCCTATAAGGCCTAAGGAATGCTAGGTCGGTCACCTGGTAATGGGAAAGTCGGGAAAGCGATTAACATAGGATCCGGGGACCTCCCCAGGCAGTCGACCGCCTTCGATGGGTCTGCCAAGAGGTAGCACGACGACAAGATTGATGGATGGAACTCTGGAACTTGGCCTGAATACGCTGCCAAATACGCTCGCTTTCGCTTTGGTGGCCACGTGGAAAAATGGTCATTTACGACAAGCACGCCATTAATCGATGAAGGAAAACTCCCTCGCTATCGGTTCACCCTGATGGTGGGGTGGTTATGATTGAGCAATAAGGATAACGGTGATAAATGATGTTTAAATTTCCCCGCTCACCCCTTAAAAATCTGGTCCTTTTAATCGCTTCCCCGAAAACCCCCTCGGGGGAGAGAGATGATGTTAAAGGTTAAAGGCGTGGCAGCTTCTTGCGCGAAGACTGGAACTGGCAACTGGGAAACATTGTAGAAACACGTGTTGTACACGAACTTGCCGGGAGTGTTTTTCTTTCCCGGGAACAAATTATCAGCCCTCAGACCCCGGCGGGGGGGGGGGGGACAAACTTTGGCTCCACCAAAAACACACCGAACACCGATGACCACACTTACCAAGTGTGAAATTGTTTGGACCAACTCTCCCCATCTCCGGTCTCCAATCTCCAACATCGTAAGCAGACTGACCACACCACATGGAAAGTTTATTAATTAAGGTGTGTGCACTCTCGAGGCTGGCCGGAAATAGTGCCAGAGTAAGGCAGCAACCCGTTTGATCTGGCGCCAGAATTCCTGTGTACGGCCCTCGGGGACTCTCACAAGTCTCTCACTGACCAAGGATTGTGATCGTGAGCGTCACCTGCCTGGACGCTGTTTCCGGATGTTTTCGAGGGGAACGTTTTTTTTGCCGATTTTTGTTACCGAAGAGTCAACAACATTTCGCTCGAGAGGCTCCCTTTTGGGCATTATTAGGCTGAGGAGGACTGATCGGGAGGATAAAGCGGTAAAGAGGTGGTTGCGGTTGTCCGGTCTCGTCCGCTCCTCGTGGTTAGTGATGGCTTGTAAAGTCTTCCAGTTCCAGTGCCAGCGTTTGCAGTGTAGAGTTTCGTGCGACTTTGAAAAGGCCAGCTGACAAGGGCCAAAGTTGTAAAACGGAACCGAGAACTCCTTCGCAAAGGTGCTCGGGTGAACGATGAGTTTTAGTTGGACTGGCCGGCTACCGGGCGTCACCGGAGCGGAGACGGGAACGAGTAGCAGGATGTCCTTTCGTTCAATATGTGCTCATGAATTTAGAACTAGCTTGCGGCGAACTCTCGCTGCGTCTCAGCCTCTCTAACTGGTGTCCTTTTACCTTCAACTCCTGGCCGTTTACAGGGCACGTAAAGCTCAAGGCAAGTAGTTTCTCTTTTGAGGCAAATATTGCTTTAAGAAAGTATCTTTAAGACGGCGAAGGGCATTGGTGTTCGGACGGTCAGCCATTTTGCTGTGGTCTTGTGAGAAGCTTCCGGGCATCGGGCAACTATGGGAAGAAGCCTGGAACGAATCCCGAGCAAATTGTCATACGAGAGTCTGTTTGCCAAAGCATTTATCAGGGATAAACTTCATCTTCTGAGCCCCGGTGGCTGGCAGGTGTGTTCCGTTATGAGAGGAAACATCCGTCACCTGTCGGCTAACCGGAACATGGGACATGGGCAGGTGATTTAATTAAAATTGATGCCAGCATGTGATGCAAAAGGAGGGGTTTAGCGTGTTTCCGACTTATTTGAACCAAATGAAGAACAAATTAAATATTTGAGTGACAATTGCGTTCACACAATGTAGCCAAGTGTGAATCCCAAAGCACATATTCAATTACGCTTTGTGTAACAGAAGAAGAAAGATTTTGAGCTAACGTTTCATTTTCTTTAAATTCATTTCCATAAAATCTAGAAGAAGAACTACATGAGCTTTAAGCTATCATTTCAATAAACCGTTTAGAGCCTTTTAGTTCGAGGAAGAGCTCTTCTCCGAGTGTCACTCTCAGCTTATTTAATTTCAAATTCAACTAGAATTCAGTAGAATGTAAATTCGACTTCCCGCCATCGCTCACCGAAAGCGTGCGAAATTGGTTTCGTTTCACAGTCGAAGAGGACGACAGCAAACGAAAAGCTACAAAAAAATCCCACCAAAAAGGCACTGGAATCCGGGAATGTGGTTTATATTTCGCTGTACAGACGAGTGCATTTATCCTGGCCGTTTAGAGCTATCCAGAGCATCGAATCACATAATTGCGAGCGTTGCCCAAGTCTACATATCCCTCCAGCTATCATAACTGAATAGGGGTTCCGTTCGGTGTGGCAATGATTCAAAAACCATCCCCAAACGGTCAGTTGGTACGCCAAGGGACTGGCCTCTACCATCGCTACCGTATCATGACTTTAACTGGTTTTCATTGGAATGGATAGGGTTGCGCCGAGCCGTACAGATGCAGATGACGCTCTATCACCGAAAAATGGTCCCGACTGTGAACGGAAAAACCGATATGCAAAGTACTTTCGAAGCGGTGCCCCCATCGTAAACCAGGATGATGTCGGTTTCGAATTTTTGGAGGCTTGGTTTTCGGTTGTTTATGAATGAAAACGGAGATATACGGTCACCAGAACCAACAACCGCGCGCGTCCTGCTGCTCATGGGTCGACATATGCTGCCCAATTCATGGCTAGAGCGAGGACGTTGGACCCAAAATGGATGACTCCTTTCAGAGACAAACGCTTGCTAACCATTTGGAGAGCATTACACGGCATGGCAGCTGGCACAGCTCCAAGCGCTCGACTAGTTACCGCAGTAAAGAGCACCTCAAACCTCCTGACTTTGGCTTTTTTCGCGTCTAGGTGACCTGCATCTTCTGCTCTCGAGTGGAAACCGTGGAAACTCACATGGTTGGTCGCTTTTTCGCAGGAGAACCCTTTTTTTATGGATGCTCCCGCACAATGAACTCACACTCCATCGCGAACAATCCAACGCGCTTTTAGCGTTCGTTTATGGTGCCATGGTCGCGCACACCCATTAGCCAGGGAGTCCATTTTTGGGAAGCATCATTCGGGTGTGTGCCTGTGTGTTTATGGTCACAGCATCACCTGCCGCCGCGAACGTAGGTCGTAAGTGAATTAAATATGATTCAATTACGGGCGTAAATTAGATCGGGACCTCTAATTGCTTCAAGTGGTTGGGATAATGAGACGATCATAAGCATACTTTCTCGCCCATCGACGCGGAAGGCAGCAACCGAACGGACCTCGGTGCTAAAGGTGAAAATTAATGCCATTAAACGTCGACCACCAGAATGCGAACCATTTTTTTGTGCTCTCTCGCCCTCTCGATACGTTCTCTCGTACATTATAGCAGCATCTCTGATACGGTTATGATGCTGCAGGTACACACATCGTGCCTTATGACCCCTTAATCGGCCATCCATGTCAGTTGTCCGGGGGACAGTTTTGTCTTGACAGCCCGGCCAAGCGTATGCTCTGGTTGGTAAATGCTACGCAATTAGAAGCCATTAGGCTGTGTGCGTTCTTATGGTGAGTGGTTGTGGGATTTTCGGGCGAACGACCGACCATTAGCCACCTTCAATCAGGATCAGTGCCATTTTGGGTCTCCCAATAATTCCAATAATTAGGACTCATATCGGGATTGGCTTTAATCGCTGGTATGTCACCCGTACGAAAGCCAGATTGTGTGACGCTCACACAGGATTATCACACCGAAACAACCGGATTTGATTCGACATCGGGTGAGGAAGGAGACACATTTCAATTTCCCCTTCAACATGAGCTCAAGTCATTCAATCATCATCAGCAGCATGCGTGCGATGCGCAAGACAAAGTATGATCCCAATTGATAAAACAGCTCGTCATCGTTCGTTGCACTCGCTGCAGCACCATGGATGGCCAATTTGCGGCTCAATCGATCGCAAAACCATCGCTCACCACCAGCACGGTGGGTGGCGACAGCGAGTGCAATCACTCGTTAAAGCTTTTAAAGCTTCGCTGAAGGCGCAGCAGCCACAGTGGGTCGCTTCCACTGCAGCCTCTCGTATCGTCATGTAATGCAAATCCCTTACACTTCGTCTTACGAACCCTAAGCCCTGCCCGTGTCCGTGACGTCTTCTCCGTCCTTTCGGTGGCTGCTTGCTGATTCAAACATTACGCCAAACGCCTTCATCGCCATCGTTCGCTAATGCCACGCAAATCTGCATCAGCGTGTGCGATCCGTTGCGCATGTGGTGGCGCTATCGTGGCAACAGGAGGACCCCTCGTCCTCTCACCAAGGAACGAGAAGAAAAAGACGTATCGATTGACTGCTAGCATATCGGGGGAGACATGCAGACACAGACATCCCCTTCTCTGCTG
>NC_064878.1:6600000-6605000 GCF_943734665.1 Anopheles aquasalis | reverse complement strand
GCGTCCGAGCACAAAGTCTCGACAGCTTCCTTGAGAGAAAGGGCAGTACGATGGCCACATCTCCGACAGCCTCTTGGTGTTGTCCCTTTTCGGGGACGAAACTTTCCGTCGAGAATAAATCAGAACCAGCTGGAGGTGCTGTGCCGTTGGTGTGACGCGATCCTTGTATCATCATGCATTTTTCATCAAGCGAAAGGGAACATTGTCGCACCGGAATGGTGTAACAGGACATGGTAGAAACACTAGGACCGTCGCTGGTGACTCAATGAAATTGATATTTATATGCCTCGAACATGATTGACGGTAGGAACTAGACCTTTTTATTCGTTAAACGGAAGCACGTGTTACGGATTAGATAAGATTAAATCGCGAACCATGATAGATGTTCTTCAGGATGATCTCGATGGAGATGAAAGAGTTTAATAGAGACTTTCAATAATTCCATTCAGTGTATAGTATTGAAAATTCCAATTGAATACATGTTCCATCGAAAACTTATCATAATCGAACAGAAACAGAGCTCAGCACGTGGTCCTAAAACATCAAATCCATCGCCAGGTGGCCGTACATTCGGTTCTCCCCGAAATCGATTCATCACTCAGCACCCTAAAGGGTTGCCGGTGTACGAGGTGATGAAAATGATTTTATCTAATTATCCCGATAAGAACTCTGGCCCCCGGGCTGTCGATCGAATCCTGTGGAAATGAAACTGCGCACCAGTTCGACCCATTTCGACAGTGCGGCATTAGTAAATTGGGCCACACCAACACCATTTAGCAGCATAAAAGCAGATCGGGCTGCTGGGAATCGGAGGAAACAGCAGGCTATGGCATACAATTCGGATTCTGCAGCACCACGGTCTGTTTGGATGCAGCAATCATCACCTTCAATCGTGGCATGTATGCACCCCACCCCATCGCACGGGGTTGTGCGCTGATGATGATGGTGATGGTGACGCGCGTCCGCTGCACGTGCCGCGCGAGGAATTATTATGCTCTTCGGGCGGGGGTGCGCCCGGTGCACTTATCACGCAAACTACGCCAGCATCCTGCTGCAGGAGCAGGAACGGGTGTGCTGTGCGGGAATTAAATATGAACTGCTTTCCGGGGTGCTGGATTTCCGTTCGAATCCCAAATGCGCTTTGCCCAATTTACCGCATTATCCCGCAAATGAAGGACGGTAAATGAGAAAGACTTTCACCGGACAGACGGGCAGCCGCAGGAAGGGATGATGCTGTTTATGCTGCACCGTGATAAATGTACCGCTAATTGCGTGGCATGCACCGAAATATGATAATCGATTCCGAACAATGCACTGATGCAGCCCATAGTGACCTATAATGATTAGCTGCAGATTGATCGTAGCTTATGCTGTTATCGCTGCAGACAGTTGAACAAAGACTTTCGGGATTTCTGAAAACAAACAGCCACACACATAAGTGGTTGATCATAATTGATCCAGTTCCTGGGTTATCTAAGCCCCGGGAACTGGAATCCATCCCATATCCCTTATAACCCACATTTAGCGTTGATCGGTCGATAATTTGTTTGCCGAAGACGACTGCTGCCGGTTGACTGGCTCGCCAGTCCAATCACACAATCGCCCCCGAGGAGCAAGGATTTCCCGGGGTTTCTTTTTGTCGATTCCGTGGTTCCGAAGCAGTGAAACCTTCCGCCCGAAACCAGCGCATGCTTTGGGCTCGTCTGCTGCTCCGAGAAATAAAGTACCGCCGTAAACGTCTTCATCGGTCGGTTCCCTGGAAGCTGTTTAGGCAACTCGAACGTGACTCGATTGGAAGATTTGCTTTCCGGTACGGTACGGGCCCGTGGTTTCGAGCCGTTTGCATCCGGCGTCCGCCGTCCGGCGAAGGTTTTGCTGCTGCGCTACGTGAGGATGCCCTTTTGCCGAGGATGATTGGAGCCTTCCCGACCCGACCGTGCCCTTTGATGTTGTTTGACTTTAATGTGGTTGTTGGCTTAGGCTGGTGCCAGGGTTCAGCATCGAAGAATGCCCATGTTCGGCCCCATGTTCGGCCTCTCTCGCATCTACATTCAATTTATGTCTCGCTCGCATAAACCCTGATGATGATTATGGGCCCGATGATGATGATGATGATCCAGCAAATGGTAGCATCGATCGGGGCAGTCGGTCGGTTTATGAAAGAATCTACAAAATACTTTTATTACTTGAAATTGATTCGTTCATTAGTTTATGAGAAGGAGAAGGGCATCAAATGTTGGAATGTTTAACCAGAGAGCCAGCGACCATGGACCGGTCGGTGGTTCGTGACCAGAACCAACACGACGACGACGACGACGTCGCCTAATGATAGCAATTCCGCCATTCCGCCCACAAATGTAGACCATTAGAAGAGTTGTCCTTAATCAGCATTTTAAACGATGATTCCGGAGGCTCGGTCGGCACGTTCGTCTTATGCGTTCGTCATCGTATCCTTTCGAAGCCTAGCCTCCTGAGCTCGAGTTCATGCCGAAGGTATCCGTGTGCAATCGTGGTTTGATTGGTTGGAAGCTACGATTTGCCTTGATCTTTGCTCGCTGGCGTTGTAACGAAGGAGGAAGGAAGATGGAGAGAGGGTTCAAGAATTCCAATCCCCACCGGTGAGCCCTAGAAAAGGGGATCTTTGGAAAGTTTCAGCCCTTAACCTTCTTGCTGATGTTGGTGGAAAGGATTAGCGAGCAGAAGGGCGGGGAATGGCTCGTGATGGATGTGGTTCCAGCGGAACAAGGTAGATAATGATTGAAGCCCTACGCTGTCCACTACATAAATCCACTTTGTAACCGTGAAACCCCCCCGGGAGGATGTGCTGCTTTGATTCAGTGCTCCAGCTCCTGTCTCCATCCGTTATCCTTGCTTCGCGAGGTGGACCCCCGGTTGGAGTTACCTCCTTTACCAAGAGTGGTCCTGGTGTGCAGCGAAAGGCGTGCTGGAAAGTTTATCGTGCCACTTAGCCATATTAAGGTGCTATTGCGGTGCAGGAGATGTGTGCGTGGAGTCTCTTGGACGCTAGGGTGTCCAGGACACTTGTGCAGGAGCCGCCACTACACAGAGAAGGTGCTGACCCTCAGGGGGAATTGTGTATAAATCATCATTTCTGCTGCTCCGTCTTCGTCTTCTGGCTGGCGTCCAGTTGGTGTTGGTGCGCTCAAGAAACGTCCTGGTCTGGTCTGGGTGCTAGTGCTGGTAAGTGTTTGCCAAGCTGCAAACCGCACTTGACGCGCTGTGCACAGCGGGAAAACTCGACGTACTCGACACCCTTTCCCAGTGATCCTTTCCCCTGCTCTTTGGTTGAAAGACGAAACCGCGCACGCCAAGTTCTCACCCGAAGTGTGATTTCAGTTTCCAATCCAATTGCTCGCTCGACGGTGCCTGGGAAAACGGATTTTCCTGCTAGCCGGTAGTGCTGCAGACGCCGACGATGGCGCCTGGTGCAAAAGGATACGAATGAACGTTCGTTGTTCGATCGAGTGAGCGCCAAATCGAATGGCAACAAGCGCTTGCCGGTGGTGGTGTTGCATCGAGCCAGGTTACTTACAGCTGAACCAGGCCAGGCCAATTGAACGGAAACCTCTGGCGAACCGGGGCAAATCTCTAATGATATCCATGGACTGGAGCAGCGCAACCTACGGCGGAGTGAGTCTTTGCCAAACAAAGGGGGGATGAAATCACCAGGCGAGATTCGAGTTTCAGTCTGATTGAGTGTTATTTATTTAATTGATCCGATGTGAGCGCGGGATTCATCCTCCCCCCCTCCCCCTCTTCAAAAAGGTGCATCCAATGTCGATAACGGAGTGACATTCGCTCCTCTTGACTCCAGGGACAGGGCCAGCGTTGATTGGTGACGGCTGTTAGGTGTAATCGGCATCATTAGTGCAATGCGATACATTTAAAATGCTATTTAGGTTCTTGATCGAGCCTATCGCCCCAGTAACGACGTCTGGATGACGTATTTAACGTTCGCCTCGCCTGTTCAATTGAGGCACACGCCGACCAGGTCTTCCGATTTTAATTATTCCATTCAAAAGGCAATATAAAACATTTGATTAAATTCGTGCCAATGCCATCTAGAACACGAATTTAAATCGTTCCATTATGCGTCTTACAAGCTTCTAAACTCCCTCTCCCAAGAAGGAAATAGCGCTGGGCACGAGAAGGGCGAGAAACAATTAAAAAGTTTTCGGGGGAAATTCCAGCATATATTAACACTCCTCGACTACGGCCTTCTTTCGCCGGATAGGTAAGAAAGGTGGCCGGCCCTCGACGTGGCGTCTTCCAGAATCCTAATTAAATCCAAACGAATGAACCGCCATCGTGGTCCGCCCATTCGTGTTGGAACAATATGGTGCCGTCCATCGATTTCGGTCGCCTTCAAGATGCGTAGTGTACAACTCCCTTTTTGCTGGCAGGATTATTGGGAATACTTGGTGGCCACAGCAAGATAGCTCTCCCTATTTGAACGTGTCCTAACGTGAGAACCCTCATACAGAAGAGCGCTATAGTGTCGTTGACCTGTACCCCGGGCGGAAGATTGCAATGAATTTTCGGCATCAAAATGGACAGGCGCAGTCAACAGTTTGGTAATTAGATTCAACACTTGATTCCGGCCATTCTTCCTTCCGCCTTTTCTTGGTCTTCCTCTCGTTCATTCGGCTTTCTCCCTAATCCCAGCACCGAGCAGGGGGTGCGGTGTGGCATAAATGTCCGCATAAATTTGCCACCTCGATAACGCCGCCCAGCGTAGGGATTGTTCGTGGCCGATACGTTATCCTGCCCCGGGAAGAGAGAAACTCTCGGCGAGCGAGCATACACCCTTATCTATCTCCCAGCGCCATCACCGAATGTCATACTCGAGATCGAACCACATCTTTCCGAGGGAGGCAGTACAGATTATGGACAAGCTGACGGTGCTAGCTGGAGGGAAACTTTCACGCAATAAACACCTGTGTGACAAGCGGCACAGTCAGCGGCATGAACAGCATCAG
>NC_064878.1:6585000-6595000 GCF_943734665.1 Anopheles aquasalis | reverse complement strand
CCTTTTTCTTCGGGGATAAGAAGAATCATGTGCCCATTACGCCGCCGGGGGGGAATGTCTTGGGCGGTAAAGGCGATTATAAACGGTTCCCAACGACTCGTAATAAGCGAAGCGTATGGTAGGTGCTGGGCAGGGCGTGGCTGTGGTATTAGTTTATTGCAAACTAAAGTCTGTCTTTTCAGGGTGGCGAGGGTTCCGAGAGGAGCAGTAGCGTGTGTGTTTTTGCAGCTCAAGTGGAACATAGATTCCTACGGCACAACACTTCTCTAATGCGATTCCGGATAAGGCCCCTGGATAAGAATCTTTTTGATCAGGTTGGGGTTTTTGCGTTTCCGTTCGTGACATGACCATCCCCTACTGGCTGTCAAGCGTAGAGTGTGCACTCATCTGTAGGAACTTTAGTGTTGGAATAATGTCTGATGGTTTGTTCAATTTGTGACAATGGTTTTTGAGGAAAAATATCATCAAGAATCATTTCTTTTCCAGCATTCCAGTGTGAGAGATCAAAACAAAAAGTAATGTGAAGATAAAACTTGAAGATTACACTCTGCTTCACCTTCGGCACTAGCGTTTGGTTATGTCAACAGCATTTACGGAACATTAATCAAACATTGATCCGGTTCAGAGTCAGCTAAGGGCTCGACAGGAGAGCAGCAATGCTTTATCCGGTGTACAGCGCAATGTATGCTGAGTACTACATAAGAGTATTGTAGATTCCGAAGACTTCCACAGCATTCACTATTACTGTTCATTGCCTGCAGGTTATCCACATCCTGACATCGTATCTTCAGTCGCTTACCTGGAAACGAAAAAAGAGAAAAAAACGGAATGTTACATATTGTTCACTCGCTTCAGGTATACAGTACGACCGTTCGGTGTTCCGGCGTGTGGCGGCTTGACTCATTTTCCGCTTAATTGATCCGTCCAACGTCGAAACGGAACCCAACCCCGCAATTCGTGGCCGATAAGACGCCGGTAAGCCAGGTGCAGAACGGTGAAAACCAATAGATCATGTCACGGGAAGCGTGAAGCGAAGCAAAAAGTGAAGCCCAAGCCAAAAAAAATCCTTTTGAAAGGTGGAAAATACATCAGAAAAGCCGCCAGCCGGATTGTAGCCTTTCACCGGAGCGGAACCGACACTGATCGATTTCATCAAGATTGAAACGAATTACTCGCAACGCAACGCAAAATCTATTGGAACCACGCTCTCGACGTTGACATCACGGGCATCATGGACACGGTACCATCCAGACGTCTCGTCTCCCGGTGTTGATATCCGGTTTTCCGGCGACGGTTTTCGGGATGGAATGGAGGATACATTTCGCATTCCTCACGTCTCGAGAACGTCTCGAGGTGGTGTCGCCAGAGTCGGAGGTTTGTTTACTTCGCTTTTCACGAGCGAGCGAGTGAAAATAGGAATCCGCTTTCCCGCGGTAGGACAGGGAAGCGAAGGAAGTGAAGGCCGTGAAGACGCCGTGTCGTCGTCAGCTTTTCCGGCCGTATGACCTGTGCGCTGTCGTGGAGCCGGCCGGAGGTCTCGGCGAAATTTGAATGTAAATTCGTTGGTTTTTAAATGGCTGGAACGACCGCAGCAAGGGCCCATTTTCGCAGGCATCTCGCATTCGCGTGCATTATACGCTTCGGAAGCCGCTTACACCCTGGCCTCTCCCTGGGAAGCGCTCTCGACTTCGACTTCCCGATTGCACAGGTTCCGGTTCCGTGGTGGCCGTCACGGGCCCCCGAGTTCGCTTCTTTCCGTCAAGTGAAAAGGAAAAGGAGAAGAGAAGTACGCTTTACGCAAAATATTTTCTTTCGGAAAGCAGCGCGGCAACGAAAAAAAAAATACCTTCGCCTTGCGTGCCGGAGAGGATGAACGAATAAATATTGGCAAAAAGGAAAGTTATCCTTTCTCCTCGGCGATGGAGCTCATGGAGCGGTGGCTTGCTGAAGGAGCTTCACGCGCCAACATGAAACGAGGTAAATATTTGCATAAACGTCCTGTTGTAAATGACGCCATTTGGGGCGATGGTGTTGGCGAGAAGAGGGCGAGAAGGTCAAGAAGGGAAGATCGGTTAACCGTCTGGGGAGGTGTTAAAGCCCTGGGACGCACGCCGGATGCTGCAAATCACCTCGGCTCGCGTGGAACGGTGGTGAGGGTATTTTTCAAGATGTGGCCAAGTCGCTCATGGTTTCGTAAGGAAGGCCTCCGGTTCTTGTGCTTTAAAGGAAGGTGGCGTGGTTCGTCATGTAGTCAATGGGTTCCACGCATGTGAGTCTTTAATTTCGCATCTCCTGGAGTAACATCTTGTGTTGACAATGTAATCAAACCTTCACTTCCAGCGCTCGATGAAACATTGATATCTATGAGATCTGTGCACGTTTCTTTCACCAAGACGAAAGGACGAGCAAGGATATGTGATCGGTGTGTAATCGAAACAGATGCCTGTAATGACAGTGCTTTACAGCCGGGCGAAAGGATGGATGACAACAAGTCAAATTTGTTTGTAATCAAGCAACACAGGACTGCTGACAGAGTGTGCAGCTGCTGCTACTGCTGCTGCTGAGGCAGCATTATCAAAACGTTATCATTATGGGAGCATCATTGGCACAGCACACGATAGCGTTGATAACGATGCGGCGAACCACAATGGCAGCGAACGAACGTGAAAGGATGTGAGATGATGTCCAGTCGCTGCACACACCAGCGTCAAAGATGGCCGATAAAGAAGGTAACCAGTCACCAGGCTGGTCCAGTGGGTCCGAGGGCTCAACCACTAAAGGCGACCTAGGAAATGACCCAACGAAAGGAAAAGCAAAGGCCCTCGCCGAGTTGACTCATCGCAAACATACCGATTACTATATGGACCGGAAAATGATGATGATGATGATGATTTTTATTGTGTTAGATTGCTCCCTGTCATCCCCCACTGTGGCGTCATGGCGTTTCTCCTTTTGCTCCATCAACAGTGAGCTCGCACACATTCACGTACAAAACACATTTTCTCCAAAGGAAAAAGGCTCTGTCTACACTTCCGAGGAGCATCCGAGGAATGGATGTCCAGAAACGTTGCGAGAAGGTTCGTTCCACTGGCTGCTCCCAATTGGACACTTTGAGCTTCCGGGTTTTTGATGAAAGGAACCGAGCAGCAGCAGGAGAGAGAAAGTGGTAGAAGAAAGAGGAAACTTCGGAACCTCAATCCGCCCCCCCCCCCAATATCTAGGGACTTGGCGGTCCTTTGACGATGCTGGCGGATCTTGTTTTGGTTATAGTTTATTGCATTCAAAAACGGAGCCAAAGGAAAGGAAGAATGGCGAACCATAAGAGATAGAACTGAAACCATCAGCAACATTTCTGCCGACATGGGTTTCCCGCAGCTTCCACTGTCAGGGCTCGTCACACTCGTCGTCCATTCGTCGGCAGAGTTGGAGCATTGTATGAAGATCACCTTTTCCGTTCCGGTATTCTCTTCGATTACGGGCTCGGTTCGTATTCGTTTGTTTGTTCTGAAAAATGTTGATGTCCAAGCCCGTTCGTCCCTTTTCTTCTTCTCGGATGTCCAGTTCGGAGGCCTTTCCATCCATTCCCGAGTTCCCGAAATGCCATGGGAAATCCCTTTCACGTCAAAAACAGTGACGTGCCCACGGTCGGGAGCGATGGAACCGTAAGGATTCAAATGGTCATCTTGGTGCTCCATATCGGAATTGAGGGAGGTCCTATTCATGATGACCCTCTCTACCACGCAGTATTCTGGTTGATTGTACCTTTCCTTGATAAAACTTGGACCGCACCTCGATGGATTTGGTTGTTCCCAAGGATCATCATTTTGCGGACGAAGAGGCTTTTCAAATCATCTTTCCACAGCTCGATTCCAATTTTGTCGGTTTCGAATCGACGTCTGGGACCGTTTGGGTTCAAAATTGAAGTCGAATGGATGGTAGTTGGATGGTAGGCTCCATCGGCCATCCATCAATTGCTGGAATTCAATCTGCAACAGTCGACTCTCTGACTCCGAGGCAAAAAGACGAGCCTCTTCATTTGCTCCATTTGGCAATAATTAAATCCTGACCGTTGCTGCAGCGTCACTCAGTGTACTACTGCAGTTTCCACTCAATCATCCTCAGAACGGTCATCAACGGGTCGGTTGTTTGCCTTTCAGTGATTATCGATTAATCGAATTTAATGAGTAATCCCACACCGAGAAGACCAAGAGGCTAGTTAGCTCCCTGGCGAACATGACGATATGCACCATTGAATGGAGGTGACTTTGAAGTTCTCTCGTTTGGGTTCCAGTTGATTCTGAAGTATGGCTTAGGCCATTTAGATTATGGCAACCAGGAACGGCAAATGGTCTCTTCGGTCTTCGGCCCTCGAGCTTGGATTGGCGTTTTGTCGAATGATTGCTTTTTGCGGTTCAGGATTGGCATCACGGAGCCGGAGCAAGGGAGATCCGTTCAGCAAGAATCTGTGATACTGGAGAGAACCAGCTACTTGCATTGCCAGAGATGCCGATAGTGAGATGAAGACGTGAAATGCATGCATTCATCGCTAGTAAAGTTGTTAACGAAATGCCGTCTGCATTGCCTTCCGTTGCGTCGATGTCATGTTCAACTCAGTCGAGTCTCGGCTCTCGGTGACACTCTGCAACGGCCAAGCCACTATTCCTCCCACCTCTCGTCCCTGTCTCATTTCAGAGCTACTACCGATTGGCGATTATGTTGTTCATAAATATCACCTCTCGTTATGTCGTTTGTTTAGCATGAGACTGACGTCGTTCGTTCGTTGGCTCTCCTTTCCATGACCGTTCCTTGGTTGGTTGCGATCCATTGAAGCTGCTCCTAACTACACTTTACCGCACACATACGCCGCATAAGAGGCATCGATTTTCTTGAGCACAAGAAGCTGCATCAGAACTCAGGACACCGTTTACTGCCTACGGTCGAGATGGAGATGTCATGATGTGTCGACTCTTGTGCTCTGCTCTGGCATCGACTTCACATTATGAGGGCGACAATTGTTTGAAGAAGCCTTAAGCAAAACGGATTCTGTCAACAGAATGCCGTGTGCTTCCTTTACTGATGACGAGGAGCTGTTTTGGAAGTTGAGAGCAGAATTTAAAACAGCAAGAACACCATGGATCGGAAACCATGTTTGGTTTTCGTGCCACTGTTGTTCAGCCAACTTGACACCGGACGCTGCTGCTCAATGACACGGAACACTGCACGATGATTGCCGGTGCAAAAGCCCATAAATTGTTGTTTCGCAGCATATTAACCAAGCAACCAACCAACAGCCTCAAACTCTAAATGCTCCTTCCAGCGCTACAAGCCTGCACAACAGATTTGCCATCGATTATCGGGCTCTCAGGAGGAGTGGTACATGTGGTGCACTCCGGTCTACTACTACTACTACTCCGGTTTATCTGATTTAGCCAGCCAACAGAACCAAACCGTACCAGGTGACTTCGAGAACAACCTGGCGGTGACTGCGGCGTAAACCCAGACAGGAGGAGGAGGCCACTACGAGGGGCAATTATTCTGCGGTCCAGTCAATGGCTCAATGCGCTCCGCGATTGTCGTTACCATTCGGTGGCCGGAGACCGGAGACCGGAGTGGAGCATTGGGTGCATTGTTCTGCTTCTGGCTGCCGCAGTATTTCAACGCCTCGACCGCGTCGTCTTCCATCCTCACTCCAGCAGCTCCGTCCGATCGATGCACTGGCGCTGGAGGAAGGTATGGGAGGCTTTCGCATATTTATGTTTATTTTATGCTCACCTCAACCCGGCAGCTACCAATATCGACCGGAACTACGGGAACGCCTGAATCCGAAAACGGCACCACCACACATTACGCTCGATTGAAGTCGTTCCGTGGCTCTCTTTCTCTCTCTTTGCCTGGAGGGAGCGCCTAGGAATGAGTCCTTGTCGTCGTCTTGGGTGCGTCTCGGCCCCCGGGGGGCTGGCACAGGATACTGGCAGCATAAAATAATATTACTTTCCGCGTGGCTGACTTCAGTCCGCGGTTCAGTGTGTTACACCGGAGTGTGTACTGTGGCCACCGGAATTACCACCTCATCCAACCGATCACCATCGTCGACCATCGCTACTTTTATGATGCTGTTATTGCAGTTTGCAAAATATTGTTCCTTCCCATCGTCCTCGGCCAATGTCAATGGCGATGGCTGCCTGGCAGCGATATGAGACCCGCCTGGTTTTATGATGACGGCCCCGAGTATTCTGAGCAGCACCGAAATTACACTTCCGGTGATCGATACTTCTCGGTTTGGTCGGATGAAAAATTAAAACTTTTCTGTCCGCTATTGTAGTATTTTTTCCCTCCATTCGGCAAATGGCGCAATGAGAGTCGAATTGTTCTTTCCCTCCGTTAATTGAACGGTCATTGATAGGGTACGGTCGATGTGCGCAATCGATTTAATAGCGGCAATCATAAATTTCAGCCCGACGATGAAATTTAAAGGAATTGCTGTTGAAGCTACTCAAACGGACGCTGGAAATGCTCGAATTGTTTTATTCTTTTTTATGGCATGGATTTCAGCATAACAGACAGCAGAAAGCGTTATTTAATGCTAAAATATTTCAATTTTCCTGTTCGCCTCAAAGTTTTTCTATTGGCTCCCCATTCCTGTTAAAGTCCCCTTTCCAGTAGCAGTCCATCTCTATAAACATTCACCACCCTAGGAACCCAACTTTTTGACTGTTTACCGTAGGTTCGTCTAGGTTCAGGGGATTCGATTCCAACCGCAGATGTTGCTCAAAACAGATTTTCCATCGTATATTTTTTTTATTTGTTAGATCGTCCATCGGTCCAGCTGAAGCTGTTAATTGACGGACTGGCAGCTAGAAAATAAATGTAATTAATTAACATCGTTCCGGGTCGCCGATGGAGGCGCCTGTCTCGAAGGTTTTCGACTCACGACTTTGCCTTTGATGATTTTGTGAAAAGGGAATTAAAAACTGAAAGTTTCGGAAACCAGACACGCTCATCACGCGTGGGGCAGCATTAAACTTTTAATCCTTTTGCGGACGGGAAAAATAGATGAAATGCGGAATTTCGTTCTGTGAGAGAAGTTAGAGTTCAGCATCAGACGGAATCGACTAACGGGATAGACGTTCTAGCGCATCAGGGGCTCGTGTTTGGTGAATGAAAAATGCATTGACATGTGATTGAACCGTCACCGTCGTACGCATTCGAAGTCTCATAAATCGCACCACAAACAACCCGTGCGAGCCTTTTATGCTGAAACAAAACAAGAGTAAAGCATTCCACTACATATCGAATGCTGGGCGAGCTTGTTTTTTGTTTCAAAATCCATTTTTTTACGATCCATCTGGGAGGCTCGACATGAGCCTAGAGGGATTAGGTGGAACGACACGGTGACACGGTGAGCTTGCAATGAATTTTCTGGTGGCTTAACATTTTATCGCTCGGGGCAACGATTATAAGCCGAGGATTAGAGATGACCACAAGGCCGCATTGAGGTCGAATCGAACTACGATTGAATGCAACTCGATGGCTCGGTGTACGATAGGATTGATAAGGATTCGAATGGGATTCGGTTTTTTGGCAAAATGTTTTGACAAAAAGGCGGTCAAGCTCCTCGTTTTTATGTCTATTCAACAGTTTAGATACGGATTGTTTGCCCATTGGAATATTTTCTGAAAACTAAATTTATTTTCATTTTCCTATTTTAAAATCCTTCCAAAAACATCCCATACTGGTTATCAATACCGGGAATTGGCATCATTTTCTAGCTGGCAGTTAGTTTAGTCGTTTGGCCTAACTTTGCTGGTGTAACTGCCACACTCACGCCTCTACGATACTGATCCCCTCGCACCCCCACACACATCACCAGTCGCGCACCCCAAAAAAGGGGAGAGAAAATCATGGTGGCATGCTGGCGCTGAGTTTCATGTGCGTTTTATGACCATCCACAACCGAGCTGGCTTTCAGTTCCGCATGCATGCTGCATTTAGTTTTTCATTTCCATTTGCCCCTCTGCTTCCAGTTGTGGCCAGCGTGATGGCGTTTTTGGATGGAGGATGCTGGAGTCCTTTTTGCTTTTTGTTTGTCAGCTTCGTCGAGTTTTCCCATTCCATCATCCACCACCATGGAGCCGCTCGTTGCACAACACAGAGTTTCATGAATTCAAATGGAGTTCCACCTCGTGTCTGGCCGTGGACGTGGCCGTGTACTTCCCGGCGTAACTGGTCAGTGGAAAACTGGTGGTCCCATTGTTAGTCCGCATGGAGCATGGCCGGGGCACGGGTCTACATGATATGCATCACCGATGCATGATTTGTGCAAATGATTTTTGTTTTGCAGCATTGTAAACAATGCCCACGGATTCGGGGCGCGCACGTGAAAGAAAACCATAAAGGCGGGATGATTTCCAATCGGACTTTAATCCGCAGCTCCCTTCATCGTGGTCCACCGTGGTGTATCAGCGGATCGGTGAAATTAATAAATTGAACAGATTTTTATCCGTCGCCCCAACCGCGGGACGATTTATTGTTTTCATTTAATGGATGCGTGGATGGATTGAGGCAGAAGTTGGCAGTTTGGGGGAGGATTGGGTCGATCGCGAGTGGCCAATCAATTATGCCACTGATTTGAGGCGCTTAATCGTCGAGCGCGTGTTTCACGGTTTGTGCGACACCGGAAACAGTTGTTCACACCGTTCACACCGACGAGCACGCCAGAGGTCGCCCACCCATAATTGATTCGGATTATTAATTTTTAATGCCAGCGAGTGAGCGAATGAACGAGCAAAGCGCTTCACGCTAGTTGTGGCCACTGCCCGTTCGAGTGGCGTTGGGTTTCGAGGCCTGCGAGATCTCATTTCCAATTTCCAATGGTCCCTGATTTAGATTAACATTCACAAGTTAAGCCGATTATCAGTGTGAATGTGGTTAATGCTGTCATAAGCCCTTTCTCCCCTGAGCCGGGTGTCAAATGAACATGTCGCTGGCGGTAATACTCGCGGCAATACTTTATTCCAATGAGAGCACAGCATTAAACAGAATATTCAATATGTTGCTGGTGATAGCGACGGAGAAGAGGGGGATGTTCAATTTATGTTGCAACAATCTAACACAATAAAATGACTCCATAATCCTGTGTAAAGCCAACGTTCCAGTTTCTAATCGATAAACGGTAACCTTCCTTCTTCCATGATGGTCCGATAGGTCTGTAGCAGCTCCGTTAGGACGAGCACCGTCATCAACAGCGCGATAACGTTCATTGTGACGATCAACCGGAAGAAAAGGGGATGGATCTTATCCTCCCGGTCGGGATCACGACGAAATCGATACTTGGGATCACAGAAAACAAAGTTCTGGGCTGCCTCGGCACACTGGCATTCGTCGTTAGTAGTCGATTCATTCCAATAGATCATCCTCGTCTTTAGATGCAGCACCTGACGGATGTAGCTCTGTATCGCCCGCTGTACCTCCCAGTCCACGTTGAGAGATCTCACCAGCACCATCAATCCGTTTGCACGGATAAACTTCTGCGAGTTACTTTGGCATCCGTGCAGCAGCAGATAGTTGTCGTGGTCCGTGTCCGCGATCACGGTCCGCTGGAGTCGTCGACGGCGATGGCAACCGTACCGATCCCGGTAGAAGATGCGTTTGTTGGGCAGAAACTCGAAGCGATAGTTCCACTGGAATGGTGAGGTGCCATTTGATGCACAACCATACGTAAGCGCCAGCCAACCAGTGGTCGGTTCGTAATGGCTCATCACTCGAAGACATCTCAGTGGACCGTATGGGCTAACGAAGGGATGCAGATGGTTATCGCTTGGACGAAGGAACGCCAGCGGGATCCAAAGGCCTTGCCGGATGCGCGCGAACTGGAACGTTCGATTGGCATACGGAAAGTGGCAGCGAGCCTTACGCTCCCAGTTGGTCGCCTTGATCGAATCATCCACGGAAATCAACGAATCCTCAAACAGGTTCCGCAGCTCCGACTCATCAAAGTATTC
>NC_064878.1:6572500-6575000 GCF_943734665.1 Anopheles aquasalis | reverse complement strand
CGAGGTCAGCGCGGTGATCTTTTTTCGATCAGATCGGGATGTTGGTAAATTTAGAATTTCATCTGGTTCGCTGAGAAATATGCCACTATGACAGGCATGATGTTCCGGTTGGGGATATAATTCATGAGGCCAGAGTTAATATTGGTGGAAAACTTTAGAATTGTTTCAAAGAATAGTGACAGTGTGTTTGGCGTATTTACGGCTTTTCTTCTTATCAATGAAAGGCTCTTGTTAGGGATCCACGAGCCCAGATTCTTTTAAAGATTACTGTTTTAAAGGAATGTTAAGGGGGAACATGATAAAGAGATTATGTTGCGTCTTATGTTCGCATGTTCACAGGAACTAGAAGAACGGCTTATAAGAACATCATTGATTTATGTGCCCATGTTGTTATTTTTCGTGTTACTTAGGAGAGTTTATTAACTCTGGTATGTTGTGAGCACCGAATATGGCCGTATCCTTGACATAGATTTCCTCCTTTAGGTACTAACCGATTATAGTCATCGTTAACATGTTCTCAGACCCATAGTTATGGTAACAAAATATGCCCAATAGAAAATATGATCCATCGTGTTCTTTCAAACCGCCATCCACCAGAAAATACTTCTCCTTATACCCTATTGTCCAATAATCCTCAATCTCCCATCACTACGGGCCTTTTGCTTCTTATCCTCAGCTTCTGCTGACCTCGAATGCACTCGAAACCTAAGCGAGCGCCAGCTCTCGAGATATACAATCTTCCCAACATTGAGGGCAGGGACATTGTTTCGTTGCAGCAAAACATTCTCGCAAAGTGCACCACATCCACCGCCACTTGACATCAGGAGGAAGTTTTTGGGGTCGAGCTTTTGAGAAAATATTAATCTTTTCCAACCGGCTTTCCTGTGGCCGCCAGCCAGCCAGCCAGCCAGGGCTTCCTAGTACCCTTTTGCGACCACCAAGTCCGCCTGACAATGTCGTCAGTCGCCCCGAAGGTAGCCGAAAACTTTTCCATCAATGAATAATCCCTGAGAGGATTGGCATGGTTGCAATTCCGCTTTCCCGGTAAAGTAGATGCGGACCTTGCATCCCATGATCCGCACACAGGCTGGTGCTGGTGGTACAATGTGATTCAATAAACGTTCGATGATTTTTCAATTTCATCCTCCTGCTGGCGAACTGGCGTAAGGCTCGCCGAGGAGTTTGTTTCGTTCGGATTTCGGTCGTTTTTTCGCCATCCTTCGTCATCCATTCGAGTGCACCAGGCTGCACAAAGCCGTGGGAATAACCGTTGGGAGTTCGCTTTTAGTGTACCAGAGCTCTTCCAAAAGTTCTTCAGCGACAAACCAAAATCGTCAACCAGCGCGTTATAGTTCGATGCTGGCGAAAGGAGCAACGCCCCAACGAGGCCCAAGATGGAGCAGTTTTTGGGGGGCACTTTCGTTGTGCGATCGAACGATCCATCGTGAAGAATGGTGCATATCGAAGATGTTTTTGTCGAGTTTTGCTCTCGCTCTCCGTTCCGGATCATCTTGCAGCCACTTCACAACCTTTGCTGCATATCGTCAAATGCTTTTTACTTATGAGTGCCCAAGATGTGGTCGCCCAAAGACTCCACAGACGATGCTGGCGGTTCCGGTTGACTGTTTTGTTTACAACGGTTTTGCATTCGACGTGCATGGGAGATGGAAATCGCAACCACAATCCGGTGTTCCATTCCGGTGCTGGGCCATGCAAAGGGACGCACCAGTTTTGCGCACCCGAAAAACCACCGAGAGTTTTGGGCGAGTGGGGTGACTGCTTGCGTCTTGCTCACCGAACACTCAGTCAGGCGGAAGAGGCGCGTCTGTCGCGAACTGTCGCCATTTCACTGCGTGGTGGTGGTCGGGCCCACACGCGAATAACCTGCTCAGCGAGCCGTGTATATCCGATAAATGTCTTTCGTAGTTTTCCCTTGGCCGAAAGCTTCGAGCTCTGCGTGCGAACGGAGATGCTGTTGGGAAACTGTTGGCGTAGAACAAAAACAACAAAAAAAAACAAGTGAACAGAAAGAAAATGAAAAATGAAATCACGCCCAACAAGATATTCACTTCCGCTCTTGTGAACGGTGACAGTTGGGAAAATTTATTTCGTCTAGCCTCGTCTGGCCACGGTTGTTGCTATCATGCTAGTACGCAATCCATTATGTTGTTGTCTGGAAGGTCTCTGTGGAGGACATGCAGTGAAATGTGTTTAATCTAAATGCTCAACGGTTCGTTCCATCATCATGATTCATAACATGCTAAACACAATTTTTAATTAAAACTCTTCTCGTTTTCTTTTCATCTCTTTCCTAGGGCGATCTCCGATAGCCACCAGGAGCGACCAATGCGCAAATGGTTTGCGTAAAAAAAAGGCATCGACAACAATAGTTTCTATTTGCGAAATGGCGTGAATCAAGAGTCTCTCTCGCGTTGTTGCGGTAGATGCATAAACAAACACACCTTCGCACTGCGCAGGATGATAATTACTATCGATCAGC
>NC_064878.1:6545000-6552500 GCF_943734665.1 Anopheles aquasalis | reverse complement strand
CTCCTGCCTGTGCTTCACCTTTTTGGCTGACCGGTCAGCAAACCAGCGTTGTTCGTCGATAAATCCTTTAATTTCACCAAGCTTCTGGCCCGGCAATGGAGGCACAAGGCAGATAAACACATTCCAAACCATTGATTCGAGAGCGAGAAAATCCTCGAATTTCGGTGCAAGGTAGCCAGCCACCGGACTGTTCGCACATTTGTTACCAGCCGACCCCCGGGCCACACGGTGACGACTTAATGCCTTCAACATTTTGGCCCTTTTCTTATATCCACCGCCCAGCCCAGCGTGTGTGAGCTTACGGTTGGCAGACGTTTATCGTATTAGGCTCTCTCAAATGGGTCTTAAAGTCCAACAGATTTCAACAAAGCCCTTTCCCCGGGTAGGAGCCGAGCGCATGATTCAATCAATGTATCGAGCTTTGCTGGTCTCGAATGCAGCTGCTGGGCCCTTCTCAAACTCCCGGAGCTCACCCGGATCCCGTTGGAGAAAGGTGAAAGAAAATCATCTTATCCTCTCGGGCCGGGTCCCGGGGCTGACCTTAAGTCGGAACACGAGCTGAAAACCAAAACCGCCACCTCCCGCACAAAAAAGGGGCGATTCGCTTAATCAAATCAAACTACAGTCTTGTTCAATTTCTTCTCAGATTCTCCCACCTCTCTCTTTCCACCTTCCATTCGTCCTTTATACACCACTACCTTTCCGGGATGGTGGCTTCCGGGAAAAAACCATCGGCACCAATCGGTGGTGAATCTTAAGCAATCGACTTTAAGGATTGAAGCAGGAAATGGACCATATTTTTCATTTACTGTTTCTCCACCGGGACGCCGAGATTCGAAGGGGCTTAAGGGAATGTTAGTTGCTGAATTGAGGGTGGGAAAAAGGCTGGCTGGAAGTTGTCGCTATACACCATTGGCGTCTGCAGCGTCTTATCGACATAAAAACATGTCGGAAGAGGGAATGAACCTCCCCTGAAGCAGCCTTCGAGTGTCTTGATAAAGTTCTTCAACTTGCAGACGGGGGCCTCTTCGCGAAAGATGTTTAACCAACATCCTACGATTTAAATCACAACACTTTGTGGGGTTAATCCACCTTAGAGATAAGCAGAGCAGCAGCAGCAGTATTCGCTTAATCTTGCTTCACCTTCGATAATTAACTTTTGCGGCAATGAGCGACTCTGTCGGTCGGGATGGTAGAATTGGCTCCGGGTCCAGCAAAATGGCAACGAGGAAATGGGTTTCATTACTCACCCATCCCGTTCGGCAATCCGCTTTGCTATCGATAGTGAGATCCTTATTTTCCTCATTCCACGAAATGTACCTTTACCATTGTTACCATCGTTGCCGCTCGAATCCAGCTCTACTCACAGATGTCAAGACATGGTGCCACCACCCGGCCAATTTCGACGCTTCTTATTGCTCCGAAATGCTTCGAATGGTACGAATGGTTTCGTCTTTCGAAAAGCCAAAATGAAAGGAAAGGGAACTGGTAACGATTGACTGGAGCGCACAGGAAGCGAAACCGGCTACAGGAAGCTGCTCGCCAGTTTCCGGGTGTTCCGAAACCTGAAAGCTTTCGGTCATTAGCACCCGAAATGTATCGCCCTCCTGCGGTGCGTAACCGGTGCGTTTCCGAGCGCGAGACAGCAGACAGAGAAGGCACGAGCGTGGGAGAGACTGGTGCGGGTGGGTCTGGTCCCGACAGCTCCAGGAACTCGCCCCCCGGCGGGGGTCCAAGCACTCTATTGTCCGTGGCACTGTGGTGCTGGTGGGCAATTGACCACGGCGACTGTGTGTGCGCGCGCGGGCGGACCCCGGAAACCAGCAATCAGCCCCCTCCGAAGCATAATTGATGGGCAGAGAAAATTTATGGAAATCGTTTTTCCGGTCCATCGACCGATTGGTGGATATGTATGTCCGCGATGTGTGCGCCCAGATACGTCCGGCTCTCAGTGCACGGGTGTAGCTCGAGCGCTTAGCACCCACTCTGCTTAGTTTGTTGCCCGTTGGCTGTTGGGAACACAATTGCTTAAAGTCAACTTTAATCGTGTCGTAAGTGTCTGGGAGTGTGCGTTATGTTGTGTCGCATACTCAGTGGCGCAAAATTGATGTATCGTTGCTGCTCGTGTTGGAAGACTTTGGACTTGGAAGACGTATGGTAACCTGTGGTCCCATAATTCTTTCCATCGCCAAAAACCCTCGCGCCCGTTAATCACCCAATCAATCGATGGCTTTCGATCGATTTGGCAATGCCACGAACCACCCTGAGTGAGCCCTTTTATTGCCCGGGGATGCTACATCTTCAGCGACAGATCGATCACCATTAAAGGAGAGCTTCCAGCGAACGACATGCGTCGTATCACTTTTTGAAGAAAAACTGAAGATGCTCCAAAGCCCTTGCACTTCATCTTGAAAGCAAAAACAAACGTTGTAACGCAGTCACTGCAAATGGATCCGCAACAGGAGCATATGTTCCACCCAAAAAGAAACAATACCCGGTCCATTTCCTGTCCATTGGCCATGGCCCGGCACAAAGTAAATCTTTCCATCTCCGATCGATCGTCATGCACGATTGCGTGGTTGCGGTCAAGCCTTCCCGAAACGCCACCGGGCTTGGGTTTTGGTTGGTTTTTCTGTTCGCACCACGCCACGGAGTCCCTCCTTTCGGTGAAATGAACCATTAGCAATTTCGAAACGCGTTTCATTTCCCGCACTGGCCTAGGAGCAGCAGAAGGACTCGAGAACAAGAATAAATAAGAGCCCAGTTACCGCACGCCACACCACACGCCCCGATGCTTTACGACGCCCTTTTTTATGTTGAATGTGTTGCTGTTGATGTGAGATTTATTGACGACATTGTGCGTCGACGTTATCGATGAACGGCACGAACGGGCTTCTCGGTGTAGTGGAAGGTACTGTAACGCTTCCGTGCCGTGGACTGCCACCAGCCGGAACTTCAATTCCATTTTCCACCGACCAACGAGGGCAAATTGTTATAACCAACCGGCTGGTAGGCGGTGTCGGCGGTGGAGGTGATGCCTTCGCAGAAAAGACACAGCTGAAGTGTGGGTGATGGGAGGCTGTGTTGTGCGAGAGCATAGGTGCCGAGATTTATGAGTAGTTATGGGTTGTTTTTTGGGGGCTTGCGAGGTGAACGAGAAGAACGAGACGAGACCTAACGATCGCCCACGATGTGTAATGATCCGCGACGATGAAAGCTCCCGCACAAAAACTGGGTCAAAGTGAGTGATTGTGTGATTTGAGGTGGAAGGAGCCACAGCAGCCGCGCCACGTCGGTTTTTGATGTGGCAATATCTTTGGTAATGATCGGTGAGAAAGAAGAAATATGGCGGCCATTCTTCAAATCATGCCGCTATCAAAACGATATTAAAACACGAGCAAACGAGGAAGTGTGGTCCGGGAAAGTGTTTTTGTTCGGATTCAAAAGGAAAATAATTGTTTTTTATGATTCATTTCCGTTCAGGTGAACCGCAGCAGACCAACACGCGCTGATGGTCCTTGGAGGTGATTACTTTGTATTCATTTGATTGTAACTTCAAAAAGAAACCGCAGTGTTATGCTATGATGTTTTGAAATGACAATGAATCCTGTTACAGCATGCTGAATGAATGCTTTTGATCACAGATGATAGTGTCAAATGCGCGACACCAACTGGTCTGCTGGCGCTATTTATTTGTTTACCATTTGCAGAATGCGATTGTAATTAAACTCGCGACATGTTTCCATTTCCACTTCTACCTCGCTCAAGTGGAAGCAATACAAAAGGCCTCCTCTACACCCCTATGTCGCTTTTGTGATGCAGCATAACATGCCCACAAACATCCACACCAACGACCACTCTTGTGCGTAATTGTTGCTACTCCGAGGCCCTACAATTGCCAGTAAACTGATTTAAACCGATCGCACAGTGCGAACAAGTGAGCAAAAAACAAAAGGGAGGAAAACTCATCTCGACTTTTCGCGCTTAATGCATTTGCCTCGCACACTCGGGCGCTCTTGCGAACAAAGTATCAATCGATTCACTCGGCTATGGGCTATGTCGGACCTGGTACGCCCATTTCCACGAATGCGATTGATATTTACAAGTGTGCTTACAGGAAAAGCGCAAATACAGGCCCCCGGGAACCGAGCGGGATGCATTTTCCACAATGTTTTTCTGATTTTTGTTTTCCCCCTTTCGTTACGCGCTGATGCTAGGAAGGTTCACTTATTGACGGCCGCGAGCGCGACGCACGACAAACAGATAAACACAATTTGGAAAACAACGGAATGGAAAATTGCATTTTCTCCATCAGCGCCAAATGTTTGCGACTGGCGGATTATAAATTATCGGCTCTTACGCTGTGAGTAGCGTTGGAGTAGTGAAAGTGATTTCGTTTTCGATGTGGTGCGCTTGAATAGTAAGGATTATTGTTGAATGGATCCTTTTCTTAGCAGCAAAGGACTATCAAACACACTTTTATAAAGAGTTTTCTATTATTGTTGTGACTCATGAAGTCAGTTCTGAAGATAATAGCTACAGATTTTGGTAAAATGTCATGTCACAAATCAACGAATCATCCACAAACGAGCGCATGCTTCACTTCCTGTCTACGCTACTGACAATTCCTCTTCCGCCAGCACACCAGGCACACCTGTTTGACATTTCCGACAGCTCATTAATAGGATCGACGTACATCCATCTGCCCTGCTTGCTCTGTCTCCGTCACCGGTCTTCGTTGGATGTGAACAATATTAATAGACAAAAATGTTCACATCTGCCGTGTCGATGCTCGGAATCATCCCTCGGATAACTTGTGCAAACTAGACACACGACGTAGCATCACGCCTTCGGTGATGCTGTTTGTGTTTCAGACACTATCGCACAAGGACAGAATCGCTTGATTCTTTTTTTATATAAAAAAAAGACTCAAAAATCCTGTTCCTAAACACGCCACGATAGAGCACGGCTGCTGAAGGGCTGGTGGACTGAAGGAAATGATGGAAATTTTTCACTGTCTTTGAAGTGTTTTTTCCCCCTTTTGTATTCCAGCTATACATGCATCAGCGAGTGCTAGCGGATAGGAATCCTTGCAAAAATGGTGTTGAGCACTGGAAAAGCAAGAGGAGGAGGAGGAAGGAGAAGGATGTGAGCCCTAGAGAAATGTGCTGTATCTCATCAGACATCAGGTCTTTCCTCACTTGAGTACGCTCGTTCCGCAACGGGAAGTGCCATCGCTTCCCTCATCGTCGATGACGATGTGCTGCTGTTGCTGTGGTAGAGGGATAGCAACAGCTAAGCTACATCCGGCTCCTCCCACCCCCCCCCCCCCCCCCCCGCCCGGGGGATACACACTAAAGCCAGAGATGAGAGGGATTTTTATCATTTCCATTGCGGCGCAAAAGGCATCTTCCGCTGGCTTCCGCAAAGAGTTTGGATACTTCCGATGATTTGCTATCTCTCGCCATGGCCTCCGGCATGCTGGTTGCTCTTTTACAAATTATCCCCCCACAACACTCTCCCGAACGCTGACTGCCGGAAGATGCTTGCGTGCAAAACGATGGAATGATGGAGTCAGCCACTATATCGTCAGGAAGATGATAGTTTTAAGCTTTCCGCCTGTTGTCGGGTGCGATAAGCTGCCAAGAATTCCTCCGATCCTGGTGTGCGGAGGATAGGGATAAGAGAGCGTTCAAATCCGTTTTGTTCATATTCATCTTTGAGCATCGTTCGCGTACATGCTACATGCATTCTTTCATTCAACCGAGCGCGTGTTTCTTCCTCACTCAGACCATTTGTCTTCGAACCAAGCTTTGAGCTGCTGGACAAGCGGCAGGATGCAAGGGCAGGTGAACGATGAATGGATTGATTCACTTCGTTTGATTAGATAATTAATACTGATAACGCTGGGGAGGATTGAAAGGAGAAAAGAAAGGGCCACTAGAACGTCTTGAACAATTCTTTCTCAGACAAAAACCACCTCGGACGTTGGCTGAGTTATTTCTTTCCTTTAACTAGGTCGAAGGTAATTTATGCCAGTCTCTCTCTCTCTCGCACTCTTTCTCTATGGCTACTCCCTCTATCGAGAGCATTTATCGAGAAATCGGAATCCACACCGAGCGCATGAATTTATCGCTATTGAGCGTAAGAAAGGCAGTCAATGAACACCATTGAGGGCTAGTGCGGTAAGTAGGTATCGTCGGCATCGGTGGGGCGTTTGCCAATAATCATTAATTACGGTGCCACCTCCCTCCCAGTGTGGGCACCACTATTATCGGGGAAAATATCCTTGAGCCCATTTTCGGCTGCGGCCCTGCGGTTCTGTTCCATCCGTTCGGTCGTTAATATTGCCACCCAGGCCCCGTTTATTACGCTGGCGTAATTATTCGCTTTCAGCACAATGCTTAGCGGCGTGAAGAGCAGCGATTTGGCTTTATTTTGACCATGGCTAAACGGTCGTGGTTACGGAACTCAGCGCAAGTTCCGGTTTCGAATTGAATCCACAAAAGAAACGTGATAAAAATAAGACAATCAGATTAAACTTGCTTTTTGGCCCAGTAAACGATTCTTGTTGATAAGCTTATTCCTGACAGACATGTGCATAGAATACGTGGGAATAAACAGCTTATTGCAACGAAATGCATCCTGCAATCCTGCAAGCGTTGTATTTTCCGTATTCCAGGAAAGGGCTAGACAGGAAACGGAAACGACAGGAAACAAACGATGATGGTGAGATGAGATTGTCATCATATTATCGTCGGTAAGATGCAAACGGGTTTTTCGGAGCTGACTGCAACCCCAGTCAGTGTCAGTCGCGTAACACAATTCGCGGAGGTCCAATGCGGTGATACCAGTCGATAGACAGGAATTCGATTTGCACGATGTTCGATCGCCGGAATCAGAAGAATCCAATTTAGGATTTGCAAACAGCGCTCGTTTCGTTCAGCGGTTTGCCACGGAAACGCAGAGAAACAAAGAGAAAGAATGCAATCTGATCTGCATTCCAGTGTTTCACTTCTTTTCAATTGATTGTATGTGTCAGGTGGACTTACTAACTTCCACTAAGAACCTATCTTTTGTTATAAAAAAAAATCTTTTCTAGAATGTTCTGTGAAATCACATACAGGTCTCATCAAACTGGCCTTCATTTCATATTCCTAGAACAACTGACATCAAGATTCATAACAAAAGCCCGCTTTGAATTCTCGCAAACGCATCCCGTGACAAAGCTTGAAATGAATACTAAATGTCCAACTTCCACTGTTCACTCTCAACATTAAACCAAACGATGCACCTGATGCATAATGAGTGTGCTATCCAAGGCAACTACAGAATAGCCTCCATTCGCTGTTCCACTTTGATCAAGTCTCCGACCGGTTGCTGGTTGCTTTCCTTTGTATACTTACGCCAAAGTTACACTCCTGAAAACATTCTGTCTTGGCGCAGATTGTTTCACCGGAGAGAGAGAGAGACAGACTGGTCGGTTGGGCACATCTTGGG
>NC_064878.1:6535000-6537500 GCF_943734665.1 Anopheles aquasalis | reverse complement strand
CATTTACCATATTTTATCGTCATGTTTAGAGTCTTAAATGTTTGTAGGTACATCTAGAACTCCAGCACTTTGTAATACAAGTCTACCAAATAATGCTCCACCTCAGACTAATGGTTTTTAAAGTCACCACAAATAAAGCATGAACCATTTACTGTCGTTCTCTGCCCAATTTTGGACAAACCTGATCCCATCATGTATCACTGCTGTCGAGCAGACCAACAGCAGCTCAGGTGTCTCGTGCAGAAGCACAGCATCTTTTTGACCGTTACCAGCCTCCTAACCGCGCACTCGGAGCCCATTCTGTTGTCGGTACGCCCAGGTCTGGGTTTTCAAGCTCATTTTTCGGCTGTCAAATTGGCGGTCGGTCCTTTCGGTCGGCCTCAGGTCCCATCCTCATTCTCACCAGCATCTCACTGTAGCAACCGCAGCTCGTTGGTACATTACAAATTATCCTTTCGCCTAGGCCCGAACCACAGACAGACAGACAACCGGTTTGTCGGAGTGAGGTCACAGCTGGAACTCAGTGGACGACGACGACGACGACGAGGACGGTTGTCCGCCACATTCTGGGCAGAAATACATCAATCCCGGATGGACAGAAGCGGAACCGTAGAGAAGGTTGCTTCTGGTCTTTCACGTTCTTCTCCAACTTTAAGGATGTTCCGTCATGAGGATGGCTAGGCCACAAATGAAGCTCGTTCCGTTTGTTCGACAAATGTCACCACCGAAAAGGGGTTTTGTACAAGACCGAAAGTACCGGCACGCTCCGCATCCCATAAAATGTCAGAAAAACCCCAAAACGCGTGTGGTGCAACGAAGTGATACGATGTTTAAAGCTGTCACGCGGTGCGGTGCTTCAACATCAGCTCATCTCAGCGCGTTGACAGTAAGTGCTTACCGTTTAGGTTAGCGTGCGGCAATAAACGAGCCCCAGCTCCTACCCGCCAATATGTGCGTTAATCAGCAAAAGCGAGCAGCACATATGATGATCCAGCACGGGAACATACACGAACCACACACTCGCGCGGTGACGCTTCCACCAACGAGACCGAATTTGCGTGGAGCAACATTTATGGTCATGGTTTTTGGAATCGGCATTCCGGTCTGTCGGTGTATGGTTTTGGATGTTCATCGTTGGTTGGTCGTGACACCATCACCAGCCCACAGATGATGTGCGAGCACGAAACGAACAGAACATGGGCGCAAGCGACGCATTACTCACGGCATACGACGGGAAGGAGCGGTGAGAAAAAATAATAATCACCTCGAACAAATTGTGACGATTACGGGCGTCGACACGCGTAACATACCGGGGCCAGGATCTGTTTTGCGTCGCACAACACAAAAAGGGCGCGCCAAGTAAGCGTTACAGACAGCCACAACAAATAGCGACACCAACATCAGTGCCAGCACCAGGAGCAGCACCAACAGCAGCTGGAAAGTGTGAAAAGCCTCCCGTGGCACGGGGCGAAACAGAGTTGACATGACAGTGTAACATAAATCTAATTTATGCGCTAACCCTCCCGAGACCACCTCGACAACCCGGCTGGTACGGCTCTCGTTAGTTGGCCGGAAAATATCTTATTTTACCGCAACAACAAACGCGGCCCCGGTACGATCCATGCGATGAAAATGATTCTCATTTCATCACAAATTTGACGCTAATGAAATCTGTAAATCCTTCTTCTTTCTCTTCTAAGGCGCGAGCAGAAGACGACGTTGGTAGGTTGAATAGGCAAATTGAATTTTCGCTTCACGCAAATCGAGCTTGATCACAATGAGGCCCCCTGGCTGGCGGCACACAATCGGTGGAAGTGGGCATCTCGCGAATATAAATCATTTCTAGGCCTTCAGCAAATATGCTAAACGCACAAGTAAGAGAAAATATGTCCAACGGGTCTCTTCCACGAAGCTTCCAGCTCTTCAATGAAGACTTTCCGTGCTGCTGTAGAAATAGCAGCACTTGGTTAGTTGTTCTTCAGATTGTCTATTCCAAGAAATCGTTTTCAATCGATTGAAGATTCACTCGATTGAAATAATTGATTTTTTTGCGGTCAACTCTGCTGCTTCTCGATTGGGTTCGGCATGCTCGACAGCATAAACGAGAAGGACCGTGAAGGACAGTGATCTCTTATTTTCGTTGGGTAATTTATTCCAGCTTTCCCCTCCGCGGCTATCGGTTCGTTCTTTCTCAAGGACTGTCAGTTGCAACCACTGGCTCTCGATGCAATGATTTCCACTTCAGATTTGATGATTGTCTTTTGCCGGTTCCGATTCTGGCGTATCTTAATTGACCGTAGCTTCACTTCCACCATCGTTGAGTGAAACGGAAAGGATGATTAAATGGTGACCACCATTGGAAACAGCAATTCAATGCGATAATGAAAGCATTCTTTTTTTCTAAAAGTATAATGACTCCTTACAGTAATGAATATCCTCTTCTCATTTCTTTTATTTCGCGAAAAAGACTCGAAGAATAATTGCAGCATTACGATTGCAA
>NC_064878.1:6525000-6530000 GCF_943734665.1 Anopheles aquasalis | reverse complement strand
CACAAACTGACCGAGCGAGAGGTCCGGTGTCGTTGAAAATCCGCGCGGCATGAATCACGACACCCCGATGTCAAGAAGCAATGCGTAACGAAAGCGTTTTTTCATGTTTCTCTGTGGTCCTCCACGGGACTTGCCTCGTTCACCTCATAATTTGTCTGGCATTGACCGGGCGCGCCTGTTGAAACTCTTGGCGCCTCCATCGAACGTTGGCAGATCGATCCCTGGTGTTTGTTGCACCGTGTGTTCGACAAAAAGAGACCACAGCAAAACATTTCTATCTATAATGCAGTGAGCCGACGCATGGAGAACCGGTTCGTGGAAAAAAATCGTCACGGATATAGCTCAGCACCGCGTGGAAATGCACTCGATCGATAAATAGTTGATGGGGCCGTGGATGGAAGTCATTCGTTGATTCAAGTTTGCGTAACATTTCGCCGTTTGAATTAGTCGCATTTACGTTGGTGTGATTCATGGGAGCGACAACAAGGGTAACGAATATTCTACACTAATGTTTTGTTGGAAATCATATTCTAAATAAGATAAGCTTCAATCGTATCGTTGAATAAAAATTATTAAATTTTTAGAGATAGGAATTTCTATTTACTTTAAAAATTATCGACGGTGACACTTGAAGGGGAAGTTTAGAAAACTTTCATGAAAGGAATAACAGAACTCAAATAAACCCTCATTCGCTGAATCCATAACATTCCGATTTGATAGATCTTCAGCAACGCATAAAAGCATTTCTCCAGATTTGAAGCGCTTTAAGTTGCAGCTCTCCGACACCGCAGTTGCTAAAGAATGGCCAAAGTGGAACGAGTCCTAGGGAAATCGACAATAGCACTTACCTGCAGCTGGTGATAACTTCGTAACGACGCCCCATCGGATTTTCCACTGGAACGAGAAAAGGGAAGCGATGGTTAGTTTCGATCGGTCTTTCGGGAACTTTTCGGCCAATCGCTTTTGAAGGATATTGATCACTGCGTCTCGGTCAACACGATGGAATCCTCGCAGCCCTAATGTTGGCGTAAGAAGCCCATGTTCCCATGTTCGCCGGGCATCGATCCGCATCGAGCCACAGGTCACGTGATTCGTGACTCTTCAGCAGAAATACAGAAGTCACTAGGCCAACAAAGGATTGACGAGAAGAAGGGGCGATTGCGAGACCGAGTGAGGGCGAAAGTTGAGCCGTGGGAACTACACAACTAAACTTGGTCTCGCCTTTCCCGGATCCCGGACATAAACTACGGCGATTTAGGTGAAAGGTGCTGTGCCTCGGCCTCGGCTAATTTGTGTCGGCCGGTTGAGCTCGGAGCTGACCTCGAGCGCCGGTGCGGTACTTGGATTTGGAAAAGTTTCGCCAAAAACCGCCGGTTATCTGCTACCACCTGGCGAACGGCTCGGGCTCATTGGCAATAAGGAATCTTATTCGGTCGAGGAGAGATTTGTGCTCTGTGATAGCGTGGACTACGGAACGGCGTACTGGTTTCTGGTAAATTCCGTTTGATGCACTGAATTGCACAGAGAGAGAGAGAGAGAGAGAGAGAGAGAGAGAGAGAGAGAGCAACTTCAATCAATCTTTGATTTTATGTTGCTTTGTTCACCAGGCCATACCAGGAGCTCCCAAAACGATAGTTAGTCGGTGCTGCTGACCCCATTTTCTGGAGCGCTCCTGGGAAATGTGCGAGTAGCCTGAGGCACACAGGTGGTCGAGAAATAATGAGTTTCGAATAGTTGGCAGCCAAAGCCTGTTTGTGAAAGTTCCCCTTTTCCCGTTCGCCAATGGTTCTTGAAAACGATTGCAATTGCGAGGCTTTTAAAGTTAGCGCAGAGTGAGCCGGAAGGTTGATTTTCCTTCCCTCGATTCATAATAAACGAATTTAGTTGGATGATTTTCCGGCTGCCAGTTGCCACGAAAAATGTACCTTTACCAATCAGGAAAAGCGGAAGAACAATGCACTAATTAAACAATAAATCTTTCAACAAAAGAATCAAAAAGGCCCCTTTGCAGCGTGCAATGCAAGAGCCGAATGGTTAGACCATCACAAGATCGTGGAAAACGACGAACAACACGAAGAGTTTTCCTCTTTGATGACGCGCCAACAGCCATGACTGCTAAAAATGCCACTCGAGCGGAAAAGTTGCAGGAAAGAGAAAAAGAGGAAGAACGAAAAGAAGAAAAAAAACAGAAAGTAAATTGCTGAAAGTTCAAACACACATCACGCGTTTTGTGCGCCATGTATGCGCCATTATCGCTTAGTGCGACCACAGACATGTGACGGTGGCCATCCACACCAAAACCACCACCGCCAAGGGATGGTGGGGTGTTGCGGAAAATCCGAACTTTTTCTATCAAAACTTTCACACAAAAGACTCAGGAAAGGCAGCAACGCGGTGAACGGGAGTAAGAAGAAGAAGGAAAAATATGTTTGACCCGCACCATCCCAAAAAGGGAACGAAGAGGAAAAGAGTTGATAAGGCGGACGAACGACGCTATCAATGAAATTTCCTGCCTCCAGCTTCTTTGCATTCCTCGCACACACTAACGAACACATACACATGGATGGAAGGTTCGAAGAGTGTGCTAATGTGCAAAGCGATGCCAGCTTTCAACAAACTTTCGTGGTGCCAGGCGACGGAATCGATGGCCAATGTAAAAGTCTTTCCTTAAAGTAGACGTTCCGGATTTCCCCCGAGGGGCATTCTCGCTAGCAAAGTCTTTGCTTTGTGTTCTTCCTTCCTCAAGTTCCGCCGGCTGTCAATGCATGGTTTATGTGGTGTTTCAGCTGTTGATAAGCTGTCCGATTGAAATGTGGTTTTCCGCCATTTCTTTCAGGGTTTCTTTCAGTGGTGCAGTGCAGTAGCAGTGATGAAATCGTTTGCTTTGACAAGACCCTTTACTATTCACTTTTAATATGATTTCTAATGTGTATTTTGCAATTCAAATACAAACCCAAATGTGAACTGTTGAAGGCATTACGGTACGTAGCGCAAGGGGGAAAGTGCATTTTCTCACGCAACACAGTCACTTGAGTTCATCGAGCGAGTTCCTGCATTCAGGATAATGAAAAGTGGTAAATGGTAGAACATTTGCGGCCATTCAGTGGCCCAAAAATGCATCAAAATGCATTGCATTCCCTGAAAAGCTGCTGCACGTCAGGTGCATGCATTCACGCGATGTTCTTTGAAAATGATTTCCACGTTCGGCTCTCCGTACCTCCCTCGATAATTCCTATTATCCACTTTTCCCATTCACACAATTCACAACCCTTTTAATGTTGGAAATTGATTTACGCCGCGTGCCTGTTATGCTGTGCCATTCATGAATCGATTCTCATCCATTCATGATCCATTTGCGTTCCATCCGTACCATCACTTTGGTGGGTGGACGGACGCGGTGTTCCCGACCACCATTTATAGTCCCAAACGAGGATAAAATTGTCCCAACCAGCGTACCACAGAACATGACATTAATTGACGTTTCCATTACGCACCATTCGGTCGCCAGGAGAAGGAGGAGAAGCTATCCCTCCCGTTGGGGACTGTTCGAGGTGAAACACCAGCTGATCGTTGATGCAACATTAATGCGCTTTACCTACCGTACAGACAGTGAGCTGTTGGTTCAACGGCGACAAGCATGAAATGTAACCAACGCACACATACACTCAGACAGACATCCGTTTGACGAGGATTGCATATTTTATGCCTCGACGGACTACGGAAACAAATCACTGGCAATCGCGCCGCTGAACCGATTAGATGACGCCCAGACCAAGACCGGGACACCGAGACCGGGAGTTGACTGATCAATTAAATGACCACCGGGAACGGGCGTTTTGTTTGTCACGACCTCGTGCACGCGCAGTTGAATATTTCAGTTATCGGCAGCATCACAATCTTGCAGCTCACATTTCTATGCTAATTGTTTCAGCCGATACGCCAACAATGTGGCCACATATGGGATGGTCCAATTCACGAAACGGATGCTTAGAAGCCAAATGAGCGAGCGAGGCTCGACTCTAAATCTCGACCATCTCGGCTCGACCATAAATCATGCAGCAAAGTACCCCCAGTAATCAGTTTGCAACATTGACGTTTGCAGTTCCCCAAATTCCCGGTGATCCTCCCAGCACAGCGCACGCACATCAGCAGCGACTCGGCCGCACAACCAAACCACCAGAACCACCACCACGGAACGGAACGGACCGGACTCGACAACCGAACAGCAAAAATTGCAATTTATATCAATAAAACGTGTCATTTACGGTCGAAATGCTGTAATAAAAGTTGATGTATGGTGTTTTGTTTTAAGCCCCCGTGCATCGGCGTTGCGCTTTCGGTTTCACCATTTTTTACGCATGCCTTTGACCCTCCCCCCCCCCCCCCCCTCGGGTTGCCGTTTTGCATATCTTGCAACCGTGGGGTTGGTGTAACATTATAATACGCACAGCATAATCATTTACCGAGGAGCTGAAGCCCCCCCGGGCCACCACCCGGCGGAAAGCCTCTACGCGACCAGAAGCAATTCATTCTTCGGTCCTTACAGGCACGCAGGAAGCTCTTTCTCGCGCTCTGCTTTCCCCTTCCCATGGTTCACTATCATCATCATCATTTGTCGAGCACGGACGGTCTAGCGAAGGGAGCAGCATTGCATCACAGGGAACGTTGTACGCTGTACGCTGTACGCTGTTGGTGGTTCGCTCGTCCGTTCTTCCGTTCGTCTGTTGGCTGATGATAAATTATTACACATTTTAAATTGGTTTGGCTCATTTTCCTTGATTTGCATCGGAATAATTAAATGGGGTGACCGAATGCACGAGGACCTTTCCCCTTCGAGGGGTGATGTAATGCGGTGTGGCTTCAGAAAAGGGTTTTTCGATTCGTTACGATCCATTAAGGCTGGAGCGGCTCTATGATAAACGATGACAATCGGAGTGAGGAGAGCTTCTTCAAAAACACGGAAGTGAAATAGCATATGAAGTGAATTATGGAGCCTATTG
>NC_064878.1:6490000-6497500 GCF_943734665.1 Anopheles aquasalis | reverse complement strand
CATCTAAACGAAAGCAAACCATGCCGACGGTTGCGCACACCGTCAGCTACATTGGACAGGACGGAGGGAAAAATATCAATTTCGAGGTCCCCATCGTTGTGCCTCGATGCCAACCGCGAAGCAAATCCAATTGCGGAAAAGATGTCCGCCGAATGGGTTGAGAGGAAGAGAGAGTGAGACAGTTTTTCCTGATTACTTCCGGACGTATCTTTCATTTTAAGCAAATTGATATTCTGCGGCCGTTATCGTGGCGTATCGCGGCCCGGACTGTTAAGGTAGGCTTATGGGTGCTCGCGAGCGGTTGGAAACAAATTTGATCCGACCACAGATCTCTTCAGCTGAATGGTCGGCATCCATGTTCTGAGCGGACCGTTAGACCATGCAAGATCGATGAGATGAGATGAGCTTACGAGCCGGCTATCGTTTATCTCGCAGAACACTAATCCTCCACGAACCACAAGTGGCATGGACATGTGCTCCATGTGTGGCCAAAGAAACTCTCAAATTGATGAACTGAAATCTCTCTCCACGGGGGGTGGGGAATGAAAATTGCTTTCATAATTTCATTCAAACCAACCAACAGTTTTAGACTCCTAGAAGAGAAGAATTTGCCATTCCGAAAGCTAAGGCGACTAAATATATCAAAAGCCAGCAACACCACCACCCAAATCCCTGCAACCAGCACGTGCACGTCCACAGATTCTATTACCTCAGACAGTCATCCGAAAAAAAGGACGACGAAAAAAATGGAGAAAAAATCGCAGAACGACGAACGAACCACAAACGCAGGGATGGATTACTTTACTGAGAATCTGATTAAGCTAATATGTGTTTACCAACCTCTCACCTCTGGAAGTGGAGACCAGCAGAGCCAGTGCCCTGCCTGCCATGGGCCTCCAAACTTACCCTGTCGGAACATTGGCTCAGTTACGCGGCTCGGTAGACAAGGCGCGGCGGAACTTCAAACATTCCACCTCAGACGAAAAGGGAATGAACCTCAAAGCGCGCGCTGCCAAACGAAGGATCAGCCACCAGCAGCAGTAGCAGCAGCAACAGCATCGTTTGAAGTTGGTATTCATACGTTTGCATACGTGATTATGTCCATGGCACTCCTTTTTATTGCTCCAGTTCAGGACGTACACACTGGGGAAAGCCACATTACAGGGACATCACAACATGGACTCACCAACCGCCCACTCCATGGGGAAAAATCAATAAAACAAGTTATGATACAGAACGTCGTACCGTAAATGGAATGGCAAGAACGGGGAGATTGGTTTAGTAAGATGGTTGATCTTTCTTCCAGTCAAAGTCCCTCCATTCCGTTTGCAATGAATAAGTAACCAAAGATCTTGGATCCAAGATGCCGATGAACTTTCGCAAAAAGAAACCCCACAAGAAGCTTAGCGAAGGCAAAAAAAAAACGGCAAAGCGAGGAAGTCCTCTTGGCGAACGTAAACATCAACCGAAAACCGAACGCCTTTGAAACATGCGCTCCTTCTTCTATTGCGCTTCTCCGTCCGTTTGTTGCATCTCGGCCGGTATAACAGCTGCATTTAGCTGCAGCCCAGGACTCGGTAGTCCTTCCATAAGTCGCGCACTATTGGCTTTTTAATTCGTATCGCATTGCAGAAGTTGAAACAGAACAGAACTGTGCTGCACCCTTCTGCCCTTGCTGCTGCTGCTGTTGCTGCTGCTCGCTCATTGGCCACAGATGTGAACTTTTCCAACACGTCCCAGCGGACGCAAGGACGACATCGGCATCGAAAGGTCAGAACCATGCAGCTGAAGCTCGCTGCATAAGGACCCCGGCTGTCAGCGTTGAGCCTTGGCGAGTCCTTCGGCGCGTCTGCATCGCCTTTCGTCGTCCAATCGATCCGATGTCGATGATGTAGATGGCTGGGTGGCCTGGACGAGTTGAGCCAAAGGGGGAAATGCCAGGGGACCAATCGGATTTGTACACCGGTCGGTTCGGAAGAAGCCCCAAAATGGGTTCCAAGAACCTGACCAGAATGTCTAAACAGTTGGCCACCCCGAAGTTAGTGGCCAACATGTGTATGGGTCTGTGTCTGTGCAGTGCATTCAGGAGCGAGAGGAAGTTTTTTAATGTTCTCCGTTGCCAGTTGCCTTCAACGCTCTCTAGTGCACTCTGGAGCGCTGGGAGGTATTGCAGCTGCCACGTCACATACACCCACAGAGCACTGCCACAGGGACATGTTGGGTGGTAAACGAATAATCCATGGCATTGCCACTCGCTAGAAGAAACTGGTTGGCCAGATGCAGGTTGCATCCTGTCGTACAGTCCGCTCGCCTTGCCGTCTGGTCAGAAAGTCAAATAAAATTAAACGAGCTCAGTCACACGGAACGAGACGATGTCCTCTCGATCCTTGATTCCTCGAATCCAGCCAGCAGGCGAGTGAGTCTAGCCACCGCACCGAATGGCAATTGTAACGGGGTTTGTTTGTTTTACACTAATTTAACAAACTTTCGGGCTTAATGGCTCCGCTCCAAGGTGGAATGGGTGGGACTGGCAGCTGTAAAAATAGCCTCCAGGAAACTCTAGGACCGGGGTTTTTGGTTTCGCACGATAAACGTCGCCCGCACTCCACTGCTCTCGGTGCGCTCGGATTTGCACGGTTTGAAGGGCGTTAGACGTTTTGGGCAGAGCGATGACTCACAACCGGCCAGGCGGAACTGTTTTATCGGTTGCAATATAATTTTATTAACAGAAATAAACGATCTACCAAACGTGTCGGTAATGGAGCTGGAGTGCGGACAGGGATTCCCTATTGTATTCGATTCGGATGCAATGGCTACAGCGATAATGTAGTTTCCGTTGACATAATCCAAGGATGCCATGTAATGAGATTCCCACTTCAATACGTCCTGAGAGAAGTTACGATTTCTTCCAGGAAGATCTCACTTTCACAATTATGATCCAAACGACAGTTTCTTAGAAAGGCAAGCTAATCAACCTCGCGATCACGGGGACAGTGGCAACGTATATTGAAATTCATTAGCTTCATTCTACATTTGCCACTCTGCTTCGACTGAATCTCACTCCCACGCTGAGCTTATCGCAATTCGTCAGTCACCCGGACACGTCGGATCGTCGTCTTCGTACGCATTCTTTTTCATCAAATTATTTTTCGCTCCATCACTCACCGAATGTTCTGCATCATTTTTCTATTTCCTTGGCTCCCTCCTCCCATCAAATCGAGTGCCTTATGCTCCAGTAAAACAGTAAAAAGAAATACTCCTCCCTCGCCACTGTCCTCGGACGGGAATGTTTGTGTGCCACCGTAAAGCCATTTTTCTTAATTCCTTCAATCGAGAGCGAGCAGGTCGCTCTCATGCGTTCTTGCCTAATTTGGGGGAAGAACAGTGGAAAAGTTAAAAAAGATGAAGAAGAAGTGAACATTCCTCAACTGTCCTCGATCTCCTGGCTGCGCTCGTTATCTGTTTCCACTGTTCCCCTTCTTTCTTTCACTGTCTCTTCGCTCTTATCTGCGCTCTGCAAGGTATACACCGCCAGTCACTCAGACGAGTGGAGGAACTTTTGCGGAAACATTCCAGCCACTTGGTGGTACACTGAAGACGACTGCGGGTGTATGGCGTGTGGCGTAATGAAAACGCAAAAGTCAACCAAAATAATTAATCACCGAGAAACCGAAACATCCACCCGACACTCCCCTCGCCATCAGTGTGTCCTGCTGAGGTGAAGTCTTTGGATTTGGTGAGGGTGGATTTTTCGTAACGCTTCGGTTCTTGACTTTATCATTTAGATTGGATTAATTTTTCTTCCTCATCAAGGAAAATGTGCTCGGAAAATCAAGGAAAATGTAGGGGGAGGGAGGGGGGAAGCCTTCATGTCAAGTGGTACGTCGACAAGGTGAAGCTGCCGTGATGCCATGAATGGAGCGATATCCGTGAGCTGTAAGAACGCTGTTTGCCATTTGACGTGGCATTCCAACAAGGAAACACAACAGTGTAACGGGGAAGCTATTGGTGTGCCAGTAGTCTTTGGAATACGTTTTTTCCTCTTTTTTACAAAAGATTCTATTCTAAAATTGAATAGAAAATTCGTTTCCATCTTGGCAACGTTCTGTGACTGCACGAAACGAGGAATCTACGTTGCAATTAAACATTAAAAAATCCTTTTCAAACCATCGAAACTCTTGCAAGATCGCCTTTGTTCGTTTGTAGGAAGATGGATTAGGATCACCCGGTCCGCAACAACCATCAATTCCTTTTCGCTTTTCATTCATTCAATGGTATCTGGGTAGCAAACATCAACAGCTTTCAACAAGCCGGCTTTAGATTTTCGACCGATACCGAGTCGTTCATTGGTATTAAGCTCGTTAATGTCGTTAGCGAGTTCCACCCGAATTAAAAGAAAAACGGAGATTAGTAGCTGATTCCGAAATGGGCAAGCTTTCGCCGTAATTTCCGGTAATGTGACAGACAACGAGTACCAGTTGACTTTACGGGATTAGGAGATCAGCCATTGCACGATTCGACAAGCTTCACAGAGGATTTGTTTAGAAAAAAACACTCGTACCAGTTTTCTTTCCAAAAATCCACGAACCCTGGGTATCCGAAAATGTTATCCTTACCTTTTTGCTGTCACGGAACTTTAACCAACCGGAAACGATGGTCTGATCACCGGACAGCACCTGTTCAGCGCCGCCGCCACCACCACCACCGGGTTCGTCGAGGTCTTCAGTTCCCGGAGGGCTACACACAACACTACGCGCCGGCGATGAGAACACACCCGGTTCACCGAGTACACTTTTGGCCGGACTTGCGCCACCAGGCCCATGGAAAGAGCCAGCACCCGTGGCCAGTGGATGTGCACGATGGATCGGAGACGAAAAGACGCCCGGTTCACCGAGGACACTTTTGGCCGGTGATGCCGGCAGATCCTTACGTCGCCCGAGCAATGGAGAACTTTCACACGAACTGATCGCACCGTGGCTCGCGAGCCCAAAGTTATGTCGCACTACGTTCTTTCGCAAACACTGGACCGCACTGCAATCCGAATCAACGCGTCGACGCATCGCCGAGGACGGTTCCGCACCGCACGAACACTCAGACGTTGCACGACGCTTGGCCGCTGCACTGGTTGAGACGCAATCACAAGGCGGTTGCTGCTGGAAGCGCCTTGAAACGAGCGGAGAATCGATCGAAGCATCGTGATCGAGCAAATCCGATCGACGGCCAGCGAGTGGTGTTGAACCGCGATCCCGAATGACACCCTGAAGCTTATCGAGGCGTCGATTTGGTAGCGGTGATGCTTGGGCGCTCTGGGAACCACTTTCGAGTAGCATCAGTGCGGCCGTTCCGTGGAGATGGGGCTGATGATGATGCTGGTGATGCAGCGGATCGTGACGCCGTGGAATGTTCGGTGAGTTTTTGCACGATTCGGAACCGTGTAGGTGGGGGAGGAGCGGTGCAACGGAGGCCACCAGCGAGGCAGGATGATCGTTGCTGCGACGTGGTGCCACCGTTATCGGTGGCGTAGTGTTCTGGTCCGCCATTCTGAAGGATCGCGGTGGGCTGAAAAGGGAGAGAGAGACGAGATTTTGAGAGATTAGATCAAGGACCAAAGCTGGAACTTTTTTTGTAAGCAATTATGTAAAACTTGTTTTTTTTTTTTGGTTGCGCAGAATCGCAACACTTTTTCGCCTTGAAAATGCTGCCAAAAATCGAAAAATGAGAAAATCAACAAACACTTGACGGAAATGGCTGGATTAACTTATGATCTATGAAAAGATATTCAATGCGATATTCAATTATTGATTTCTGATGACCCAACACGCAGCTACGCTAGGCACGATTTTTGGTAAGAATCAAAAGACTTGCCCGTTTAAGCGAGGAACCCGGTTTGATTATAGATCAATCCGTTACCAAGTTTTTCATAAATCTTCCCCAAAAAAAACCATATATTCCTGAAAAGTTGTAGTTTAATATGATAATCACTTGAAAAAATTAAGTGGAATGATTTCTGTACAAAACATCGACAAAAATGAGCCTCTTTGGGACCCGAATAAACCTTAGCCCTCCTTCAACTGAAGGACTGCAGAACCTCTCTCCAATTCCTCTTATTATACCGTTATTTTAGATAAACATGGCCATTCGAGTTTCATCTCAAGACTTTTCATAATAAACAATCAAATCCAAATTCTAATATGAAGCGATGGTGATAATCATTAACAGGACTAAGAATTGAGATATTAAAACAATAAAACTCATTTATCACTCGATCGTGACGGTCAGATTCAAGTGCTGCAGAGCGTTATAATGATTCCCGTCATTGTCTTCGGCTATTATCAAATCCATGTATCACGTCACGTTCCAGCAAAGGTACATAGCACATCGTTTACCATCGACAGGCCGCTTAGAAATGGACAGCGCACAAGCACGATTCGCTCGCGCTGCATGCGTTCCACTGTTAATTGCACGGCACAACCAAACATGTCGCTCTAGTTATGAGTTTTTAATAATGCCATAGCATGGAAAGCAGACTCCACGAATTCTGCCAAACACAGACCGACAGCATGGGACCACGGGAATGCAGAAATCGATCGGCCAAATCCACGGCAATCGCAACGGAGCTTTCTGTTAAGTGGTGGCCGTGTACCGGGCATGTCCAGTCCACCATTAAATGCTTCAGTTTATGTCCTATTTCAGGCCAATTTAGTTCAATTATTTATCACCCATGTGCACTGCGACGCATACACGGTCCGGGACAACGGACGGACCCGCATTCCAATGCGTACCATGCAATCCAGCGAATGGCCGCCGGCTAATTTCCGGCCAGCATTGAGTCAATGGAGGGAGCCTCCAGGCCGCTGCTGGTGGAAATTATTATGATCAACATGATCCTCGGGCATGGGATGTCGTCATCCAGAGCAGACGCCGGGATGCAACTCGGGCCAGTTGCGATTGCTGCATTTTGCATTCATTGTTCTCCTAGGGGCCTCCTAAGGACGGAAGGTGCTGCGGAAGGAACGCTGCATCGTTGAATGCGACAGTTTGTTCCAGCGCTTGTACAGCACCGTCCCTGCCCAACATCCTCCGCGTCTGCTGCCACCGAACGCGAACGGACACCGATTTCGGACAAATCGTGTTGGCGCCAACGCAACGCCGGATGAAACATTGTTCCGACGCTTCGAATGCCTCGCGCAAGCTGTTCCGGATTCCAGGCGGCCTGTTGGAAATGCTGTTGTGCATTTAACACCCAATCTCACGCTGGAGGACATGGGAAATATCGTGAATTGAGTGTCGCGGATAGTGAATGAATACCAATAGCGACAAAAACCGGGCGCTCGCCGTGGTTCTGTCCAAAAATTATACAGAAACAACAGACGACACGACACGCTGTCCGAGGGCCCGTGCCGTGGAAGAGGGAAATTGGATTGTTAAATGAATTTTGCATTTGCTGTATCCACCTCGCGCCAGCTCGCTTGCCCGCCAGCGCCAGCCGGCAAGCATTGT
>NC_064878.1:6477500-6482500 GCF_943734665.1 Anopheles aquasalis | reverse complement strand
GCACACTCGGTGGTAAGTGTGGTGGTGGTGGTGGTGCAATGACGGCTTTACGGTTTTACTGCAATGCATCGCATCGTATGCGACGATCTGCGGCACCCTAAGCGCCGGGAGTCGTAATTGGAAAGTGGGTCATTTAATGCAAAGGAAGCCTTTAGCCCTCGGGTTGGTGACTTATGGAGCATAATTATACGTTGTGCGGGAAGTAGAAAGAAAACAAAGACGTCATAGGGGGACATTAAATGTTTAGTTTGTAGCTGAGGAGAAAGGAAGCGAGTTTTCAGGATAGAAAGTTCCATTTAGAACTGTTATCACTACGGCTTCTGACGTCTATGTTTATTTAGCTGCATAGTTTGGTGCGATAACAGTTCTCCCCCCGAAAAACAAGCATAGAAACCATCAATAATTCAATCGACTATCTGGTCGCTCTTCACCCCTGCAACGCTAGATAGATTGTCTCGTCAACTCATCTAAAATCTCATCAGCAGCCACCATTAGAGCACACGCAGCACCATCGTTGGATCACATTAAATGAATGTTACCTTCGTGCTCCCCTCTTCAGACGCTATGCTTTTTTATTTGCAAAGTGCTGCCCCAACGATACAAGCCTAGAAGGAGAAACCAGCCTTACCAAACCACAAATGGAGACGACGACGCCCGTTCCGTTCCGTTCCATTCCGTTTTTACCGTTCATTTCCCCCCGAAATTGTTTTCGCAAACAATCAACGCGTGGAAGGGGAGCGCGCGAACCCATTGCGAAAGTGGAATGAAGAGTAGCGTTTCGTCCGCGTGGGTCCATGTGATGAGTTCTGCTTTCCTTTCCTTTAGCACACATTCGTGTTACCTTGGTTACCGCTGGACAGCGTGCCAAAGAAATCCAGGACACGATTCGTCCCCTTTGCGTTTCGCCACAATTCGCCCAGTAAACCGACCGACACACGTTGGAGGGGATTCCATTAATGGAAAAGATAAATGAACCCCAGGAGGAGCCATGCCCCCACCACAACTCGTATGACGTGACTCGGTGTGGCCAAACAATCGCAACACTACCAGCAGCACTAGGAGTTTGGAGGAGTTGGTTGGAGGTTGTTACAAGCCACTATGCATGTCCTGATGCTCACCGCAAGTAGGTGTACACGCAGCACCCGAGCACTGGTATGACATAAGATACTTAGAGAGGTTTGTGTGCCGTTTGAGAGCGAAGCTCGAAGCTCGAAAAAAAGAAATGAACGAGGGACCACCAACCACCATCAGGACCAACTCCATCACTCCCAAAGGCCATTGACCAGCTAGTGCGGAGGAATGGGCAGGTGAGCATTTGTTTGGGGAAAAGTAAATGGAATCATCCAACCACCACCATCACGAGCACCAACACCAATGGCCGACAAAGGATGAAAACCTGGAAAAACCAGGATTCCCTCTTTCGGCGCAATGAGACTCCAAAGCAACCTGGCCGGTTAGCACTTGCTTACCAACCTCTAGAACCGATGTAGTTGTTGTCGAGGTGAGAGCATTAACCGCCCCCCAAAAACAATTCCGTTCCGATCCCATCACACTCCTTCTATTCCAAGGAGAGTGTTTGGGTAACTGTTGTCTTACTTAGGGGCCGTACAGTACAACATCGTTAAGCAGATTATGCTCGCTCGAGCAGCAATTGATTAGAGTGTCCGGTTGGGCTGCTGCTGGTTGTGGTTGTTGTTGCATAAGATGAATTTCGCATCCGCATTTCCTATGCCAAGTGTCAATAAGCACCAAGAAATCCTTTCTTTGTGTTGCATCAAGTGTGGACTGGCGTTGCGATAAGGCACCATTCAGCACAATCGGCAAATTGTTTCGACAAACAGCATGTCAGCACCGGAAAAGTCCCATTAGTACAGCACGGACTACAAACGCACCAACACACACGCACACACGCGCACATATGAACCCAATTTCTCAAATAACAATCCAATTAATCAACCGTCAGTTAGATTATGCTAACTCGACCGACCTGTGCACAATACGACAACACGCGGTGGCCACCATCGCGAAAGCGATGGTTGCGTGTAGAGCAACCTTTAACTTGTACCAACCCGAGGGTGAAATTCCAACGCAGCAGTTGGTGTAGTTGGGGACTGGTTTTCCACCGGCGAGCTCGACACTTCACCAGCACAACAACACGCAGCGCAAATGCAACCGAAGCACGCAGCACAGGAAACAGGAGCGCAAATTAGGACATTCGCTGTTTGTTGTTCGTGGTGGACGCCAAACAAAGGGCGCCAGGCCAGGTCAGGTGTCTCAGGCTTTCTGGCTTTTCAGCCAAAAAGGGAGTTTTCTTTTCGTACGGAGCCTAGTAATGCATCGCACGGTGGAGCTGTTTGACGTGGCTGTCTTTCTGACGCGCCTTCCAAGTGCTTCCTGTCATGGCGAGCAATTAAAATGGCGACACGAAATAATGCCAGCGCGCCACGAGCACACCACACTGCAGACGTTCGCGTTCACTTCACTGGTGACACGTCTCCCCGGACACGTAATTAGGCGTTGAGAGTCGCTGTCTTCAAGCAGGAAGCCCCAAAATCGGCTGAAGTAACCAAGTAATGGCGCCCTGGTTCGTGTTTCCCTCTGTTTTCTGTATTCTACTGCACAGGACTCCCCAAGGAAATACATAGCTTCAGTGGTAATGCCAGCTCCTCCCCTCCCCTCCCTACGAAAAAAATAGAAAGGGATTGAAGAATGGCTCTTGGTTCCCCAAATTTCGCAGCACAATACAATATTTAACAGTTCTCCCCAGGTCCCCCTTTTAGGGTGTTTAGTACATAGAGACGTTCCAGGGCGTAGAAAGGAAATGGCATCGCAAAAGGAAATTAGCACTGAAGCGGTACAAATGAAGATTGATAATGCACTACCGCTCTATCCTAGGAGTGCCAGGGGAAACTCGATAGTGCGATAGTTTTCCAACTGCTTCCTTCCTCCTTAACCGAACTACAAGACGCGAGACAACGCCATTAGTTTACCTTCGGGAGGATCTCTTTTTCTCTCCCGGTGGCGCAAAAATTAGGAAACATTTTCTTTTCTGTAGATAGATTTTCCTCCGAAAGGCACTCCTTTGCGTTGCATAATTAATTCACCTCGAACCCGGGCGCACATTAGTTCAACCCGGGACGAAAGAACTCACACTACGAGCGGAAAGGAAGAAGCGACTGGACACGGTGCGCTCCAATGTAACACGATCCACAATAGGATTTTCCCAGTTTTTTTCCGCTGTTGTTTGCTTCCTTTTCACTGTTCCGTCTGGCAATGCTGGTTTGCGCCACAAAAAGCGGGACAAATTTACGACCTTGAAGTGTGGCGACGCTTATGGTGTGAAGATTGCTGTAGAATTGAAGGTTTTTAGCCGCACGAAAATTCGGAAGGTTTCCTTTTTTTACTCGCTCCTGCAGTGCCAACACTTTTCCTACATTCTTTTTCGAGGTGCTGGGCATCGATTTATGCCGTGGAAATCCCTCGGTTCGGTTCGTCTGGACCGCAGTTTTCGCTTCGCTTGGTGCATTATTCGTCTCGCCAAAAGACACATTTCTGTCTCTCTCTTTCTCGCTCTGTGTCGAAGCATCTCGGTCACGGAGTGTATCGACCTGGCTCGCCGGAAAAGCCGAACAGAACCACAGAGAACCAGAGCAAAGCTCATCCAAAAACCGCATCGCAGCCAGGAAGCTGCGGAATTGCAGATAGCGGAAACGCGAACAAGAACAACAACGGCATCGGAAACGGGGAGTGCGGGATGCTTCTCCACCCCTCCCCTTCTGGTCCTTGTGTAAGAGTGTGAAAAGTCAAGCAGAAAAACCACCATCGCTAAGGCGCACAAATTTCCGAATCTCGTCCTCCACCCATGCCCAGTGCCATTGGCGAGACATCCTGCGTGGCGTTTGTGTCTGCAAAGCAAAAGCACACCCCCCTTGCGGGGATCTTTCGGCTGGAGCCTGGTGTCGAGCAAAAGATTGGAAAAAACAACCATCGATTGGTGCCCGCGACGTGGTCACAAGCGCCACGACATCCGGACCAGTCCATCCAGCGAAGACGAGGAAAGTGGAATTAGCATGCGGTTTTCCGCGGCACCGTCGACTCTGGCACCGTTTGGTGGTGGTTCGACCAGAATTGGAAACGGAACAAATTATCGGCGCGACGCAAAAACACAACGAAGAAAAGAACGACGGAGGCCAGATCAGTTGCCCTGGAACTGTTTTTTGTTTTGTCGTTTCTCGGGGTTCGGTGCACTTGGCCCCGGCCCTCGTTGTTTATCAATTAGTTTCAACTGAAGTGAATCAGTGGATGACTGTGGCAGACGTAGGACCCTTTCGCAGAATGCATGCCAGAATCACTTAGAATAATGAAATTGACACTCTGCACGATGCGAGAACTACAAACAGCGTCACTTTAAAGTTTCATTTCCATCTCCATTTCCGTGATGTTCCTCTTTAAAATGGGGAAAAGATTTTAAAGAATAATCCACAGGAGCAGAACAGAATGTTGTTGCAGTTTTCCCCAAATTAGAGTAACATCTTTTCATAAAATAATCCATCCACTCCCCCTTCCTAGCTCGTTGGTCTCGTTCTGCTTAATAAATTGATCCAAAATGAAACGAGCTGCGGCACTGGAACACCGGACCATCGCTACACAGCGAGTGCATTCCTGCGGTCGAGGACAGGTGAAGGAAGGATGCTGGCCATGCTGATGAATTCGCTGCATTACTCGTTGCTCTCCGTACTCCGACGCTCATGGTCGTCCACCTTATTACACGCAAACATCTCGTTAATCTCGGTCTCGGTCCTTTTGCTTCCATTTCTACGTTCCGGCAACCATCAACCATCAACCGGTGCGCGTCAAGATGGCCGGTGCCAGGACGCACCACGTTGATGCTCACGAGCACTGATGGACTGGCATCGAAGTCGCAGGCAATGGAGAAATGGAAAGGGAGAGGAAGAAAAAAAACAAGAAAAGCCCTTTTGTGCATCTTGTGGATTTCGCCG
>NC_064878.1:6460000-6472500 GCF_943734665.1 Anopheles aquasalis | reverse complement strand
ACACTGTTAAGCAGCTTAAAAGATTGCTGCACAGCTAAGACTGTTTAAAGTCAAAGACGAGGGTGAAGTGAAGCCAAGAATTTACTGCCACACCAAGGGGTGGTTCGATTTGGTCCATCGCGACATCGCGCGCTACGACAAGTGCCTTTGCTCTTTTGCTCCTGCTGGCCTGCTGGAGGGGTGGCTTCGGAACCATTTCCTTGATTTCTTTTTCTTGCTCTCCTTCCACGCACCATAAGGGATGCGTTGCCAAGGACGCCCGTTCGTAAGCTTCCGTATAAAGGGAACGGACTCCCCGTCCGTGATGCAGCGCAGGACACATGGCCAAAAAAAGGGAAAAAGTAATAATCGAACCAAACCAAACATGTCACTAAGAACAGGGTGGAAAATCGGGGGAGAATTGGGGCCGTTTCTACGCCGTAAAAGCGGATAAACTATGGGCGCGCGCGCCCGCGAGGCCATCACCGGGGCAACACGGTGGATTACTTGATTATTCATCGTGCGTAGAGCAAACACTACCGTGTGTGTTTGGTAGCATAGATAGCACGAGTTTGACATGACTTTCAACTTTTGGCATTCGATGCGGCATCCATTCAATCCCGTGACCGGATTAGAGCAAAGTAAATCATTCCACCGGGGATCAATCTTTTTTGAGACTTTTCACTGGACCTTCTTCCTTCATTAAGAATCTTTCACAAGCTTCCTTTTGGCGGATTACATACCTTAGTGTTTCAGCAAACAGTTGCTGCGGAGAGAACCGGCAAAGATCAGCTTCCTCGACACCTCACACAACGAGCACTACACCGTACTACCAAGCATTTTCTAGACAGAAATGGCCAAATGTGCACGCTAAATTTGCTTCTTAAATTGATACTAACACACGAAACCGGGCACACCACAAACTAGCAATCGGGCAAAGGAACGCAAACACTTGTGGGATACTATTCGCTGACGAATGGACGCACACGTTCTATTGGTTATGGGTTATGTGATGGTTATGATGATGATAAAGATGGACATGAAGTAGCATATTGGTTTAGAGCACACACGATGAACACACTAACACACAGCAGCAGCAGCAGCAGCAGCACTTGTATGCATATGAGCAGACACGCCTGGATGAAGCATCACATTTCACGGCAATCGATCAGAGCGACTGGATTGGATCAGAGGACTTGCTGCCTTCGCCACAAGGACAGGCCGCACACTCACTCACTGCCACTCGAACCTCGGAAACTTTGGTCAGATCGCAGCCAAACAGATGGATGAGCGATGATGAGCACACATACCAGCAGCGACACTATGCTCGCTCGATACAATATGGTAACACAATCGGGGCTTTAAAACCTCATCCTCCAGATGACTAATAGTGCAGGATGTTGGTATCAGGATGTGGCTAGCTCTAGGGCCCCACACGGTGGTCTTCTCTAGCATCAAACGAGCCACATACCATCACACATGCACACGGACACACAGACACACTGGTCACACGTCACCAGCGCACCAGCTTTCTGATTTATGTGTGCTGTCGCCCACAGCTTTGCTCCACGCACAAACCGCCTGCACATCACTTCACAGAATCACCGAGGTGGCACTAGGCCAAGCACGCACTCTTCTTCCACCACCACCACCACCACCACTGAACGACACCGATACAAAGCTGGCCGATTTCCGGCCACAAATACTGCTGGCTCTGGGAACAGGTCACTTGGTCTGCGACCAACAGCAGCACACTCGCTACACTAGGTCTTCAGGCCAGCGACGTCCTTCTGCGTGTGATAAGCGAAGAGCGTCGTCGTCGTCGTCGTGCTGCTCCCAATCAATAAATAAACTTTCACCTGGGGTTGGCCACCACGCTAGCACGCAACCACCGATCCGGTCGGGGTCTGCACAAAATCCCCAAAAACCTGGAGACGCCTTCACAGCCTCCCTCAGGAACAGGGTGACTCGGGGTTGCGGTCCACACAAATCCTCACACCTGGCACACCGGATTGGAAACCCGCATAAATCGACACCGGATGGGCACGGTGTGGCATTAGCATAAGGAGCACGGCGCGTGGCGACTCCTTATCGCTCGCATCCGGCCGCCCTGTGGTCAGGTCACGTCCGGTGCTAATGCGACCTGCTGCTGATTCGCACTCGGAAGTCCAAGTGACGCTTTGTTCGATATCTTTCGCCTTCCTTCGCCTTCTTATCTCATCCGCATCGCACGCCGGTTTCTCATTCTCGATCACAGGTCCTTTCGTATTCACTTGCGACAGCTGTAGGCATCGGTGACCATGAATAGATCATGGCATCTCCAAATATTCATCTGCTGAATGTGACACACCAGTTGTTGGTTCCCTTTTTTTTTCGTTGGAATCCGGTAGACAACTTGACCCAGTTGATGGCCTTTGGTGCCAAAGGAGGAGATATCCTTTTCACGGAGTCTGATTGCTGACCGTCGTTCCGTACCTTTGGTTGACGTTCTGGCACGGGGGTCCTGGAATACGCAAAACACAGAACTCGCGTAGTTCACACACGAAACCAGCTCGGTACGCTCGCTTCCTTCCACCAGCAACAACGATCGGAACCGTACTGCCGTGGATTGTGCTGCAATTTTCCCGATACACGGTCCACGGTGAAAAGCGCTTTTCCATGGAGCGGCACTCAGCTCCGTCGTCTGGTCGCTTCGGTTGCTTTCGGTTTTCCGTGCCGGAACTCGGGAAAATCGATGTCGCGCCAGGACACTCGCTCCCGCTCTCTCTCTGTTTTGCTCTCGGCCAACGTCGAGACGGGTGACACCGGTACAGACACCCCGCGGGGGGTTGATGCCGGAAGAGTAGAATCTCTGCTGGATGCTGGTCCGGTAATCAGTATTCCGCTTCCGCCGGCATCCGTGCCACGACGTGCAGGTTTGTAAACACGAACTCACCGTGAGTGAGTCTAGACCGCCAACGGTTGGAACTCAGAGAGCAAGGACATGCGCAATCATTCCACTATTCCTGCTGCTTCCTTCCTTCCACATTTTATGCAATCCTTCGATGAATTGTTTTCGTTATGATTTAACCACTTTCTTCGATTGTTTTGATGTTTTTATGTATTGTTTTATTCCTTTGATACATAATTGTCTTTCCCATTTTGAATAATTGAAAATTGTTTGATAAAACATATCAAAATACGACAAATTTCCCAATAACCAATGCTTTAAAAAGTTTATTCAGTTTTCGTTGTGACTCTGGCCCTCTGTGGACCTGTGTTTTGCGCCTTTAACTCTTCAATTCTTGGAATACATGCTGGAACGGGCTCACAACGCGCTCCTCTCGCGCGAGAGAAGCGCCAAGACAAGACGACACTCGCGATGATAGTAAAAGCCGACTCTCTGTTTTGGTTCGCTCGCGCACCATCGATGTTTGCCGGTCGCGGAAATGGCTTTACGTTCCACAGCATGTGATTTTCCGAACAACAGCGGCGTTTCTCGGGTGTGTTGGTGATATTCCGGCTACGACGGTACACTGTAAAGTTAATTCGGGGTCGTTTTAACCGAGATTTCATCTGGTTTTGTTGAATTCTTCGAAATTCTCACCTGATTGTCACCACTTGATCACTTGATTAATTATATTTCTTTCAATTTTGAGTGCTTTTAATAACTTACTGCATTTGCGAATGATTGAATACGTATTTCAATTGGTTTGTAATATGCGTTTTTCTTATTTTTCCTTTTGAATAATTCTATTGATCATTAGGATCATCTTGGGATTGGACAGTGTTTATTTTTTGCACCTTGATAGCGATTTGCTCTATTTTTCAAAGAAAAAAATGCCCAAAAAGGGAAAATTCGGAATTTTAAAAACATTTCACTAGGTTATTACAAGAAACTCTATGTGATTTTTACAGTCAAGATCAACATTAATTTATTCATAGGTATAATAACATAGGATCATAATATAACTAAAATATCCGATATGTAATCAATTTCCTGATCAGCTACCTGCTTTGCGTCCCAATTAGAAATCGCAACCTGTATCGCGCTTATTGCACAATATTGCGTCTTTCCGTTTTCTAGCTTACGCAAGAACCTCTCCCACAGGAAGAGGAAGTTATCTCGATCAAATGGCCAACCGCCTGCCGGCCACGGCTGCTTTCCCACTGCGCCCGCTATCTTAACGAGAAACCAAACCTCATTTCGCACACAAAACGCCGGAAAAATGGCCAATAAAACAGAAATGAGCAATGGCAGAACGCGCATGAGAAACTAATTTCGGATTCGTCGAAAGCGAACGCTGGAACGCTGGCAGGTCGCAAAAGTTCATCACGCCTTCAACCCTTGTGCTGCCGCAATCAATAAATATCTTGTTAACCGCGTAAACACCATTCATCATGATCGCCAGGTCGCGCCACGCCACGCCACACCACGAGAAAAGGGAAGTGAAGGAAAGCGGTTCAAACGGTGAAAAGAGAACAATGCATCATACACGCTTACCGGCAGCAGCACCACTCGAGTGTGTCGCCGATGAGGACGTGGGTGAGGACCACCAGGCAATGGAGAAAAAAAAACACTCAAAAGCTCATCGCAAAGCACCGAAGCAAAAAGGGCATCGATTACCGGTCCCAACCGACCCGACCGGGGGCTCGATCGAGCGGCCTCGAGCGCCAGAGCAATCTATCACCGACACTAACTGCCACCCATTGCAAATTATACCATCACCTCTCCTCCTTCGAAGGCGACAAAGCGCCCATTCATCGCTAATGAAAAGCGCAGCGGAGAATGTCAACATAAAGATTTAACTTTTTCCACCGTGAAACCGCACCACCAGCGACGGTGAAGGGCGTTTCACAGCCCTTCAGGGGCCACTGCAAGACAACCAATTCATCTCGAAGCTTCTCGTGTGGCTAGGTGGATTTGGGGCCTGCATCGTGGTGTGCATTTCACGATGCGATGGAAGTCGCGACACAGTCGCGGTCGCGGTTGCTGCCATCGTTGACCGCGAACGCATATCATCATCCTTGCACGGAGGCCACCTTGTCCAATCCGCGGTGCACGGTGTGGTGTGGTTTACTGCAACCGCGAGATGATGCGATTATATGCTGCAGTGTCAGCGCTGTGAGTGCAGCTAGTCGCGTCAAGAGTCTTGCTCATGTTCTGACATCGCTCGCAGTCATGTCATTCCTTCACGGACGATCAAATGATCTGGCCACGTTGGCATTATTATCGCATCGCACGATTTTCGACAAGCACCTGTGCCCTTCATTAATAGCTTCTGCAACGCCAACGACTCCAAAAGAACACTTCTCGATCGTCCGAAACAACGCGGTGCAATCAATCGGAATGGAAAACATTTTCTTGCCGGTGAGCGGGCTCGTGCGAGCGCGTTCATCCATCCATCCAACGAACACCGTTCGAGATATACGGCAAAAAGGGGTTAAATGTCTATTAAATAATGCTGTTTGATCGGTCGAAAAAAGGGACCAGTTGCCAGCACCACGCCCGCCCGCTGCCTGGCATTGTGGCAAATTAGCTAATGGCACGCAACGGCGTGCGGCTCTGGGCGCGGAGAAGAAGCGGCTTCGATTCCTTTTTGGAGCCACTTACCGCCGCCGGCTAGCCGTATCATATCGTGTACTCACACAGACGGGCGCGTTTGCGATGTGTCGAAACAAAATTGATTACATAGCTTATTATGCTCTCGAGTGTGGCTCGTGGGTTGTAAGTAGTGCGTCAGAAGCACGCTTCACTGAAATCAATGTTCAATTTGTTAATTCTCGCTGCGTTGTGGCAACGTTATCAGCGCTCCTTAATTGTGAAATCACAGTGTCTTTACAATTTCTTCTTCTTGTCTTTAAATCGTAGCTTTGATAATAATTAGTCGAATGGAAAGAAAAACATTGTTCTTTTCATTTATCTTTTGAGCAAATTATATGTATTTTATTTACGAAGGAGCTTGGTACATTTTTTAGAAATCTTGCTGGTTCGTGTTTGAAGTTATGTAACTCGTTTTGAAACAAAAGTCAAACCTATTCCCATTCCTAGCTAAAAAAATCTACCAATATTGGAAACCCCTATCGCACTTCACTTTGATACGTAGAAAAAATATTCATCAAACAAAAAAATGCTTGAAACATTCTCAAATAAAAAATAATCCCTTGCAATTAAACCAACAATAAGCTTCCAATCGAATTGAACACTTGTTCCTCGCACAATTGCCTTGCACATCGCTGGTTTCGCGCTGGTCAAAGGTCCCTCCAATTACTCACGGAATGAAACGGGCTGTCAACGGAACAGTGCCGGGCAGTAATTAACATGCACTGCATCTGACTTTTCTCACCGCCCATCTCGAACGGTGGCAGCTAAGAGGCAGCTGGCCAGCCGCGCATTAACGATTGAGCTTTCAGCTTCTTGTTTTCCAAACCCCAAAACCCTGGTGCACACTCGCGGCGCGAATTCGCTGCTGCTGCTGGTAGTGGTGGTGGTGTAACTCGCGAACCAACACGATCCCGCGATCTACCGGCCATGGCATCCCTGGCAAACCCTGCCTGCCAAGTTGCATAATTGCATTGGCGACCGATGTCAAAGATCGACCATAGACATGCCAATGGCGGGCCTCATCCTGTACCGCAGAACATTCGCCCTGGCGGCGACGGCGAACGGTCCGTATGATCCAACAGGTCTCACCGGCCAGACGGACGAATGGTCTTGGGGTGCTAGACAATAAAAGGGTAAAGGCTTGCGTGCTGCCTAGCACCTGCTCATCTGCATCATCGTCAGTCTAGCGAGGCTGCACTGTCCGGTAGACTGTCCGTCCGTTGTGCCGAGCCGTGTACCAGCGCCTATGGCCAGGGGGAACGACTTCGAGATGAGATGCAATCTTTCACGATTCGCACCCCCTCCCTTCCCTTTGCGGGTGCCCGTTACATCGCAATCGAGTCCTGTTCCCCCAAAACGCCCCAACTAGAAGCTGAGATGGGGTCGGGAAGAAATGAAAAACGAGGATGAAAATGGTCTCCACAGCTCAAAGGGAACTCAACGAAACAAATGAGAAAAACGCAAGAAGTTGACAATCTACAAGTTACGGCTGCTGGCCAAGGCATTTCAAACGACAGCGTCAGTACTGCGGTTGCTCCTGTTCAATTCCGAGAATAATTAATAAATGTCCCCACGGACCGACGGACGGGGGACTTCATTTTTTGGAAGGGGTGGAAGGAGCCCATCGTGAGCTAAAGCGACGGCTACGAGTCAGTTAAGCGGGAAAAACAAGGGCATCATCATCCTCGTCGTCATAAAGGAAGCTGGATTTTCATTTCAGCAACAAGCTAGTCCGTCTCTAGAGAGGAGCAGCCAACCAACTATTCGATTCCCATCCTCCCACTAGAGCGTCCATTTTCGTCCGAGACTGGTTGCACCAAGTAATGAAAATCCTTTCCGCGCCACCTCGCCAGGACTCCGCCGCCGATCCGGTCGCCGATGGCATTATTCTTATTCGTTTGATCGAACCCCTTTGCAGTCAGCCAGTGGGAACGGGGAGTGCGCACCATCATCCCTCATCACACTCCCGAACACCCCCGAGGGAAATCGCGGGAATCACGGAGAGCGCAATCCAAATTATTATGCTCCGCCAGCCACCGAGCCACCCAGCATGCCAAGGGCGAGAGAGAGAGAGAGTGAATAAGTCCGAATGAGTGGGACGCAACATAATTTATGCTGCACTGTGTGTTTAGTTCGGTAGCAGTTTTAGTGGTGCCCTCAGGTTTTTTTTTTTTGGGTTCCCCGCGACTCATTCGCCGTATTTATTTCATCTGTTGAGCCGTTCTCGTCCCGTTCCGGGGGGATGTAATGAATTTTCTTAATCCGCCTCGAGTACCGGCACTGCGCGAGCCGGCGAGCGAAAGGAAATGCATTCCAGCGCGTGGCGTGGCGTGGCGAGGGTGATTCCTGGGGAGCTGATATTGAAGTGTGGCTTGGGGAGAGAGAGAGAGCGGACAGGCGTTAAATTGTTCGGAAGGTGCATACAATCTTGCCACAATTTCTGTCTTTTCCTTTCTTCCTGTTTTCCCTTTTTTTCTTTCCATTCTTCTTGTTTTTTCCCCTCTTTGAGGCGATGGTTGTTTTTTATGAGCAGGAAGAAGGCAGCTTTGTAAGGCATTCAAAACCGTTGAGCGTAATGGAATTAATTTGATTGTGGTTATTAAGGCTTCTGACGAGCTTCTTCTTCTTCTTCTAGAGTCCCTGTTCCTCATGCCATTCGCCTATTCGCCTTAATCCCTTCCATTGTGTCGACGGGTTTAACTTCGTTCTTTTTTTTTTGTCGATTCCCCTTCGCTGATAATCAGATTTGCGCCACTTAAAGTAAGAATGTTTTTCACGCATCTATTTTTTCAATTAAATTTCTTTTCTTGTGCACAAAATAACAACGGCTTAGGATATCCTTTTACGATGGTTTGCTTCAATTAGCGGCTCTTTAGATTTTTTTTCAGTTTTTCAACAACGAAAGAGTTCGATGTCGATGTTACATTGATATTTTGTATATCAAACCTTATTTAGTATGTTGTCGTAGTGTTTTTTATGTTTTTATTCAATCAGCTTTTTTACTAGGTATCGCATCTCTTCTCTATTTGTGAATATGCCTCTCTTCCTCATGCATTCTGGACACCTATCTATCAAACAAATTAATAGCTACATGTTATGAACAGAAATGCTCCAAAAACTAGCAGAAATGATAATGATGACCTTGGATATCATGTGACAAAATTTCGATTTCTCTTTTCTCTTCTCACGATAGAGAGAGAGAGAGAGAGAGAGAGAGAGAGAGAGAGAAACAGATAAAATAGTAAGGAAGATAGTAACCGATTGCTAAAAGATTGTTCGTTTTATATCAGAATTTTAAATTATTTATTAAAAACAGCTACAATCGGCCGGCATCTCATCCTAGCCTATCAAATCAATTTGCATGCAAAATAGCGCTAGCACGCGCGAAAACCAAATTCAAATCAGCGCACGATGATCCATTTAACCAACTAGTCTACCTCGCGAATGTTACGTCACCGAACCGAACCCAAGCGACCCGCACAATCCTGAAGGTCATTCGCCAAAACCAAAATTCCATATTCACCGCACCGCACCTCCCGTCCGAAGCATCATCTTTCCCAGCGGAGCATCCTTCATAGCGCAGCCTCTCCTAATGCCGCCAAAGGGTAACAACTTAATAGATAATTATTCCACCTGGCCGCACCACGGACCCTCGGAGTCGCCAGAACGTCGTCGTAGCTTCAGCAACCACCAGAGCCCCCCTTTTCGGTTAAACGGCCCAGCGGCCGGCACGCATCATCAGCACGAGCTGCAGCAACAGGCCGGGACATCGGGCACGCGACAACCACGAAACTCCCCCCACACGAAACCTCACTCGGTCCATCAGTCGATCGTTCGGTCGGTACGCATGCATGAACGCGGGCGCGCGCGCGCGCGAGAGTGTGCGAGCTGTGGCTAAGCTTGTGACCTCCCCCCCTGCTGGCGATCACGGACAAGAGCGGGCGCGTGCACACTGCGCGATTTTCCCGCGATCCCGCTTCGAGCTCATCGGGTCGCTGGCTCAACGCAAACGCATTAGTTGCGCCCGACACTCGGCCCCAGACGGTCGCGTCTTATCGCGAAGGTGTTTGCACGGAGCACGGAGGTTTGTGTCGGCCAAAGCGTTCGTTTTGCGTTGTGCGTAGAGCGCTCGTGACAAAGTATTCGTCCAGAGGAAGTTACAACTCAGCTACTCCGAGATATCAAACAACTGTTTGTTGGATTCAATCGATCGGTTGATCGATCGAGCGGAGTGTTGACCGAAACGGAGACTGACGGATTGTGTAAGTGGACGAACGCCTGGCTGCGCTGCGCTGCGCCGCAAAGGACTGTCCACATTCGGTCCGGAGTGAGCATCACTCTGGGTTGCTCTCGGTGGTGAAGTGACGTAAAGCAAATCGTGCGTGCGTGCCCGTGTGTCTACGTGTATGTGCGAGTGTGTGTGGTTCGGGAAAACTGGCCCCGTACCACCGAATGAAACATGAGCCAGCCAGCTAGCCAACTAACCGGTGAACCGGTTCAGGATTATTCTTTCCCATTTTCGGACCATTTCGACCGCCACCGACGACCGACGGTGGACCGACGATCGTGGGCAGAAGTGAAGAAGTGAAGCGAAGCCCGTCCACCACCGGGGCACCATCTAACGCCTTATCTTGTCCCCCTCGGTCCGGTCCACGGTCCGGTGATTCGATTCCTGTTTCATCGTAGCGCCATTTCTAATGTTACATATTACGGTAGCAGACACCACCATCACCACCAGCAGCGGAGTGCAGAGAGGGCATCTGGCCATTGCTGGATCTGATCATCTGGGAATGGCAAATGACGGTGGCGGTGGTTGTGTTGTGGAGTGTAAACCGCCAGCAGTGGGACCGGGATTTGCCAATATCCAAATGGCCCATTAGACTACTTTTCCTCTCCCGGAATGCTGGCCGGCTGCTTGGCTCTATGAATTCCGGACTTTTTTTTTGTGTGGTTCACCCCAGTGCCTGGGTGTATGTGATCAACCTGTTCGAACCTCCAGCCTCGCCTGGCGCATGCAATTAAATGCATGAGCAGCCGGTGGTGCATGAATGTAACGATTCCTTCTCCGCCTCCGTCCGTCTGTGGTGGTCCTGTTCGACTGGAATTCGCGAATCGCGTTTTTCATCTGGCGAGCGATCTCCATGTGGCCCAGAGGGGGGAGAGAGGGTAGAGGAACTCATTTTACTGCATTTCCACCCCTCCTGGGACAGCATATCACATGGCCTGGACTGGCGGACAATTTATTGGCTTAATAGCGTGCCCGATCTCGCAACAGGAACGTGACAGGAGGGGGGGGGGGGGGTGTAGGTTTGAGATCATATTAATGGTGAGAGAGCGCACCATTATGCGCCCGGTCACCGATATATCTCACCGACTGCTGACCGGAGATGATATAAGAGGCCGGCCAGAAGTTTGGTTCACGCTCCATTGTGCTGCACACGAAATCCCGGGGGGAAATGCCCAGCCCGGAAAATGTTTTCCAAACTTTTGTTTTTCTTCTTCTTACTGTTTTCGGGGGGTGGTAGAAGGGTTGAGAGGGGGCCGCTAGGTCAATAAAGTGATAAAAACTAATGAACGCGACCCGAACAATGCCACGGGAACGCTGTCCAGGGGCCCCATAAATGCTTGGCTGTAGCTCTGCAACGAAAGACTTGCGCGGTTGCAAAAGCGACGAACTCGGGGCGTTAATGATCTCAGTCTTTTGGGTTTTTTTATTCGCTTTTTTGCGCTGTCTTTCGGGGCGGTGAAGGGCTCAATCAGCGAGTGTCAATGAGACTGAGGAAACGAGAATTAAGTTCCTCGTTTTAGTTTGGGAACAGGAATTGCTGCTCTCATTGGAAGCATTCAATCAATCTTCCGCATTGTGCGAACAACAGAAGTCTCTCGCCGTCTCTCGGTTCCAAAAAGGGGCCTAGTGTGAGGCAAACGATGCTGTTCTCGTGCAGTATTTGAAGGGATTGATGATACTTAAACCACATATCTCTCTCTCTCTCTCTCTCTCTCTCTCGCTCTGTGATTTGGTTAAACATCGTGAAAGTTCGTGTCACTTCGAATCCCCGGGGGGCTAGAACCTAATGAAAGACCTTGTAACCCCAATCAACAGACTAGAGAGAACGGTACGGGCAATCATCACCACCCGGTGTCCCTCGGGCGCATTATGCAAGCGACAAACCCGCGCTCTGGCTCCTTTCTGCTTCAAAATTACGCAGAACGGGAGATCGGAACGTTCGTGTGGCATGTTCGCGTGCGTGCGTGCGTGCGATCGCTCCAAACAAACCATGCTCAATTCATAAATCAAATCGCTCTCCCCACAGACGAAGGTAAATGTGCCGCAACGAATCCGAACGTCTGCTTAGGAGGCAGCTCCCGCATTTTTTTTTGTTGTTGTTGTCTCTAGCGTTCTCTTTGATCTTCGATGATCTGCTTTGATCGGCGGTTTCGTTCAGTCTGTCTTTCGACGCCGCTGAGGGACCAAAACATTAGTCCCAGACGCCCGGTCTGGCATCGCCTCTCATCTGGCCTCATCAGCTTACCAGCAGCATGGCAACGTTGTTCGATTGTTCGATCGATCAAGCAATCATTATCGATATCCATCTTTGCGGTGCGGTGAGGTTCGCATTGAGAATTGGCACAACAGCAGCAGCAGCAGCATCGGCAGTTGCTGCTGTTGCGCGTGTTATGCTCCCGTATGCTGCCTCCACAAGCATCACATCTGTTTGTGGCTTTCGGGTAGCAGTTTGTGAGCTACATTTTCGTTCGCTCCAGCCTCCAGCGGCACGCGGTTCGGTTCAGCTTTTTATCATCGAAACAGAAGCAGAAGCGATGCGATGCTGCCAGGCCATGGAGAGCATGGAGGAAGCATGAAGCATAAACGAGCAGAGCAGAGGCTTATGAATGAAGATGTAGGGTTCGTAATGATTAGATTACATAAACAACG
>NC_064878.1:6425000-6452500 GCF_943734665.1 Anopheles aquasalis | reverse complement strand
CAACGACGCCAATGTGACGACATCGACTACGAATGCGCCGCTGAATGAGCATTCTCTTTTCTGCTCGTGCGTATGCTAAGGAGGATGAAAGTGAATGCAAGTGGCGAGGAAGAGGGCATTCGCAACAATGAGCAAATAAAGTGCAACACTTGACTGGACAAACTGGCGGCTCCGTTGGCAGAAGGTCCCATTGCATTTCGCTGAAATGTGTTATCCGGCGATGCACCACGAACGTTGACGCATCCTGTCGCCGTTGTTTTCCTTTTTTTTTTACCAAACCATAGAGGCTTAATTGATTTTTTGCGCAAACGGAAACCGATTACATGGCGATCGATTGCGATCGCGATGAAAGCGATCAACGAGAGGGTGCATCGGACTGAGTTTGTTCTTGGAAAAGGCACAACACCACCAGCAGGGGGTTTTTTTGGAGAGTTTCGCATGCGTCATCCCTCACCTCTCGGCTCCTTCTCAGTAATCTTCACGCTTATGCAAGCCAACCGTCATTGAGATGATGAATCGCAAGCGCACCCTCTTCTCACAGCACTTATCACCGTCGGTGGTATCGCTGTTGGCGCTATTTTGATTGGAAAATTTCTTTCGCACTGGCCGCGCCAGCACAAGGTACCGACCAAATGATGCTACTGCTCCACTAACATGGTTTCGTTTATGTGTTTATTGCTGCGTCCAGTGCTTTTCTCCCTCTCTACCTACTTCGCGTTTGTTGGGAAACCTACCACAAAAACGCACACAACGCACCTCGAAAGCGTACTTACACCTCGGACGCTACCTGCTGTTGGTGCTGCTGCTGCTGCTACTGAATGACACTTACTTACTAGACTGAAATCGATTATGAATACCGCGATCGCTCACATCGGGGTGGGAGATCTCACGTGCGTTGCGTTGCGTGCTACAGCAGCAAGTGACACTTGACTGGCATCTTCTCTGCTGCCCCTCTAGCGCCACCACAGTGTGGGGGAATTAAATAGCTTTCCGTTTTTGTTTTGTTTTATGCAAAAAGGAATAAATTATCATCACAATCCAGCGTTGCGCTCTACCACTGGCTGGCTTCCATGGGAATCCTGCGTCAACTGAGCTCGTCGTCATCATCGTCTCTCTCTCTTTCCCTTGTCACTAACTGCGCACTACGCTGTTATCGTAGGTGTAGAGATACGGTGACTCTTTGGTGGGACATTTGAAGTTTTTCATTAGTGGGCGCCAGGTGAGCGATTTCTTGCCCGGGGGCTCGAGCAAATTATTCCACAATGCTGTCCCGGCGTAACTGTACAGATAATTGGGTAACAAAATAGAAAAAGAAATATAATAAACTATCTAAAAATAAAGTGTGTTTGTTTTTGCTTTTTAATATTCTTTAACCACGCATTTTGCTCAGTCCAATCTCGTAGGAAAGATTTGAAACAGCAATCAGGCAACTAAGAAACTGCTTGCTGTTACTAATAATTTTCATAAATAAAACTCATTTTTTATCATTCTAATTAATTCTCATGACAATTCTAAATCAAGGAAATAAAACAAAAAATAGCAATCAAAATACTTACGCATTCCCTTTCTGGCTCATATGAAAACAGTCATACGAGAGAAGCGAATAGTCCACCTTCTTGCCATTCATTTTCATCTACGTTGGAAGACACAAGAATAAAACGAGAGGAGAATCAACTGATTATCGTGACATAAATAGTAATTTGCAAACCTACAGTAACGTTCAGCGACCAGGGCTGATAGACGACGGCAAACTCATCCAACCCGCGAAACTCGGCCGACTCAGCGACCTCCCGTTCCACGCTGATGTACTGCTCCTGGATCCGTGCCCATCTGCCAATGGCCACGCGATTAAATTGAGATACAGCTGGTTATTCCATCGAACTGATCACAGCCTCGGCAGTAACTTACCTTTCCCGCGATGCATCAGACTGATTGTAAAGCTTCCCGATCCAGCAAGAACATTCACCGTGATGGAGCGACTGGCAGGCGAACGGTTTGTCCTCCAGCATCACCACCTTCCGCACGCTCGGTACCGACACCACGTTCACGAACGTCCGTGGCATGTTGTCGCGCAGATAGCGCAACGTTTTCAGCAACCGCAACCGATGCTTGTACGGTAGCCGCTCCGGTTGCTGCATCATGCACACGAACGTGCAGATATCGTTGCCACCGATCGCGATCGTCACCATCTTCCAGTCGCGCTTCCAATCGACTCGCCGATCTCGCCTGATGCGCTGCACCATGGCACGGGCCATGTGCGGGATATCGTACGAGACGGCCCCGATCTCGGCCATATTGAACTGCGTTTCCCAGTGGAACGGCATCGAATCACCGTACGAGTATCCTACCAGCTGAAGTCAAAGGGAACACAAAAAAAAACAAAAGAAACATTTTCATAACCCTCATCATAGCCAGGCCACTAAGGGGCGATCCTGCAACCCGAATCCTAACGAGACGAATACTGAACGAGGTGCAGCGCAACAGGGCGTACACCCAGCCTCACTATATTACATCATTTGCTTTGGCCCCAAATTGCATGCGAAGCCTGAAAGCCAACCACCTCTGTCTCTCTGTTGCTGGCCACCAATAACGCGCGCAATGTAATTGTACGTAGCGCGGGCTTGGCGTAGCCCACCGACCACGTGAGGACCACGCGATACCGGCATGGCGCGGCCCGCTGGAAAAGCAATCAATTTCACCGTTTGAGACCTGGAAAACGCATCGCAAATGGCAAAGTTCAAAGGTGCTCTTTGGCAACTCTGTGGACTCTTCTTGAGCTGCCAGATGTACAGACACACGTCAATTACTTCATCAATATGGGCAGGAACCGATGTGGAATGGACTTCAAGGCACAATAGACACAGAGAGAGAGGAGCAGCCTCGCTCGGTTGTATTCTATCGCCACTCCGATCGACGGAATGATCGTTACTAAATCATAATTTTCATAATTGGACCCAACTGGCGTCCATTTGCATCCCCATGGCGGCGCATTCGGCAATCACCAGCGAAAGAACATTCCAGTAAAGGAGCCGAAAAGGTTTTACACTCGTTGATATTCAGCCAAAATGCAGGTCACGAGCACTTGCGCCGGACGGAGCGTGAGTGAAGAGCTCATCGCCACCGAAAAAAGCCGCTTTTCGCAACCACCTCAAGCGCTGCAAGTGCAATTGCCACCAAGTGAATGTTGCAATGCGCGATCGTGCGATCGTGATGTGCAGGCTTTTGAGAAGTGGCTCCAGACAGTCCGAAACCTTCCGAAAACGAGGGGATGCAGATGAGGAACGGACTTTGCCGCCAAGTGCACCAAGGTCAAACACCTTTCAAGCACTCTCAAGTGAAGAAGAGCTTGTTTGTTGGGGACTTACCTGAGGGTTGAACACCTTCAGTATGTTCGGTAATGTCGTCACATTACGCCAATCCCACTGGCCACCGATACTCCAAGCCAGGCCGCGGTTCTCCTGGTACAGATCGGTGAACTGCGTGGCGGATGCACCGGAAGCAGCCGTCAGCGAGTCTCCCATGGCCGCTATCACGCGGATATCACCTTTAGAAGGGAAGAAAACATGATATGTGAAGCGCTTCTCTATATTGTGTCCAAAAAGGGGTACACTCTTACCTGGTCGCAACTTGTGTACACTCGAGGGCACCTTGGCGCTCCGTCCCAACGACACATCGCACGGAAAGGGTACCTCGGGCGGTATTGGATCCTGTAGGAAGGATCCACTCGTCCGCACACCGGTCGGACCGGCCAGGGTGTACATTAGCGTGCGCATAAACTTAAACATTGCTCGCATTCCACCGACATCCAGGAACGTTTTCTGATCCGTTATATCCACGTTTCTGTTGCCGAATCCTTGTGCGTCAACGATGGCGGTCAGTGAGAGGATACCAAGTGCGAGGAAAGCCGCACTGGTGAGATCGAAGCGATTGCGAGGCCATCGAAGAATCATCGCGATCGACGGAACTTCTGGGTAACGGTAGAGAAAGGAAAAGAGCATAGCGAAACGGTGAGATGATGGAGTTTCCCATTGCTAAATTGCAGACAGGTTGAGTCACGGCTGCCGATTCGCCAGACGAAAGCGAGACGGAACTGTGTGCGACTGTGTCCCGGATCTCTGAAAACCGGTGGGTTCGCACTTAGTCACTCGACGGTTTAGACATTCCTCGATCTCTTCTCTTGTTTGAAACCATCAGGCGGATAACCATTATGGTTCCTTTTGTCTCAAAATGATTTTAAACAGTTGAGCTTATTAGCAAATCGCGGTCTTTATGCTTTTGAAGTAGAGATTAGCAATAGATCTGCTTGGAAATTAAAGATAAATAAACACTATTCACTGAGTGCAAATCTCGCGTGAAAGTATGTCACCGGTGGGTAAACAAGTTTTAAGGTATGTGGTTGTTACAGTCAAGGTCTGTTGTGAAATTGGAGCAGCTGAATTCTAGGTGGGTGGAAGCACAAGCACGAATTCGCGCAGCGTTTAGCAGTTGCAGGGATTGACGGTACAAAGTAATAATTTGTGGGTCAGCAAGTTGTTTTTTACTGTACTCTCTCGCACGTCTACTGACTCACGTCGTTTCAAAGCCTGTTCTACTTGAGTATCAGATTTCTATTGACAACGATTCTTTTAATAAACTTGTACATCCGTCCACCCATCTTTTTCATTTAATTTCTTGATTTGAGACATTTTTCAATAGATAAAATGAAAAATGAACCCATTAAGATTAATAATACTCTAATGATAGCCGGTATTTTTGTCGTTCAAATACATTACTGTGGCGTTCAAAACGTAGTTTTCGCTTTGCATAATTTATTTTTTCTACAAAAAGTCCTTATCCTTTTTTTTGTTTATCGTCTATTTGTGTCTTGGTAAAATGAGTGATAGTGCTAGCACACACAATCTTCTTAGGATAGAATATTATTAGCTCATATTGTCTGCTAATAATCGCTACAATGTGAACGCATGGAAACAATATTATTAAACCAAAGTACTCATTACTAAAAAGTAATAAGCTATTAAGTCCTTCATTATCCTTTAACAGCAAATCAATCGAAACATAAAATCCACCTGACATCAACGGGGCACCGGCGACAAAAGCATTTCTTTCCGCAGCACAGCGAAGCCACGCATTATGCAACGGCGATCGGATTGCACTCACGCACAGCGCACCCACTACGCCATTCCGGACATGCTTCCACGGGGGGGAACGAACTGCCCTTGAAACATTGACCGAATTCGGCGCACCGGCGAAAGCCATTACTTCATCGAATTGGATTGCAATAAAATATCGAACCACCATCAGCATGACCGCACACCATCGGCATCGGTAAACAGTTTCAATATGAAGCTCCCTTCTCTTCCTCCCCTTTTGAACGATCGTTCGGCGTCCACATAACGCATCTTTCTTCCATCTTCCGATCGGCGAAAGCATGGCAAAAGCCGCTTGGTGGAAACACGCCAGTGTGCCGTTCGTTTCGTAACCAGCGCGATCACGGGAGCATCATCTATCGGCCTACCGTTTGCTCCCGCGGTCAGCTAACCTCTTGGTACCCTTGGTTTGGTGAGAAAATCACTTTCTCATCCACATTTCTCCCCCCTTTCACCTCGACCGAGTCCCACTGAGCCAATCGGACGCATGGTAAGCCTGGAAGCTTGCATCCGTTCGTGGGAAGCCACATCAATTGCTTCCATCCTGCAGCGGCGAGCGGAACTAATTTGTTTTTTTGGGCCCCCTTAGCGTAGCGGTCACCTCCGTGATGCAACCAAAACTGTAACTCAATCGGTGAGAAATACACAAATGGAGCATAAGCGTACGTGCACGCGGCGATCTTTCATTTGCTTACGCACCCAGACTCTGTTGGCACACGGAGACCAAGTTCAAGTTCATCGAGGATTTGCTGAGCGTTCCGTGTACCGGCCTCCAATCCGTCCGCCGTCCGTCTAATGTTGTGGTCATCGTGCGCTAGTTTTTGGGACCAGACCATTCAGGCTTACCATTTGTTTTTACCCAAACAAATTACCATTTTTTCTCATTTTCTTTTGTCAACCTCATCGCCGGCCGGTGGTTTTGATGTGGAGTTGAATGGCAGCAACAAACGACGATCAAGCGGCCGTCTTGCTGATCGGTTGCTGGTCCGTTCCAACCTAATAACAAAGCCATTAATACGCGGCTAATGAGCAGCTTAACAGCGATTGTCACAACCGCGGGAGGGTGCCGTACATAAAACATGATCATTTCTCATTCGTTTCTTTTTATGCATTTCTGTAAATTCGATCCCCTAGCACCACCACCACCACCAGTTGAGCGTGTTTGTGGTAAAGGTGTTTATTTGAAACACAGTATTCTTAATTGATATTAGAGGAAATGGCGAATGGACTTTTAATCGTCGCCACTAACCATCGATCGTCGTCAAATGGCATTTCATCTCGCGGATGCCGGATCGATCGGGTGTGTGTGGTTGACACAAAATGGCACACACGCCATATCCGAGCCATGCAACGCAGCATCAACGGTTTCAAAAAAAAAACACTAGACGAGCCAAGCGTAAAACACGCGAACGAACTCGCCTCGTTCCGGGGCTATTAAATGGCCATTTCCTTTCTTGTGTTTTTCTGTGTGTTGTTTCGCTTCGCTCCATCTTTCATCTGTTGTTAGCGGTTAGCACTGTGCCAAACCGCGCGGACTTTAAACTTCGTTAACCTGGGGCCACCGCCACACGATCACTTACCTCGTGCAATAGAGATGCAAAGTGACCGAGAGACGTTGTGGTGCCCACGGTAATAGGCTGCCTCCTCCTAGGATACACGGGACGGAAAGCTCTTCATCACCGGTAACGGTAACATTGTATTAAAAAGAGTAGCAGAATAGTAGAACCAGCGCTCGCCAGCCCCCCACAAACCATCAAATGGACTACCTTGACCCACTGGTGATGAGCTGCAACATGTGCGCGTTGCCCCTTCACTACAAGTGCCTTCCCCCTTGGCCAGGCCAGGGTATCATTTGCATCACATGCACACGAGCGAGCGAGCGAACGAACCTCGGTGATAGGTAAGAAACGTTTGGTTTGGTTGCCCTTTGCATAAGAACCTGCGCGAGTTCGCGACGCGAGATGCCGTTGACCAACCAACGGTGAAACGAGTTTCGTGGCACACGTGGGTCCTCGTGGGTTAGGTCTCTATCGCTCCAAGATCTAGCGCTAGGGTCAGGTTTCGCGTCAATCGATGCGAAAAGTGCCCCTTGGCGACGGTGTGGCAGGACACTGCAACCACAGATCATACCAGGTTGGCCAATAAAACCAATCGGACATTCTAACCGCTCTCCGTGAGTGCCGGTGCAACAGTGAAACCTCTGGCCGGCTGGCTGGCATTAAATCTTAAAATCAATGATATTCGCGCCGCCAGGTGCAAAAAAAAAAAGGTGGAACCGACATGCACGTTAGTTCCGATTGGTTTGCTCGCTCGTTTCCACACCAATCACCAATGACAAACATTCGCCGCGACAGTGCAGAGTCCAAGGAGCAGCAGCAACAGCAAATTAATGAGCAGCTTTGGTTGTGATCATGAAGTGGTACGCATGAATTAAACATTGCACTACATATTAATCATTTCACTGTCCATATCTCAGTGTCTGCTTGAAATGCGCGTTAGAATGCTCCGATCAAATGGTTTCGGAGGCAAACATTAATTTAAAAACCATTCTGACATCCTCTGCATCCTCCCCAAAAAGCCCACACAACCACCAGCAACAAGTGGGTCATTCTGCTAAACCTCTTGTTACTTTTAATGCGCTATTCATGCGCGTAACGGTGTGGCGCAATATCGGGGAACGTGCTGGGAGCGCATAACACGTGCAGTGTCTCGATCCCGATGTGGGGCCGGGCCGCCAAAAACCACCCTGCAAGTGGTACTTGTGATGCTTCGTTTGCTTTAAGCATCGTTTATACAGAAACATACATCGCAGGTGGGAAGAGGGTGGCACGAGCCGCCCCGCCGGTTTATGCTCGCAAGCTTTACGCAATCGCATATCAGGTGCGCTAGACGCGTGCGCCGCCCCGGTTAAACTGAGGCCACCAAACATAAATGGCCGCCAGGCCAGGGCACTTCTTCAAGAGGATTGATTCCGTTTCAATAAAGATGTCGGTTCGGCTCACAATACAGAAACACTGACGTGACATTGACACTGAGCGGCGTTGTGAGCTGCTCTCGCGCAGGGCATTAATCTCAATGCTCACCATGCCCGCGTGGCCTCCCTTCTCTCGCTCTCGCTCCTCTCAATTAACATACAATCATCGCGATGAAGGTGGTGAGATTTACGCCCGGTACGCCCGGTTACACAGCATCATTGGCATTGAAATGGATGCGCCGGAGGGCGATGATGAGGCGCCACATTAGGCGGAACGGAATGGATGATAAAATACATCCGATGATTCGTCCGATGATAAAACAGTGCCTGCTCCATGGCAGGCACAGCACATCAATCATCAATACGCATCTATTTGCACAACATAAAACCCATCACCAACGAACTGCTAATAGGCGGTGTTACGTCGCGACAAAACACAACTCTAAAAACCCATTTCGGTTCCGCCGTTCAGTTCCTCTTGAAGTCCCTCTTGTCAAGGCGCTCGACTAGAGTTGGCAAACAAACGCCAGACCGAGAGATCTTACTTGGCGCACACGCGTCCTCGAACGCCTTCCAATCGATCGATGTCTGCCACTCGCAGTGGTCAGTTGAAAGCGAAACCGAACCTGAACCTGAGCGCAAACGCGATCACGTCACCCAAATGGGACAATATTTGCCAACACACTGGCCCCAGACAAGTGAACGATCATCTCCATTCTCCCTCCCGAGTGCTGCGGTACATCCGGAACCATGAACATCGCCCAGAATCACACACCGAGAGAGAGAGAGCCTTCGTGCATACTACGCATGCGCTGCGCTTTCGCCTGCGAACAAATTCCGAGCGAAAGACAACGAAAGACTTCAATGCCTGCCAGTCGAACAACACGAACCCCGAGGACAGCGAGGGGTGCGACGGCGTTGAAAAACGGATTGCGCAAATTTAGCAATCTAACATTGGCCCTGCCGTACTGACACGGTGCCACGACGGTGTCAGTGAAATGTGACGACGGAAATGGGAGGACAATGCAAAAGAGAGCGCGCGATGTGACGCACTGCCAGGCCCGCGGTCCGGCTGTTTGCCAAACGCTTTGCGCTTGTGCGTTTCAATTTGCCTTTCGTTGTTCCGTCCGTTCGTCCGGAGTGGAGTTGCTTGGTTTGTATATTCCGTGAGTGAGCACGAGGGCGCGCCGACGAATTGCTTTTGCTACCTTTGGCGTGCTCAATGATCTTCGATCGCGCAAAGGCCACCGTGTGTCTGCTCTATATCATTCTGTCTGTTAATAGGATTTGTGCGCTCAATGGTCGGATAAGTGCGTGAAGGACGACGACACTTCGCCGGCCGTCCGTCAGCAGCACCCAGAAGCACACAATAGATAATGGACATCTCACGCTTCAATTGTTATCCTTAAATGGTTCGCGTGCCCCGCTATTTAAACAAGGATCTCTCCATCTTCTCAGAGGGTGCCTTATGCGCGAATCATCACTCAGTGATCACGGTGATGATCGCAACAAAAAAAAAAGCTGACTAGTCATCTAGTGGCCATTCGAAAAGTGCATTCCAAAAAGTGAAATCTTCCCATAAACACGTGCCATAAATGGGTGTCGGAGTCCCCGGGGCCACCCCGTATTGGATGGAGGAAGCGACCTTTAAACGCCGGTAGCCGTCGTCGCCATCTTCGGTGCGGAAGTATTTCCTTAAAGCTTCATTTCGCTATTAAAACATTGCGATGCGTTCCGTGCTAGAGCTCACGCTGAAAGTGGGTCAAAGAGTCGTGATCGTGTTGCGCCATCAGACGATCGATGCGATGCGATCGCATTTACACGCCCAGGACCAGCGCAGCACTGTTGAAGGTTTACGTTTTCGTCAACCGGCGGCACTCCACGTGCAGTCCTTTCCAAATGCTGCTGCATTCCGCTGCCACCACCGATCGGAAGGCTCCAGATACAACGTCTCATTAGTGGAAACTCCACCGAGCGAGCGAGCGTGCTGAATTCGCTTGATTTGCTTTCGCTCGAGAGCTCGAGAGCGATGGAAGTTGCCTAAAAAAAACCTTTTAATAGGTAGCGCTGACGGTGCAACAGCACCATTCCGCTGCGACAGCAGCTCGATTTCGAAGCTGTGATTGATTTAGTCATGCACTCTGGACTAACTGATCGCTCTCCTTTTCTTCTTATCGACACAAACGCACTCGGAGTGAGACAGTGCGACCTTGGCCAGCGATAGCATTTCACCGTGAACTTGAAACGCACGTCCCTCACACACTTCTCACCGCACGCACACTCGGTAAAACTCATTTTCCGCGAGCAACACACCATAACCATCCCCTCCGGTACGGGGTTAGCAAAAGAATTTGCTTTGAAGCGAACACTTACGTTGAACTTCGCGCACACAGCACACCACACCGCGATGCTCGGAGGGCATAGGGAAACGGTAGGTAGCCCGATCCGCTGCATTGGGCAGCGTGTATGCTTAGCATCAAGCTTCAAGAGCTACTGAGTGGCCAAAACCGGCAGCCAGACTCCAGATCCCAGATCACACCCCATCCGCCGGCTGAGCTGAGCTGAGCTGCTGATCGTTCTCTTCCTTCAAGGTACTTCCAACGAGCGTTAGGCAACGCAAAAACGTAAAACGCGAACCCCACCGGGGCGGACCACCACCACCTTTTTTCCACCTCATCACCACCCCTCGGAGGTGACCGAACGCAGGAAGAGAAGAAAAACAATAGATGCAAAATCGGAGCTTTCGAGACATTCGCGGCGACGGTGAAGCCCTGGACGAACTAGTTCCCTGCTGGCTGGCCTGCCAGTTGGATTTTTGTGCACCGGTTAGTGGGGTTAACGTACGAACCCCGGCCTGGCCCTTGCCTCGTGAGGCTTCGCTCTCACCTGTTCCAGCTGTATCGCTTTACAGAAAGGCCACGCTAGAAACTAGAGCGCGATCGGGCACTAGAAGCCCTCGGCTGCAAATACATAGTTGTTGATATTGACACGGAATCGATTCGGGGAGGGCGAGATCGATTGCGATCGACCTTCACTGTGACCAACCGGATCGAATCGAGCGATAAAAGAATACAGAAGCCACCATAGTTAGTCGCGCAAAATTTGCATATTCGTGCGTGAGCATACAATTATGTATCCCCCCCCCCCCTTTAAACAGGCTTCCTTCTGAACTCCTTCCTGAGACAACTTCGGTGACCTTCGGTAAAATGTCGTTGACGTCGGTTTATGAGGCACTACCGCGAGGAACCACTTTGGGCATTAGCGAATCGTTATTTGGTGAAGAAAAGGCACTCCGTTGGTTCATGGTCAATGGTCACAGAGGAGGTGATTAAAATGTCGCTTTTTGGCAGATGGACAGCACCAGATCACGTCAGGAGGGGACAGCACGCGTTACTTGAACAGGAAGATGCTAACTTCAGCCCTTTTTCTACCACACCGCATCACAAAACTTACCCTAGTAACACGGAATAGATCTTAGACACTCGATCGGTTTGCTGACATCCGATTCGTGCGGATGCTGATGAAGGAATGGATCACCGGATGTCTAGCTTTATGCCTTAATATTCTTGTTATTGCTGGGAAATCCAACAGCAGCCACAGCACAATAAAAAGTGCGCTCCGCCAACTTCCTTCTACTGCGAACCTGTTCTAGCGATCGAAAAGACGCGGATTGTGCGAAGAGAACTCTATCACTTCTTGCCCCTTGGATGATGGACTGGGGGGATATTTTTAAAAGAACCCTGGCCCTAGGCGCTTGATGCTATCACACACTAGACCACTGGGCGCGTGATGTGAAAATCATCTGCGATCGTGTCTCACCGGAGCCCACCTAGCGACTGCACTGGCGAAACGGGGTAACGAACAGAATATATCTAACCAACTAACCGGTCGCTAATTATCATACAGCATTACTTCTTTTTTATTAAAATTCTTAACCAATGTCGTCAATGCGAGATCATAAGAGCAACTCATGTTATCGTGCAGTGCGCACGTGCGCGGAAGAAATCAGTCCGTTGGCCCCAAAAACCGCTCAGTAATTAGGGGAAGGCCTTGCTCTACAACAGCGCACCCCGCGCGGTACTGCAATGATTAAGCGAAATCGATCTGTTGTCGCGCACAATTTCCACGTTCATTAGCTCGTTAGTGGTGCGATGTTGTACTAGCGGTCTCCCTCTGTGCGAGGGGAATGGTGGATCTTTTTTATTTTTGTTTCGGATTTTCCAGTGGAATGATCCGATCATGTTCTGATTGTTTAGCAAGTCATCACCTGGTTGGAGGTGTAAAAAGTCGTTGCTTGATTGGGACCTGGTTCGTAAGCTTTTCAGCCGCATTAATGTACAGACGTGCTTCATCTTCATATCATACGGATGGTCAATTAAATGAACGAAAAGATGGCACGTATTGTTCTTAAATTCGATCACTCTTTGAGGACTTACAGTATGCAGAAAAGGTTTGTCCACCTCTACCCCGCCTGCCTTGCCGAATTCAAATTGTTTTAATCGCTCTATAAAAATTTCGGTGGTCGTGGCAACTTCCGCGGCTACGGTTAAAGGAAAACGGCCGCTTCAAATCGAAGCGTTTACGGATACAACGTCCCCTGAACCACGATCTCCCGTGCTGTACAGCAAAGCTTTAGGCGGATAGCGAGTTGTAACGCTTTCCAACAGCGTTACGCGATCAACAGCGAGCGATCGTTTGCGCGTGATCCACACGCGAAACAGCCCCGCACGCTTGGAAGGACACGGCAGATGCTTGCAGCGCATTGCATAGGATGGTAACCATTAGAAAAGATTCTCTTCGAATCATATTAGTGGAGAATAGAACAATGATATGATTTTTATTAGCATACTGATGGTTTTAAGTACATTATTCTAATGATAATAATAGCTGATGAACACATACTTGTCTTGCGACAATCAAATGTGACGAACCATTACAATCGGTTTTCATACGCTATCGAAACATATAGCTAGGAAACCAATAACGCGCAACGCTCACGATCCAAGCCACTAAGGGTGGTTTAAGGCAAAACATCTCTTTCTATGAATTTCCAATCTACTAGCAACGATCATCATCAACTGCCCTGTAGAATGAACAAAAGTTAATAGCTATGTTTTTCTTTCTTGACAAACATGATCATTGCGATGCACTTACCTGCGGGGAAATTTCAGTGAGAATCCATGTATAAAGAGGTTTCTTTTCAAGATTTTTTAGTTGGTATTGCAGCGAGCTTAACCCATCCTTATCGTAGCGCATTTTACCCTTTGCTAACAGGTTGAACCTGGAATGGAGCAACACATTTATTTCAGAATCATCGTTAGTCGCAATAACTCATGACAATTACCTTTTCGGATTTGGTACATCCTTCTTGTGACTCAGCATCTTGTACCGTGCGATATTAGCAGGATAACGTGTAATGTGGTAGCCGAAATGTGTCACTCTACAAATGAATGAAAAGATTACATTGGCAATCTGATTTGATAAGAAAGCGAATGTATTATAAGCTAATACCGATTTGACATGTCGTCGTCTTCACCTCCCCAGCCCCAAAAGGAGTTGGAATATCCGTTCACCGTTCGGAACTGGCTCTCGGTCAGTGCAGTAACACCACCAAAGATTTGGGCGTAAGGCAGTTTAAAACCAAGCGTATCTACCGCCACGGACATGTGGCGCGGTTGATCGGGACAAGTATAGAGATTACGGTCATCCATCGGTAACAGATCGATATCGTGAAACACCACACACTCCCACTTCCGCTGCTTCATAGCCTCGGCGAAGCCGATATTCATAAGACCAGCTCTGTTAAACGTGGCGCCAGGCGTCTGCTCAACGATGTATATTCCATACTCGAGCTGTTGTTTCATGAGAAACGGGTGCATGTTCTTCAGGAAGACCGGCAACTGCTGCGCTCGATCACGATACGGAACGATAATGGCCACTCGATTGCGCGTCGTGCAATTGGGCGGTGCATACTGTCCACCGGGTTGCAGTTTGTTTTTGTATCGATCTTCTATCACGTTCAGCGGTTCGTTAGTGGTATCCACACTGATTGGCCCCTCTGCCGATAAGAAGAAAAAATAGAGTCACATTCTGGTAAACAAAGCAACAGAAGTGACGATCGCTATTTACCAAGATTTGGTGGAACCGGAGGGCAAATATCGACGGTGGCCTTGGTGAAGCTATGTTCTACGCTGGTACGCTGGTCTTCCTTGGTAGTACCGGTGCCGGGAACAGCAGTCGACCCAATCGGTCCTTTAGTTACTACGCTTGTCGTGCCAGGAAGAGGACCGATTGTTGTAGCATCAGTTGCGTTTAAACTCACGTCACTACTGTACGTTGTGTTTGGTGAAAACGTGGTATTTCGTGTTGATTCACCTATTCGTTCCGTTCCACTACGAGAGGAGGTAAGATCCAGGTTTTTCCAGAGTCTTTCTGTAGTGATTGCCCACTCCAATTTCGAATTGAGCAAATTGAGTATAATGAGCAGAAAACATAATGCAAACGCCCCTTTGATGATAAGCGTGCGATTATAGAACGCCATGGGGTTCAGTTATGCAACTAGTTGATCTTGGAATCCGGAATGACTGTGTTGATTGTTTGAGTATTTTCTAAACGCTGAAATAGAAAAAAAAGATCGTTTTTAAACAAGCTACAATGATTGTGAATTCGTAATAAGTAGGTTGGTAGGGGTAAGGGTAGATAACTAGTTTCACACATAGTACAGGGAGATCGAGTGAAATGTGGACAACTAAAACAAAATGCACACGCTTACCGTACATATGCTTTGCTTAAATACTAAACATACTTAGAGATTTTATAAAGTTACAGTACAGTTATACAGTACACCGGATCTGTCTTCACCGGTTTAGGTACTTCACTGCGAGGGCCGCGTCGCTCCCGCCCCTCCTACCCCCCCCCCCCCCCCCACGGAGAATACAGGTGTTTTTAAGGGGGTGAAACCGGCAAATAAATTCTCCCCATAAATTGGGTTACAACCGTGGAAACCACGTAAAAACTCCCAAAAAGTGTACACGCTGTCAAGACGCTGTATGTTTGTATGGACGTCTCATACGATTAGCTTAGCGTATGTATACGCATTACATTTGGCCCGTTCCGAGATCGCGTTAGAAGCGAAGCTGTAAACCGAGCATTTACGGTTTACAAACAGATGTGATTGCTGTATATTCTTTTTGTGGATTTTCTGATTCGCAAAATTATCCTTATTTTGCACAAAAGTCGATAAAATGTCTCTGTTGATGAACCTTACCTGCAGGCTCGACTTTGTTTTTTTTTTATGTTAATTCGACACACTGTTATCTTTTTTAAACATACTTGAGGACGGACGAGCCGTATGTTAAAAAACCGCGTAAACTTAGCACATACCAGTTGGAAAAATCCAATACACATAAGCTACACGCATTGAAGTGGAATTATCGAGAAACTTCAGATTTTATAAAGTTCCCCATTTCGCGTAATCAATATAAAAAAACTGCCAAAGACAGCCGAGGAAGGGAAACACGACCCACACTCCAAACCACACTTGACACAATGCCGCAAGTGTTAACCGATCGGCGGATTCTTCCTTGTAGTTTTTGTTGATACAGTTGGCCGGCGGGACGTCTGGCATGTTTTCGGTTGAAATCCAATTCGAAGAATTCTCGATCACCACGAGGCCGTACATTTTTAGCACACAAATAGGTCACTAATTTCAATTTTAAAATACTACCGTAATAGCATATCAAAAGCAAAATTGTTAATACCTAAACTTATTCAGCGGCATCATAGGACGCATCCGTATTGTACTTCGGATGCCCATTGGGTATCATGCTCGGTCCGACATTTTTCCAGATCCACATTGTCCACATTGTCCACGGCGCGAAGGTTTATTACACACGCTAATCTCTCGTGCGGTCATCTCCGAGGCAACTCGTCTGCAACCAAACACGATAAAAGCATCGTCTCTTCGTCCGTTTTGCTAACCATCGTTGTTAGCAGCAACATTCACTCTTTATTTTGTTCGCTCTCTTATCCTTTTTTCAGTTCCGCAAACGAAAGGCGATATGTAGATGGATGGTGAGTGCATTGTAAAAAATGATCAATCGAGAAAAAACCACCCCGAAGCAAGAGATGCGTCAACAGAGGCTCCATTTCGAAGCTACCTTTCTCCAGGCTGCTGCTGCTGCCATACACAATTGGTTTCGCACCAAAACAGCGCAACCCACCCAACCACCCGTCATCATCATCATCATCATCAGTAGGAATAGGAGATTTGCAGCCGGAGACGTCCTCCGGCTCCCAATGAAAGCACGAGATCCTAGCGCAGTCACGCAATCAAACGCACATTCTCCCAGTCCCACACCCAGGAGCTGGCATTGTGCGCGCATTGTGATGATGACGATGGTGGTGAGGCTCGCCCCTCAAAAGATCATTAAACATCGACGCTTCGGCGCACCCGCTCCTAATCGGCTGGAGCATGATGGGAAAGGCCAAACCAAATGACATCTACGTCCAATTTTACGTTTATTTGTTTGCGGTTTGCTTCGGTGATGGAGTGACCATTGGCCGGTTGCTCACTCGTGAGCTTTCACCGGCCTTGTGTTTCGCCGACGGACCTCACGGTATTACTCTATTCGAACGTTTATTGTTCTCAATATTTGCCATCGAGACAGCGAAAGCCATGGGCGCACGACAGTTTTATCCGCTTAGCAGGATTGTTCTTTTGGGCGTTTTGTTTTTGGAATCCAGCCACCAGGAATCCAGCCCGTTATTTATATGCCATCAATTATGTTGGATTTAATCTTCATCTCTAAAAAAAAAATGCTTGCATAAACGCTAGGCCCGTCGTTCGGATCACAAAAAGACCTCTCCCGTGACTCTCAACTAATAATAATACCTCTGAGGGAAGCCGACAGCAGCGATCGACTATCTCTGCTGCCTCTGCTGCACGCCAAGATGCCAAGCGAGTGAACGCGAAAGGGTGCGCGCACACGTTTCGCATAGGGCCATTCATTCATAAAAGCTTTTCCATCCCGCCACAAAGGCCACATGGCCACACAGTGCAAGGTGTATCCGCAATGGGGCGCACGCCACGATGCCACACGGGACCATTTGGGCTGGCACTTCCGTGCGGCGTCGGTGGCGGTGGAATTGTCACTCAATTTTATCATTTGCGAGCATTTCACGCCATCTGCGGCCGTGGCGGGTGCTCACTGCAGCTCTGGAGGTTGCTTTCCGTGACGGATATGACTTAATGGTGCACCAGTTCCCATTGTTGTGCGCCCGTCCGTCCGTTGCGCAACCAACTGAACTGGCAACACATGGGCTAGGGGCGCGTTCTTCAAATGGAAAGCAAGTGTGCCCTAAATTAATTATGCTAGAGCGCAAATTGGTGGCTAGAAAAAAAACGGGGCTCGGAAGAGGATCTGCATAAGGTGAGATGAGGTGAAAGGACGGTGCACAGTGCTTTACGGTTGCGAGATGAGACCTGCAGACTTCAGAGGAGCGCACAAATAGAACCACCCCGGAGGCTAATGCCCACTTTAGAGCCCACCCAAAAACCATCTGGCTCATTAGCCACTGGGCCTTCCCGAAAAAGACTCCCAAATGACCCTATTAATCATTTGTTGGTTGCATTTGTCTTTTCGAAGGGTGGGAGGGGTCATTTAACAATGTTACAAACCGTGATATGATTGATTGGCGGTATCAACGGCGGTCCCTTACGCGAGGCGCAATAATAATGTCGAGGGCAAGGATTGACCAACCTGCGGTACGTTTAATGATCCCGTTGTAAGCCCCTTTTTCGGTCGTTTATACTGAAGGCTAAGCGACGCATTCCGCGACCAGCGCAATCATGAAATCAATTACGAAACGCAAACGCCGGGCATATGATTTAATGATTGTCATGCAAAGGTGAGGCAGAGGTTTAAGAGGGTGCTTCAAACATTTCAAGACATCCCCAAAAACAGAGCATAATCTGATCAACAACCGTCCCCCGATGGGCTCAGGCCAGGTTCCAGGTTGCACAACTGACACAATTTCATTAGCGCAGAAGTGCAAACAATGCGCAATTTCACTCTTGCCTGTACGCGACATGGCGCTTAGATAAGCAAGCATCGCGATCACTGCGGTTCCCTTACTGTGCCACATCCTCTAAGTGACAAAAATTGGCCACATCACACTCGGCAACAACAGCGCGTGCACGTGGGCCGCGCACACCCTCGCTCGCATGTGGCTTAACGATCCACGAAAAGGAAGTCAAACTGCCGAGTGGCAACGAACAGAGAAACTCATCACCAGCAGCAGCAGCCAGAGAAGAAGCAACCGTCTCTCTGGCTGTCTCGATCTTCTTCACCGCGGTACCGAGTACCGGGCGTCAAGTGGCGCAGCACGAACAGGAATGGGATGAGCTGGCAAAAATCGAAATTAATTCGCAAAGTGGAAAATGTGTGATTTTCAATGGAGTGTGCCACCTTCTGCTAAAGGCCTGGCGGCAGGGCTTTTGTCTTTCGCATGCCATCAGCCAGTTCGCGCACCAACGACCGGATGGCCGGAACGAACGCGCGAACTGCACTATTATGCAATTATGCGATGCAAAGAGCCAACGAAAGAAGAAAGGCGGTGGCAACAACGAACGGCGAGGCGTGAAAAAGGGTGCCTGGTTGCTCGACAAACCTGATTTTTCTCCTTTTTGGCCAGTAGCTTGGTCAGTTAGTTTTTTGGGGGCTTCACTACCGTTCCGTTGCGTCCGTTGTGCTCTCCTTCGGTTGGGGGTAAGATGAACCCAAATTAACTACTTTCGCGATCCACGCCATTTTCCATTTCTCTTTCCCTATCGTGTGCAGCGTGTACCGTTGCGAGTGTCATGTCAGCGAGGTTGCATCATACGAGGTTGCAGGTTCAATGTTGAAAAACGGCTCAGATACGCGACGCGTCGAAATCCAATGAAAGTAAAAGAGCGGAAAAGAGAAAAAAAAACATATGAAACCGCAAACGTCCGGAGAGAAATGGACTCTCTGGCGGGCTATCGGTGCAATGCATTCAGCTACATGGAACTGGAACTGGTTCGTATTTTCAGGGGATTATATAAAGTGGAGTGTCTTTTGTTAGCAGAAGGACGATCACAGATTTAGTAGCATACCATATTTAGCTTTAGCTCAGCTCGCACACTAGCAAGCGAGTCGCTCTACTAAGATGCTGTGGAACAAGATAATTCACCTGCAGAAGATGGTCCAAAAAAGAGGGATGACAGTAATTGAGGCTATTTACAAGAAACTATTACTGTCACCTAAGGCACATTAAAAGAACAAAAACGATGCGGGCATGAAGACGACGAGATAATGACGAAACAGGTGAACTTGTGACAGTGTCCTTTCGCCGATGCCAACACTTGACCCAAACTAGCTTCACAGTGGACCGAAGCGTAAAGTTATCGAACGGAACCACCGACTGCGGGTCCTATGCTGGAGGCTTTTGCTTAAATTTCACGAAACAAAAAGACAGTTGACATTAAAAATCACAAAGCATCTGATACACTGCTCAGGGAGTGGTCTTCGAGGTTAAGGAGTTAGTTAAGCGACCGATTATGAGACAACCTGCCAGCCAGCCAGCCAGCCAGCCAGCCAACCATCCATTTGCATTCGATTACTTAATTTCGGAAAACCCTTAACAGTTCAACGAAACTACCGGAAAGCGGCGGCACAACATCACCAACCACCACTTGTCAAACGCGGCGAAAGGAAAGGAAAGTACCAGCGGCCACTTCGCGGGGCCACTTCCATTTGCCAAGTGTTGCCGCGCGTTGACGAGTGTACCGTATGATGTATGTAATGACAACGCAGCGCACAAGAAAGTTGGTAGAGATCCCATTTGCGCTCATCTCTCATGTTTGGCCAACAAAATGTGCACCGAACGCGCCGGTTTATCCGTCGGATACTGGCAAACGAATCGCATGAAATGTCAGCCAATCACCGAAATTAATGTTGTCGGCTAATCGAATTTACTCTGGCTGGCTGCGGTCGGGACGGCTTATTAGTCGATCAATTGTCGATCACGGCGTAAAACTCATCAACTCGTCGTTGACGATCGTCATCGACCGTGCCTTTCATACTCGTTCACAGCCCGGTCCGTGTTGCATAATTTTACTCCCCAAACCCCGGCTGGTGGTGGGTGTGGGTATCTGTATCGGGCGTGCATCAGAAACGTCAAAATTGCCTGGTCAGAAGTCAATTCGGTGATCCGCGGATTCGACCTTTCTCCTCCTGACGACGACGACGACATTCGTTCAACGCTATGGCTGATCCCAATTGTCGTGATCTGGGAGATCCGGCGAAAAATGGGCATGACAGCGAGAGAGTGAAATCAAACACCTGGCCAGGATCCGTCGGCGCGCGCCCGGAACACCGTCACCAATCGATCATCCACCACGAATCCCTTCACTTTATCGCTGTCGCTGGACGATCTTCAGTGGAGGGGGGGGGGGGGGGTGCTAGGTGGTTTGTTGGGGGCCACTGGGCCACTGGCCATCGGTATTTCATCTTTCCAACCGCGCTCGATCTTATGCAATCGAGAGTTTCCATCGAGCAGGCCCAAGAGCTCCATCAAGCTCCTGTTCCTCCCTCCCCCCGGTGTCCGATCGGACAAAAGTGTATCACACATTTGTTTATATCATCATAACTCCCCCCCCTCCAGGGGCAACCGGGCAATGGGCACCGAGGTTCCGAAACCATTCCGACTATTTCCGCTACTGATGGCGACGGTGACAAAATTACATTGTTGCCCGGACCACCAGTTGCGATCGATTTCCCGGCCCGGTACGGTCTCTTATGCTCCATTTGTGCTGTCCATGCTTCATGAGCATGTGTGTTTGACCCACGAATCTGGCTGGTCGCCAACAAGTGAACCAATTGGGACTATGATTAATGTCTTTCGTCGTCACCGTGAGTTTACTTTCGAAATGCAGCATAACCCAGCGACGGTTTTCGGGGACGATCGGTCCGATCCGATCGGATGGAATGCTGGCCGGCGGCGCCGGGTTCGACGGGTGCGTCCACCGGGACGAGTGCAGTGTAATGTTATGGCCTTCGTGTTCAGGCAACACATGTGCCTCGAGTTCAACCGCAACGTTGAAACTTCGATTTACATAATTATGATCTCGTTGATCTTCATTTGCTGCATTAAGTCACCGACCGACCGAGTGGGTTGATCACGTATCGCGAAGGTGCATCGGAAGCGGGCCTTTCATTTTACGATCCGGTAGCTGATTTACATTTTGATTTCTTTGTTTATTGCGATCAATTTGTAGTTCAATTGATTCATTTGGCGGTAATTGATGGTGCGTTTTGGGAAGATGTAAGGTTAGGTATATTATAAAGGCATTTTAGAAGAACAAACACACTAACAGCTGTACACAAAAGGAATCGAAAACCTACGGCAGTTAAATCAAACAGAAAAAATCATAAAAAATAGAAAACAAGATGGTGCCGGTGCACCGAATGCAATTAAGAACTATCAGAGCGTAATTTCATTACCAAATTAAGGCGCAAATTGGTCCCTGCTACAATCGTTTAAGGGTCGATGCCCACATAATTGCACATTAAACAGCGCGAAACACACGTTACACGACAGTTTACATTAACCCAATTACAATTTATAGCAGGACTCGTTGCAAAAAAACGAATCGATGCTTTTCTCCTTTTATTAATTGTAATTGTAATTGGTAAAAAAAAGCTTAAGTTACTTATTATAACAAGGTACTTTTTTGATTGAGAAGGAATTTTAATGGATTTGTACTGGAGCTTAAACCATAAATGAAAGTAAAACCGAAGAAAAGCATCGGTTCGTCAACGTTCTTTTCAACGTGATCAACCCTTCATCGCGAATGACCATTTAAAGAGCGATCCCAAAGGCCACCGAATGATCCTAAAACACGAAATAAAGAACAGTAAAATCGCCAATGCAAATTGCCACTCGAATAGCCGCCCTTCGATGGAATCGTACACATCTTATCGTTATGCTGCAGTTCCAAGAAGTAGTTAATGCTACTTTCCATGGCTTCCATAGCGCCCTTAGCAAGTAAAAACGCAAATGCAGTAACTGCCATTTTCGCTTCCCCTATCAATCCGATCGGCGCGTAAATAACTCAAACATAAGTGAGCAAGAGCCCGATGAAACCTTTTGCACCGTCGAGCGGGGAAATGTCACAAAAGTGATTGACCATTCCGTTCTCCCTTCTCTCGCCGCAGGATTACGCAATGTACAGGATGGCCAAAAGGATGACAAGCGGCCCAGGAGATCGCACAGAAATCACTCGTCGCTCGTCGCTTCAATTTTCCACGGCCAAGCTGGAGGCCGCTCCTCGTTGCAGTTTTTCGTCAAATCGTCAGCCAGCTCCTGTTCCTCGGTCACGTAACTCAGCCAACGAGCCGCAAGTGGATTAACGCGGAGCTCACTGTCGTACCCGAACAATGGACACAACACATGACAATAAGACGAAAACGAATTCTTCACGCAACGCACCACAGCGGAGCGGTGGTGGTGGTGGTGGTGCATTGACAGCCTCGCGTCAGTCGGTGGCTTGCAATTTCGGCCACCGATGCTCCAGCTGTGAGGCGCCTCCTCAGGACTCCCTCTACATCATACCCAGTGTGGTGGCCATCTCGTGAACCATCCACACTTGCCCTGATTAACACCGCCCGTGACCGGATCGCGAGCTCCACAACACAAAGCTTCGTGAAGCTGTGCCAAAGTGAAAGAAAGCCACCGCTGCTCTCGCTCTCTTCCAGCCATCTCCGGCGGACGGATGGATTCGCCTTCCGGAACAGCCACCGCCACCAAATCCCACTCTGCATGCTGTGCGACGTCGGCTTCGCGAGTGACTTCATGGACCGCCCCTCCAACCCTAAAGAGAGCCCCAGCGTCAGATAAGCCATGCCGTAAGATCGTAAGACCCGGCCCAGGTCGAGGCGCCAACCGGGCCCCAGAGTATAAAAGCGATTGTCCCGGGCTCATACGGCCATCAGTGATCGCGGTACCGTGGAGCAGTACAGCAGCCGAAGCAGCAGAAGACCGCGTCCAAACCCTGGCGGGCCTTTCCTACATTTACCCTCTACTACCCGGCGAGTGCAATTTTGGAGCTTTTTTTTGGTTTGTTTCATCCGCGGTGCATTCGCAAGAATTAAGCGAAGAAAAAGCGAAAGGAAAATGAACCGGTTCAGTGCGGTAAGTGTCTCTCTGTGTGGTGTGCAAGGTGTGTGTTTTGTAATGGCGAGTAGTGTAACCGGCGGAAATCAACAACAACAAAAAACAAGCGCCGGAACGAATCGATCGAAATTGTACGAAAGGGAAATGGCACCCCCGGCACGATGCGATTTGCGTAAATCATCGGCGTCGGCGAATTTGATGAGGGATTTGGCGAACCGGAAGCTGGACCACACCACCGATCGACGGACAGAGCAAAAGGCCTTGCCTACGACCTTCGATCAGCGTTCGATCGTGGTTCGAGATGGAGTGAAAGTGGACAATTGGGACGGCGAGTGTCGATAAAAATTCCCTTTTTTTCGATTGAAATGACGCAAAAGCAAACAGACAAGCAGTTGTGTGTGCGCGTGGTTGTGTATGTGTGCTTTTTATGGTCAATCGAAATGGCCCCGCACGGATCGGCACAAAAAAAGAAGGAACTCTAATGACCAAAAAGAAAGCAATGGTGCAAGGTCCAAAGCTGGGATGCTGTTAATGGCGATTGGTGACAGGACAGGCGCTAGGGAAGGAAGGAAGGAAGGCCGAGAGTGTGAAGAGTGGCTGCGAAGGGATGCGAGTGAAGTGTACGATGAGCTGCTGTCCTGAGGAGGAAGGGTTTGGCGAACACACAAAGAAACTGACTAATGAAGCTTGATTGTCTTTTTGTGTTACATCAAGTTCTTGTAGTATCTTTGAAGGGTCCACTGATAAATAGCAGTACACATTAGCTATTCATTGCAGAGCACAGAGCATAGAGAGTTATAAACATAAAAATCTCAAGTAAATTCCTAAAACTACTTAATAATCGCCCCTTCAGAATCCAATAGTTCTGCTACTGTCTTCCATCCCAAGTCACAGATTCAAAACCATAGCACCTTATGCAGAACACTTCCAAAAGGACGCCTTCATCAAATGCCACGCTGCTTTCATTTCACTTCCTTAATCTCCCAAACCCCTCGTGTGCTACCCCGAGGACAATGTTGCACTGCGGCCACAAACGTTGCATCATAACTGACGGCAGCTTCTTGCCAGCGGGCGAACCGGACTAATCGTCCGTCTAAAAGAAATTGAAATCTTGATTCCCGCCTTGCTCACCTCACCTTCCTTTATTTTCTTCCTTCCAACGGCGTTCGCTTGCATCACGATCACCCACCGGCTACCCACAGACCGGCCAGATGCGGTGCCCAATGGGGCGCAGTAGAAAACAGCCCAAAGCGAAAGAGAAATGTCGGCCGCAAAGGGGCGGATAGGATGGACAACCCGTTACCTTTCACTTGAAACGCGATTGCAGATGCCTCCGTAATATATGGCACCCTTACACACCACGTGGCACGATCATACCGAGACCAAATAGTGATGATCGTACACATCGTACGCTCAAAATGATGATGCGTGCCACTAGCCTAATATCGTTGAACGACCCAAATGAACGTTCCCAACGCGGAGATACCACTTACCGGAGCGCTACTCCTAGTTATCTCGATCTTCAGCAACTCCCGCGTGGTACTTGTCCAGCGTCCAGCGTCAACGACGATTTTTTTTTTTTTTTGGCTCGTGGACCGATAGGCCCCAGGAGAAAGGAGTTTGGTTTACTTCTTCGCCTCCCATTGCCTGCTTCCTACTTCCACTCGACGTCTCAGCGTTGCGCAAGCATCTCCTGCACCTTTGGCCCCTCGGGAGGACGAGATGACGCGCGTGGGTTCCGTTCCATTCCGTTCCATTCCGACGACCGGTTATAAATCGGTGCGAGTACGAGTACGGTGCTGGCCGGTGCCGGCGGCAAGAATTTCACTTTCGATAAATTCGTCCGAAAGTACCGCGTGCCCGATTGGAGGCGGGACACACCTTGAGAGTGACTATCACACTCCATGGAAGCGTCGGCTCGAATCAGGAGAGTGTCCGTGGGGACAATTCGCATTCCCTCATTTGGTTGCTTCCGGGTTCGATGTACGAATATCATGGTTACTGCAAGTAGAGTCGACCTAACGCAAGAGTCTCAAACCTGGCTAGCTAATAATAACGGAATAAGGGAGCGTGATCCCGCGAGTGCTTCGCGGCCATAACTGACATTTTCGTGTTCGTTCGTGAAGCTGCAGATCGAAGTAACCTTTTCCCGTATCTTTGTCTCTCCCATTCAGATCTTTCTGCTGGTTGCGGCCACGGTGGCGGTGGTGTCGGCTGAACCGCCAGTCCTGAGCGGCGGATACTCTTACTCCAGCGGTGGTGGTGGTGGTCATGGTCATGGCCATGGTGGCGGCGGTGGTTACGACGATGGTGGCTACATTGCCGTTAGCCCTGGCCACCAAACTTCCGAAGGTCTGCACGTCGATCACAGCCTACTGCACAAGGTGAAGGAGGCACTGCTGGAGCACGAGAACTCCGGATCTTACAGCGGCGGTGGTGGTGGCTACTCTGGCGGTCACGGTGGATCCATCTCCACCTCTTACGGAGTACCATCGAGCTCTTACGGACCACCATCACCGGTTTATGGCGTTCCGTCGTACTCTGGACATGGTTACGGGAAAACTACCGGAATCGAGCTCGGTCACGTGCAGCAGGGCATCCAGGTTGCTGAGTACTACAAAGCATCCCATGGACCAGCATCCTCGTACGCGTCTGGTTACTCTTCGTCCTACTCGGCGCCATCGTACTCATCTGGCCATTCGTCATCATACTCTGCGCCATCGTACTCCTCGGGACACTCGTCATCGTACTCGGCTCCTTCCTACTCATCAGGACACTCGTCATCGTATGCGGTTCCATCCTTCTCATCCGGACACTCGTCCTCCTACTCGGCACCGTCGTACTCCTCGGGACACTCGTCGTTCACGCCATCGCACGGCTACTCCTCCGGTGGCTCATCGCACGCTATCTCTTCCTCTTACTCTGCTCCTTCTATCTCCTCGCACTACTCTGCACCTTCCATCTCTTCGCACTACTCTGCTCCTGCTATCTCTTCGCACTACTCGGCACCATCCTCATCGTACGGTGTCCCTTCCATCTCTTCCAGCTACGGTGTCCCCTCGTTCTCGGGGCACTCGGGCGGCTCTTCCTACTCGCACGCTTCATCTCACTCATCCGGCCACTCCGGATTCGCTGCCGCCATCCCATCCTCCTCGTACGGTGTACCATCGTTCGGTAGCGGAGGTAGCGGAGGTGGTCACTACCATCGCCCATCGCACCACTCGATCTCCTCCTACCGTCCACCGTCCTCGTCGTACGGACCGCCCCGTTCCACGTACGGTGTCCCGCACCATCACTAAGTGTAAGGATCACTTTTTGAGCTGATCAGTTCTCTCTAAGTCAGTACTAAAGCACAGCCCCGTCGCTGTGTTTAGCTAGTAGGCAGATTACTTCCCAGCATCATGCGCACCTCATCGTTACCATGGCAGCGTCCGGAGCGCTCCACACTCATCCATACCACACCATCAGTGAAGCCTTTGTATAGCTGTTCATTGTCTTTTGTACAAAAAATACAAATATATTCATAACAAAAAAATGAGTCTTTCTTTTATTACTCCGCCGCATTCCACCGTGTCTAGCTATTGTAGTACGTTTTAATGTAAGGATTTTGTGGCGTTGGACACCGGAACTGCTCGAACAGTTCGCGCAATGCCGTCGTTTTGTGACGGGTCGGCTCGAGCATGTTGTTCCACAGACCGTTCGCCGATACGGCGTGACCCTTCTGGCTCAGGTGCACACAATCGATCGCCATGATCGACAGGTCCGGTTTACCGTCCCGACGATAGAACACACTTGCGTCGCGATAGAACGGTTGATAGACGACGGTGAACTCGTCGCTGTGAAACTCTGGCCGATGGCTAACACGCTCCATGATCTGCACAAACCGACGCTCGAGCTGGCGGTAGAGGTTACGGCGGGCGGAATATTTCGGTCCGTACAAACAGGAACACTCGATGGGACGCACAAACTGACAGGTTAGCGGTGCTTGCACTTTGTCGATCGAAAAGGACAGATTGATCAGCGGTGATGGTACGAGATTCACGAGCGTCCTGTTGTGGTTAGAAGAAGTTCGTTGGAGATTCATCCTTCAGAGAAATAAGAGATTCATTGTCTTACCTTGGCATCGTTTTCTTGAGATAATGCAGCGTGGTCAGAAGATACTTCTCCTGATCCCGGTTGAT
>NC_064878.1:6405000-6410000 GCF_943734665.1 Anopheles aquasalis | reverse complement strand
CCAACAAACATACCGTTCATGAAATTACATAATTTTCATAACAATCACCATCGCGGAATCCCCTTGTTGCTGGCTCATTGTAGTTCATTTTCCACACCGAATTTCCTTGTTTGGCAACAGCCGCGCAGCGCGGTACAGAAAGGCGCACGATGGAACGATTCCAACTTCTGGCTCCGAACATTGTTCACCGCTGCAGCCGATCGCCGTCGAGATTCTCTATCGCCAAATATGGAAACGCTGTCTCGTGCGCTCGCGACGAGGGAAATTCTCAATTCCTCAATTCGTTGCTCCCCCCCCCCCCCCCCCCCCCCCGGGCTACACTTCTGCCCCACCAAACGGTGACCATGTAAAGCAGTGTGTTCGAGTGTTGGCCGCTACGTCTCAAGCCAAAAGATGCCACCCGAAGTGGCTCCTCTGGCTGCCAGGGGGTTGTGATACGCTAACGCGGCTAACGTCACCATTGCCACCGCACTAGCGCCCTGTGCTCAACATAAATGTTCTAAAAATAAGGCCTCTATCATACCGACACACCGCTGGCTGGTAACCCGTGCAACCATTACCAACGCACAGCAAAGTCGTACCCACTACCAGTATCAGTAAACCAAAGCCAAGAACAGCAGCTTCAGCAGCACGATCTCACCGATACTCGGCGTCTCAAGACCGAGACTGCTGTTGCTGCTGCAAGAGCCACTTGGTAGCCCCGAGCCAGGGATCCATCGTGCCAGAACATGTTTTGTTCTGCGAGCATCAACAACTCCAACCGACCACCGGTGACGAGAACGTTGTGATTCCGGCCACAAGAACGATTACAGTGAGCTTGCTGAGTCTCCTAAACTTGAACACGAGCCACGTCGTCCAGTATTTCGCTTATTTCGCATCAAAGTAGTGCCGTCCATCCGTACCCAGCCTAAACAGATCCAGCGGACCTTAGCCGGAGTAACGAGACATGTTCCACACCGACGCGGCGCATTGGCGTGGGAGCTCACTAATGCGGGCTGACTGATCACACTAATGTTGTACGATCTGTTGGACAAGCAACGGCACAGCGTACAGGGTCGGTCTGTGAGGTGTAGCGTCGCGTTATGGAGCGTGCGATCGTTAATGGGGCAGCATTTCAATCGTCACCACGGGTTAAACTAGAGTTGAGTCGTTTTTCTCGCGTCTTCTCGCGGCTTGTCAACTGCCCCATTTACACGTGTACGGTGTGTTGGTGGTTTGATGGGAATGCTTTGATATGCATTAGTGATGATGTGTTTCGAAGAAAGCATTTCAATGCCATTCATCATCTGCCAGTTTGTGGCGCTTCCAGTGTAGAGTTGTGATAATACGACCAAGCGGCCAATGAATTAATCTCCATTTCTGAGTAACAGAGTCGAAACATACACAAAACTACTCTAAACAAACACTATTGGGGCATGTCATGAGATGCAAGTGTTCTAGCAGACGTTCTGCAACAATTATTCGCTTCCTAAACTGTTGTCAGCGGAACAGAAACGGAACTTTCATTCCAGGTTCAAATGTAGGTCGCTCGTTTGCAGCATTCTGGAGCAGCGGACATAGATCTTCTGGTTCCGCTCCGCATCTGGCTATCCTGTTCACCAGGACAATCTAGCGATGCCGTTGGCACGTTGTGGCATAAATCACCAAACTTACATCGTAATTTTTAAATGATGCATAAAACTACGAGACAGCCCCGCACCGTGCCATCGCTTCCATCACGGCAATCCGAGAGCAAATCCATTGCGATTCTTACAATTTGAATAATTGTCCTGTGGCTCATGTATTATGCAAAAAAAAGAAGAATGAAACCTCCATAGAAGTCGCAGCACAGCGACAGACAATCGTTTCCTTCGTTTTTCTGCACCATTCCCGTGGAAATGTGCAATCATCGGCCTCCCCAATCATAAATCATCGCGCAGTAGAACATTAGAAACAGAAACCGAACCAAAAACGGCATCCAGGACAGCATGTCCGGATGACAAAGGTTTTACTAAGAATGGGGAGAGACAATCTGTAGCTTGAGGTCGTGCGTTGGTCATTACCAAACACACTAAGGAGGACAAATTCATCCTTTAAATGATGCCACTTCCGGTAACCGGAGACACTCACAAACAAACACAAAATTACTAGGACTATATGCTGAGAGAAAAAAAAAACATCACCGATCCGTTGTTTCCGTGTTGAACTTGTGGCAGTCTTGGCCACAAGATTCTATTGCGTTTTGTTAATTATCAACTTAACTTTGGCGTTGCCTAGAGACGCTCGTTGCCTAGAGACGCGCGTTGCGTAGCAACGCGTCATACACATCAGAGTAAACTGGAGATTTCTCGATCTCTTTCAATCCGGGCTTTTGGCGAAGCAACACGCGTCCGCGGCACGGTGCAAGGACCGAGTGTTAAAACATAGTTCCGTGCAATAAACCAACTACACACTCGTAACTCATCCACTCCAATCCTTTTCCCCATCGTGTAATAAAAAGAGGAACGTTCATACCATCCGTTCCTAAAAACTGGACACCGGATCCAACACGGATGCACGCCAACACATGCCAAGAATAGATCCGCTTTTGCGGTGGTTTTGGTTTGCTTGTTTACTGAGCTACATCATTTTTATGTCCTTCCAACAAGCACCATTCTGCCACGAGAGAAATGTGTGTCATAACATCCATCCAACGGCAATAAATTGACCTGCTTGCGACGATAGTCCGGCAGTGTTTGCTGCCAAAATTCTGGACTGAACCGTAACCCAACGAGGGCGGGAACGTGGGGGTTGATGTTTTTCTGACACTTTTTTCCCACGGTAGCCGACGGACGGCCCGTCCGAAACCACGGGGTTGGGTTGTCCACGGTTGACTTAACGTTCCAATAATCTGTACCCCACGCCGACACCGTGACGTCGTGGGTTGTCAACCGCTTGACAGGCTGCTTGCCGCCATCAGGTCGCGGTAATTAGCCGAGTGAGACGGATGACGAAGGCACGGAGGAGGTTGGAGCAGTATCCACGGGGGACACAGACACCCCGGCCGGCGAGGGTGATGGTGTGAATATTATCACCTCGTTACCTGTCCGGAAGTCCCTGTCGACGGCGGGGAGGCGATTGAACGATTTCGTTTGGTTTTTTTTTGTTCATTTTTGTGGATCAACATTAAAGCAATCAAACGGTAATCATCATATGAATTTCGGAATGGAGCGAATGATTGAATACAATCAGGGAAATGAATATTGATGAGGGATAAGGAAAGGGATTTAACATATCAGTGCATAAGAGCATAAGTAATTGTTTTGCTAAAACCAGAACCGTCCTACAATTTGAGGAATGAGAAATATGGTTTGTGAATACACTAATGTGATTAATGCATTTTTGAAAACATTCTGATAGACATTAGTACCGTCCTGCTTTGCTTATCTATTTCAGGCACAGTGTCGCAGAATATGTTGGTCATTATAAATTTTGTGGTTTAAATATAACTCGGAGAAAGAGGAGAATCTCGGTCTCGAATAACATAATCATTCCGTTTTTCATTTCTTTGGTCTAAAAACTACCCACCAGGAGATCGTTTTATGGCCCAAGTAATAATAACAAACGAGAGCGAAAGGGTAGAGATGAAAACTCCGAGATAATATCCGTTCTGGTATGTGTGAAAAGGTGTATCAGAAAGAATGAAGAATATGAATCTTATCGCCTCAGTATGTGACGTGGTAGGGGTGATGGGTGGCAGGCCGGTGTTTACAAGAGGCCACCATAATTGGATGACGAAGTAGAGACAAAAATAAATCTATCATGAGATCAAATAGAGAGAGCTGCTTCAGTCATTTGTTTTCGCAATCCCAGACCGAATCGAACTGAAACACATCCGAGAACTTTGGGCGTGAAATATGAATTATGTGATACAACCGACTTTCCACTTCAACCCACTCGCAAGAACTGGACTCGAACTTTTCCACTTTTCCTAGTGTATCGAGGAAGTTCACTTCTCATAAAGCATAACCCAACATTGCGCCCACATTCTCCGAACCTCCTGAGGCCAGCAGCTCCCAAGAAGGTAATGTACGCGACTTACTCCGACTACCTGCCATCCGGCTGTCCTGGGGCCACACGGAGAGGCTTTTCTCGTCCTTCGCCTTGGCCACTTACACCCAGACACACTCCATCCGTCACTGTCCGAACTCACGCGAAGTGCATTAGCTCCTCGTGCGATCGAAACCAGCCCATATATGAGAGTACCTGAGCAAGGGAGCAGTGGAAGGAAGGGTTGGAGTACTTCATGCACCCTGGCAAAGGAAGCATAAATTTTTAAACATAATTGCACCATAAAATTGTTCTGCTCTCTTGCGCACGTGACCGAGAACTTTTTCGTACACGATGGCCGCAGTTGGTGGCATCGGCCTTAAGCCTTCCGCCAGCGATGCACTGCGGTACGGAACCGTCCCACCATTACCCTGAAGCCGGGGACATCCGCCGTCCGATTGCACTTCCTTTGTGGTGGCTGTCTGGTTGGTTGGCGGACGGATGAGGTACGTAGCTTGAAGGTTAACAAAATTACTCATATCGTTCACCTTACTGCCGGCCGGACTGCAGCAAACAGCTCTCCGTTGTGTCTGACCTGCAATAAATATCCATCAAGTGGCGGTCTGATCCTGGATCAAGTGCACAAGGTGCAGCACGGCTATTAACTGGGCCAACGATGGCGATTTGGAATGATGAGAAATTTTAATTGCTCCTCGAGCGTGACGGGAACGAACAAAAACTAACGGTAAATTTACAAATATTTCGTAGAAAACATCGCCCCTCAAATAAATCCCCTAAAGTAAGGCAATTTTTCGATATTTTTGTTTCGTCGATTGTTCGTCAGCCGAAGCTCCCTAGAGAAAAACACGAAAACTCACATTTTATTTTTCGATCTTTTTCCACAATTTCCTATAACTCTAGTTCACAGAAAAGTGTAATAAAATAATGTTTGAGCCCCAAACGAACAAAATGAAACCGAATTTGTTTTTCGC